>NC_058523.1:233437868-233783868 GCF_904849725.1 Hordeum vulgare subsp. vulgare | reverse complement strand
AGGGATTTCATTTGACACAAGATTTCTTCACCAATGTCTTCTTGGGAGTTTGTTTTGTGGCAGAAGCCTCGGCAGTAGTGGACGAGGCAGCAGCAGCAGCAGTAGTAGAATCCTCATTGAACTTTGTTACATCTACGTTCGCCTTTTTCCATAGCTTGGCAAAATACTTGGCTTTTTCTTCAGGATAGTCTTCAACTATGACCATGCTGGAAGGATGGGCACTTTGTTGGTCTCCCAGAGGCGGTCTATTGCAAGGAGGTTTGAGGGCAAACTTCTTGGCATACTTGGGAGTGACTTACTTGTATTTCTTCCACTCCTGAGGCCATCTTCGTTCAATCCTCTAAAGCCTGATCTTGAGTTTTGTAGTTGTTTCTTTCCCATGAATCTCTTCATCTGGTGTACAGTAATCAACATAGACATCTTCAGGGATCTCAAAGACTGTGTTCAGTTCTAGCTTCTTGCCACCCTTTTGTTACCTAACATCCTCCATTTTCTCCAGTTGAGGTTTTTGCTGAGGAATTTGTATTCTGGAGGAATCTGATGACACAGGTATATTTTCTTCAAGAAACGTACAAATGAGTTAAGTTCATGAGAACCGAATGATTCATCAATTGACATTTTGTACCAGTGAACAAAGTATAGATGTGAAGAGTTTGGAGAGGTCATATGCGTTCTTGGATTTGAGGAATTTGAAAAGTGACTCAAGTTGAGGAATTTGACCAGTACAATGTTGAGGAAATTCTCTAAGCATTCTGATGTTGGGTTCCAGAGTTGTGCAGATTCGGAAATTTACACAATTGAGGAATCTCGTGAAGAATTTAGTAACTTAGTGAAATTCATCAAGTGTTCTAGACATGGGTGTGCACATTTGAAGGATTTTCTGAGGAATAACAGATTTCACATATTTAAAGAAAATAAATGAATCAACAGGGGCAGTAAAATAAGATTTTTATTAACCTGTTTGATGAACTCGATGAAGTGTGGAATTGAAAACAAAAGCTCGTCGGTTCAGATCTTTAGTGCCCTAACTTGGCGACTAAAGACAGCCACAACGGCAGCGGAGGGAGATGATCCCAATCGGCATGAGTCCGGTGACGGCGAGGTCGAGGTAGTGAAGCTTTTCCTCACTGGCGGCTACGATTTCTAGCGGCGGTGGTAGGTTTGAGCTTGAGAGGAGAAGTCGAGAGCGAGAGAAGAGTTTTTACTGAAGGGGGGCTATTTATAGCTCAGGTAGGACGGTGTGAAGTGAAATTTTCGGACGAAACTTCCCCTGCCCTTTCGTATCCGCATGACACGTGCTACCCAGGTACGAAGCGGTGGAGATAGTGGAGTTTGTGGTTATCCTATCGTGAGTAGTGGGTGCAGTTGGAGCGGTAACGGTAAAAATATTTAAATTTTGAAAAAAAGTCAGGATTTCATAGCAAAGTCTTCAGCTGACAAGGACTCAGTGAGGACTTTGAACAAGTGTCAAATAGAACACATATGAAGAATTGAGAATATACTTGGTTGAGCTTAGCGTAGAGAGGAGACGGGTCTAATCACATTCACTTAGAAGAAATATCAACTTGAAGACTTAGCAATAAGCGAATGCTGTTGAGGACATTGAAGGCTCATTACTTAATGTATAGTCAATGAAGATAATCAGAGTAATTTTTTAAGACATGAAAATTTTGAAGATTTTCAAAAATTTGCCGAATTTGCAAAAAGTCTCAGTTTTGAAGAATTTCAACACTGAAGAATTTCGAAGTTTGGTGGTGGTGTGACCCACCGTATAAGAATGACGATTTCACGTGCCGCGTACAATTGTTGTAGGGCCCTGAGAATCAAAATATTCATTAATTTTTTCATACTAAGAGTGTTATTCTTCATTGATTGAAGAAAAACGTTACTTCATGTGTTGCGCATCTAAGTCATCAATTTTGCATAAGTGTTAGGATGTGTGCATTTTTACAAAACATTCGAAGATTCGACGAGGAGTCCGATATTCTTCAAGCATGGTCCATGCCATTTCAACTAGAGTATGATACTCTTCAAGCATGGTCCATGCCATCTCAACGACACCATTCTGTTTAGGAGTATAAGGAGCAGACAATTCATAAGTAAACCAAGTTCATCAAGATAATCATCAAGGCTAGTGTTCTTGAATTCTGTCCCATTGTCACTTCTGATGTGTTTGATCTTGACGCGGAAGTTCGTCGAGGCACTTAAGCAAAAACGTTTGAAGACTTCCTGCACTTCAGTTTTATACAGAATGATATGCACCCATGTATATCGAGAATAATAGTCAATGATGACAAAGCCATATAGAGATGTTGCATTGGTTAGAATAGCATAATGAGTAGGTCCAAAGAGATCCATAAGAAGCAATTCAAACGGACGAGTGGTAGTCATGATAGTCTTCGAGGGGTGTTTGGATCTGGTCATCTTTCCAAACTCACAAGCACCGCAGAGTTGGTCCTTGAGGAATTTGACGGTTTTGATGCCAATGACATGCTTCTTCTTTGCCAGTGTGTGCAAATTCTTCATGCCTGCATGACCAAGTCGTCCATACCATAGCTAGCCTTGTAAGGTTTCGCTAGTAGACACGTGGTTGGTTGAAGATCTGTAGAGAAGTCAACAGTATACAAGTCTCCTCTCCTAGAGCCTTCGAAGACTTTGGATTTGTTAGATTCCATGATGACTACTCATACGTCTCCAACGTATCTATAATTTTTGATGGTTCCATGCTATTATCTTGTCAAACTTTGGATGTTTTGTATGCCTTTTATATCTTTTTGGAGACTAACCTATTAACTCAGTGCCAAGTGCGAGTTCCTGGTTTTTCCGTGTTTTTGACCCTTTTTCAGAGCAGGATTTTAAACGATGTCCAAACGGAATAAAACTTCCGAAAAGATTTTTTCCAAAACAGAAGATACGCGCCAGACTTGAGAACCAAGGCAGGGGCCAGCAGGGGACCCCACAAGCCCCCTAGGAGCGGCCAGGGGGGCGGCGCCTAGCAGGCTTGTGGGCCCCCTGTGGCACGTCTGCCCTACCTCTTCCGCCTATAAATTCAGAAAAATTCCAAAACTACCGAAGAGATCCACGAAAATACTTTTCCGTCGCCACAAGCTTCTGTCTCCGCAAGATCCCATCTAGGGCACGTTCTGGTGCCCTTCCGGAGGGGCGATTCGGATACGAAGGGCTTCTTCATCAACACCATGACCTCTCTGATGATGCGTGAGTAGTTCACCATAGACCTTCGGGTCCATAGCTAGTAGCTAGATGGCTTCTTCTCTCTCTTGGATCTTCAATACAAAGTTCTCCATGATCTTCATGGAGATCTATGCGATGTAATCTTCTTTTGCGGTGTGTTTGTCGAGATCCGATGAATTGTGGATTTATGGTCAGATTATCTATGAATCTTATTTGAGTTTCTTCTGATCTCTCTTATGCATGATTTCATATCCTTGTAATTCTCTTCGAGTTGTGGGTTTTGTTTGGCCAACTTGATCTATGATTCTTGCAATGGGAGAAGTGCTTATTTTTGGGTTCATACCGTGTGGTGACCTCACCCAGTGACATAAGGGGTAGCGAGGCATGCATCGTGTTGTTGCCATCAAGGGTAAAAAGATGGGGTTTTCATCATTGGTTTGAGTTTATCCCTCCACATCATGTCATCTTGCTTAAGGCGTTACTCTGTTCGTCATGAACTCAATACACTAGATGCATGCTGGATAGCGGTCGATGTGTGGAGTAATAGTAGTAGATGTAGAAAGTATCGGTCTACTTGTCTCAGACGTGATGCCTATATGTATGATCATTGCCTTAGATATCGTCATGACTTTGCGTGGTTCTATCAATTGCTCGACAGTAATTTTTTCACCCACCGTATTATTTGCTATTTTGAGAGAAGCTTCTAGTGAACACTATGGCCCCCGGGTCTACTTCACACCATATTTTCAGCCTTACACTTTTACTTCGTTGCACTTTCCGCCTTCGGATTTCACTTTGCAATCAATCTTGAAGGGATTGACAACCCCTTTATAGCGTTGGGTGCAAGCTCTTTTGTGTTTGTGCAGGTACTCTGGACTTGACGCGATTCTCCTACTGGATTGATACCTTGGTTCTCAAACTGAGGGAAATACTTACTGCTCCTGTGCTGCATCGCCCTTTCCTCTTCAAGGGAAAAACCAACGCAAGCTCAAGAGACGACAGAAGGATTTCTGTCGCCGTAGTAGAAGAATTTCTGGCGCCGTTGCCGGGGAGGATCAAGTCAAGAACTCATCCAAGTAAGTGTCGCAAACTCATCTCTTGCATTTACTTTTTTGCCTCTCGTTTTCCTCTCCCCCACTTCTAAAAAACAAAAATCTACAAAAATATTTGCCCTTTTCTTCGTTTGCCTTTTTCGTTTGCCTTTTTTGTTCGCCCTTTTATCTCGCTTGCTTTCTGTTTGCTTGTGTGCTTGCTTGCTTGCTGAAGTCACCATGACTGAAAACACCAAACTTTGTGACTTCTCGAATACTAATAATAATGATTTTATTAGTACTCTGATTGCTCCCGCCACTAGTGCGGAATCATACGAAATCAGTGCTGCTTTGCTGAATCTTGTTATGAAAGAGCAATTCTCCGGCCTTCCTAGTGAAGATGTCGCATCCCATCTTAATACCTTCATTGAGCTTTGCGATATGCAAAAGAAGAAAGATGTGTATAATTATGTGATTAAATTGAAGCTTTTTCCTTTCTTGTTGCGAGATCGAGCAAAAACTTGGTTTTTGTCTTTGCCCAAAAATAGTATTGATTCTTGGAATAAGTGCAAAGATGCTTACCTATCCAAGTATTTTCCACCGTCTAAGATTATCTCTCTCCGTAATGATATTATGAATTTTAAGCAACTTGATCATGAACATGTTGCACAATCTTGGGATAGAATGAAATTGATGATTAGAAATTGTCCAGCTCATGGCTTGAGTCTTTGGATGATTATACAAATCTTTTACGCTGGCTTGAATTTCGCTTCTAGAAATATCTTGGACTCCTCCTCAGGTGGAACGTTCATGGAAATCACGTTAGGAGAAGCCACAAAACTCCTAGACAATATCATGATGAACTACTCTCAGTGGCACACAGAAAGGTCACCTACTAGTAAGAAGGTACACGCTACACAAGAAATTAACTAGTTGAGTGCTAAGATGGATGAGTTAATGAATTTTGTTGCTAGTAGAAGTTCTCCTTTAGATCCTAATGATATGCCCTTGTCTTCCTTGATTGAGAGTAGCAACGCTAGCTTGGACGTTAATTTTGTTGGTAGGCATAATTTTGGAAACAACAATGCTTTTAGAGGAAACTATGTTCCTAGGCCTTTTCCTAGTAATCCCTCTAATAACTTTGGCAACTCCTACAACAATACTCATGGAAATTACAATAGATTACCCTCTGATCTAGAGAGTAATATCAAAGAGTTTATCAACTCACAAAAGATTTTTAATGCGTCCATAGAGGAAAAACTACTCAAAATTGACGATTTGGCTAGGAGCGTTGATAGAATGTCTAGTGATGTTGATGCTTTGAAAGTTAGATGTGCTCCTCCCAAGATCAAAATGGATGAAACTTTGAAAGCTATGCGTGTTTCCATGAGTGGGAGCAAAGAAAGAACCACCCAAATTCGTGCTAGACATGAATGGCTTAAAAAGGCGTGTTCTCGTGATAAGAATCACAAAGATCTTAAAGTGCTTGGTGTGACTCCCATTGAATCTTTGTTTTCTTGTGTCAAACCTAATGATGATGGGGATGGATATGAATCCACTTTGGTTGAAAAACGCCCCAATGATTAGGAGTCCATCTATCTTGATGCTAAAAGCATTGAAAGTGGAGTAGAAGATATTAAAACCTTGAGTATTAATGAAACTACTACTTTGGATTTCAAGGAATTCAATTATGATAGTTGCTCCTTGATTGAATGCATTTCCTTGATGCAATCCATGCTAAACTCTCCACACGCTTATAGCCAAAACAAGGCCTTTACCGATCATATCGCCGATGCTATGATAAAATCTCTTGAAGAGAAACTTGAATTGGAAGTCTCTATCCCTAGAAAGCTTCATGATGAGTGGGAACCTACCATCAAAATAAAAATAAAAAACTACGAGTGCAATGCTTTGTGCGATTTGGGTGCTAGTGTTTCCGCGATTCCAAAGTCTTTATGTGATGTTCTGGGTTTTAATGAGATTGCGGAGTGTTCTCTTAATTTGCATCTTGCGGATTCTACTGTCAAGAAAACCATGGGCGGGATCAATGATGTTCTTATTATTGCAAATAGGAACTATGTACCCATGGATTTAATTGTGCTTGACATTGGTTGCAATCCTACATGCCCTATCATTCTTGGTAGACCTTTCCTAAGGAATATCGGTGCTATCATCGATATGAAGGAAGGGAATATTAGATTTCAATTTCCTTTAAATAAGGGCATGGAGCATTTTCCTAGAAAGAAAATAAGATTTCCTTATGAATCTATGATGAGGGCTACTTATGGTTTAAGCACCAAAGACGAAGTACGTGATTCTATCGCCTTATGCCTAGCTAGGGGTGTTAAACAATAGCGCTTGTTGGGAGGCAACCCAATGAATTTATCTTTTTCTTTCTGTTTTGTTGCGTCCACACCATCATAATTCTGTTATGATTGTGTCTTTTGTGTTTCTTTTTGTGTTTGAGCCAAGCAAAACCTTTATGACTAGTCTTGGTGATGGTTGTTTGATCATGTTGGAAAAAGACAGAAACTTTTCGCTCACGAGATTATTTGTCATTTTTATTCAGAAAGAGCTTTTGAGTTGATTCTTTTTGCTGTTGGTTGATATGCCTTTTTCCCAGGCAGTCGTAAGTTTTCAGAATTTGTTAGGTGCCATAAGTATACGAAGTATACAGATTGCTACAGACTGGTCTGTTTCTGACAGATTCTGTTTTGTTGAGTTGGTTGCTTGTTTTGATGAAACTATGGATAGTATCATAGGTTACTAGCCATGGAAAAGTGAGAATACAGTAATCTAACACCAATATGAATAGAAATCAAGTTTGCTACAGTACCTAAAGAGGTGGTAGTTTGTTTTCTTGTGCTAATGATATCACGAGTTTCTGTTTAAGTCTTGTGTTGTGAAGTTTTCAAGTTTTGGGTGATGTTCTCATGGACAAAGGGATAAAGAGTGGAAAGATCTCAAGCTTGGGGATTCCCAAGGCATCCCAAGCCAAATTCAATGACACCAAAAATCCTAAGCTTGGGGATGCCCCGGGAAGGCATCCCCTCTTTCGTCTTCAATCCATCGGTAACATTACTTGGAGCTATATTTTTATTCACCACATGATATCTGTTTTGCTTGGAGCGTCTTGTATCATAGGAGTCTTTTATTTTTGTTGTGTCACAATCATCCTTGCTGCACACCTTTTGAGAGAGACATGCACTCATCGTGATTTTTCTAGAATGCTCATCGTGCTTCACTTATATCTTTTGAGCTAGATAATTTTGCTCTATGTGCTTCACTTAGATCTTTTAGAGCACGGAGGTGCGTGACTTGGTAGTTGGTTTGTGCTATGAAAGTAATCACAAAGGTGATAGGTACCCAAAGAGTATACAAAAACTTCCATCTGCATGTGCATTGAGTAGAAAGAAAAGTTTTATTCTTCTCAATTAGTTTTGAGACGTGGATTTGGTAATATTATGAGTCAAGTTAGCAGGGTGTTGGGAATCTAGAAATACTTGTGTTGAAGTTAATGATTCCCGTAACATGCACGTATGGTGAACCGCTATGTTAGGAAGTCGGAGCATAATTGATCTATTGATTGTCATCCTTTGTGTTGCGGTCGGGATCGCGCGATGGTTTACACCTACCAACCCTTCCCCTAGGAGTATGCGTTTAGCACTTTGTTTTGATTACTAAAAAAAACTTTTGCAACAAGTATGTGAGTCCTTCATGACTAATGTGAGTCCATGGTATAGATGCACTTTCACCTTCCACCATTGCTAGCCTCTGTAGTACCGCGCAATTCTCGACGGTGCACAAACCCACCATATGCCTTCCTCAAAACAGCCACCATACCTACCTACTATGCCATTTTCATAGCCATTCCGAGATATATTGCCATGCAACTCCCACCGTTCAGTCTCATGACTTGTACCGTCACTCTCATATTGCCATTGCATGATCATAAGATAGCTAGCGAGATGTTTCAACGTCATACGCCAAGCTAGATCGTTGCACATCCCGGTACACTGCCGGAGGCATTTCCTATAGAGTCATCATCATTCTGAGCTTTCAGCTGTGAGTAAATAAAAGTGTGATGATCATCATTATTAGAGCATTGTCCCATGTGGAGAAATAAAAAAAAGAGGCCAAAGAGCCCAAACAAAAAAAAGAAAAAAAAGAGGCCAAAGAGCCCAAATAAAAAAAGAGAAAAAGAGAGAAGGGACAATGCTACTATCTTTTTCCACACTTGTGCTTCATAATAGCACCATCTTCTTCATGATTGAGAGCCTCTCGTTTTGTCACCACCATATGCTAGTGGGAATTTTCATTATATAACTTGGCTTGTATATTCCAAGGATGGGCTTCCTCAAATTGCCCTAGGTCTTCGTGAGCAAGCAAGTTGGATGCACACCTACTAGTTCTCCTTTTGAGCTTTCACATACTTATAGCTCTAGTGCATCCTATGTATGGCAATCCCTACTCATTCACATTGATATCTATTAATGGGCATCTCCATAATCCTTTGATACGCCGAGTCAATGTGACCATCTCCTCCTTTTTTTCTCATAACCACCACCACATTCTATTCCACCTATAGTGCTATATCCATGGCTCACGCTCATGTATTGCGTGAGAGTTGAAAAGGTTTGAGAAAGTAAGAGTGCGAAAACAATTACTTGGACAATACCGGGGTTGTGCATGATTCACATTAGTTGTGTGAGGATGATGGAGCATAGCCAGACTATATGATTTTGTAGGGATAACTTTCTTTGGCCTTGTTATTTCGAAAGTTCATGATTACCTTGCTAGTTTGCTTGAAGTATTATTGTTTTCATGTCAATAGCAAACTATTGTTTTGCATCTTACGGATCTGAACATTCATGTCACATAAAATAAGTTACAAAGGACAACTATGCTAGGTAGCATTCCACATCAAAAATTTAGTCTTTATCACTTCCCTACTCAAGGACGAGCAGGAGTTAAGTTTGGGGATGCTTGATACGTCTCCAACGCATCTATAATTTTTGATGGTTCCATGCTATTATCTTGTCAAACTTTGGATGTTTTGTATGCCTTTTATATCCTTTTTGAGACTAACTAAACTCAGCGCCAAGTGCCAGTTCCTGTTTTTTCCGTGTTTTTGACCCTTTTCAGAGGAGGATTTTAAACGGTGTCCAAACGGAATAAAACTTCCGAAAAGATTTTTTCCGGCACAGAAGATACGCGCCAGACTTGAGAACCAAGGCAGGGGCCAGCAGGGGACCCCACAAGCCCCCTAGGCGCGGCCAGGGGTGCCCGCGCCTAGCACACTTGTGGGCCCCCTGTGGCACATCTTCCCTACCTCTTCTGCCTATAAATTCAGAAAAAATCCAAAACTGCCAAAGAGATCCACGAAAATACTTTTCCACCGCCGCAAACTTCTGTCTCCGCAAGATCCCATTTGGGGCACGTTCTGGTGCCCTGTCGGAGGGGGATTCGGATACGGAGGGCTTCTTCATCAACACCATGACCTCTCTGATGATGCGTGAGTAGTTCACCATAGACCTTCGGGTCCATAGCTAGTAGCTAGATGGCTTCTTCTCTCTCTTGGATCTTCAATACAAAGTTCTCCATGATCTTCATGGACATCTATCCGATGTAATCTTCTTTTGCGGTGTGTTTGTCGAGATCCGATGAATTGTGGGTTTATGATCAGATTATCTATGAATCTTATTTGAGTTTCTTCTGATCTCTCTTATGCATGATTTCATATCCTTGTAATTATCTTCGAGTTGTGGTTTTTTTTGGCCAACTTGATCTATGATTCTTGCAATGGGAGAAGTGCTTGGTTTTGGGTTCATACCGTGGAGTGACCTCACCCAGTGACAGAAGGGGTAGCGAGGCACGCATCGTGTTGTTGCCATCAAGGGCAAAAAGATGGGGTTTTCATCATTGGTTTGAGTTTATCCCTCCACATCATGTCATCTTGATTAAGGCGTTACTTTGTTCGTCATGAACTGAGTACACTAGATGCATGGTGGATAGCGGTCGATGTGTGGAGTAATAGTAGTAGATGCAGAAAGTATCGGTCTAATTGTCTCGGACGTGATGCCTATATGTATGATCATTGCCTTAGATATCGTCATGACTTTGCGCGGTTCTATCAATTGCTCGATAGTAATTTGTTGGCCCACCGTATTATTTGGTATTTTGAGAGAAGCCTCTAGTGAACACTATGGCCCCCGGGTCTACTTCACACCATATTTTCAGCCTTACACTTTTACTTTGTTGCACTTTCCGCCTTCAGATCTCACTTTGCAATCAATCTTGAAGGGATTGACAACCCCTTTATAGTGTTGGGTGCAAGCTCTTTTGTGTTTGTGCAGGTACTCTGGACTTGACGCGATTCTCCTACTGGATTGATACCTTGGTTCTCAAACTGAGGGAAATACTTACTGCTCCTGTGCTGCATCGCCCTTTCCTCTTCAAGGGAAAAACAATGCAAGCTCAAGAGATGACAGAAGGATTTTTGTCCCCGTAGCAACTACACGTCTATATTTTCCAAAGATGACAATCATATCAATATCACAAAGCATTGAGGCTGGCATGAGGTTAAACCCAAGGGATTCAACAAGCATGACTTTGTCCATGTGACGTTCCTTAGAGATAGCCACTTTACCAAGTCCCGATACCTTACTTTTACCTTTGTCAGCGTAGGTGATATGCTTAAGTGGTGATGGAGTCACTGGGATATTCATCAATAAGCTCTTATCACCAGTCATGTGATTTGTACATCCACTGTCAAGAAACCACTCTATGTTCTTGGGATGATCATCCTACAGATGAATTAGGACTGCTTACCGCCTCATATGCTTCAGATTTGAAGAATATGATAGCAATTTCATCATACTTGAATTTCAACACAGAGAGTAAATTTGAGGACATAATAAGGACGAGTGAAATGATAGATCATTTTGTCATGTTTTAGCTTGAGTCATGTCAAGCAATTTCCTCAGGTCTCCAGCAAATTCTTCACATGATGACTTTCATCTGGAGACCTGACCTGCAAAAGTGATTAGTTCGATTTCTTCACCACCCACATCTGAAGGGGTGGCAAAGAGTTCGTCATCCTACGAGCACCGTATGAGAATGGAGGCATTGAAGCTAATGCACTTCTTTTCATAGTAGGGGGGTTAGAGTACTCCAATGAATAGGCAGAGAAATTCTTTGAGGACTTATGAACATAGTGATTTGAGGAATAGTGCACATATTCATGTCCCTTGTAGTTTCCGTGCATATCAGAAGCATAATTTTGACCATTTGAGGAAATTGATTCTCATGAAGACTTTGGTCCGCCTGAGGAATTTGATCTGGGGTTCATGTTCTTCACTGGTGGTGTCATGAGGACATTCACGTGAATACTTTCCAAACAGCTTTTGGGAAGCCATATTTTCCTCAGGGGAGGTCCATTCCTGCAGTTAGTTCCAACATATCGAGCAAATACTTCACCAGATTGATTTTTGTATAGTTTATAGTTAGAGTCAAATGACTCATCGGAGGAATAAGACATTTCACATGCAAAGCCTGTTAGAGTGGATGGATCAATGGGAGGCCCTTTAGGAGCAACCCATGACCCATCAATGTTCAGTTTCCTCTCAAAGGCAATGCCCTCTTTCCTCGGGTTCCTGTTCAGAATCTGCATTTTGAGCACATCGCAAAGGGTTTGATGCCCTTTTATACTTTTGTATATGTCTGTCACATACAATTCCTTCAATCCTGCATTTTTGTTAGTAGCATTTGTGGTTTCCTCAAGTGAAGAATTTTATACGACATGAACAGTTGAAGAATTTGTAGCGATACAAGCATTTGAGGTTTCAGGTGAAGAATTAGCAGTATCACGTTTGATGCATTTCAGGCAAGGTGGAATGAAATCTTCGTGAGCGGCACTGATCTATTGAGCAAGCAATGAATCATTTTCCATTCGAATATCATCATAGGGCATTTTTCAACTTCTCAAGATCAAGCTTCCTTTCAATAAATTCATAGGAAAGCTTCTCATGATCAGCCAAGAGTGTACCATAATGATCTTGAAGACAATCAAATCTAGACCAAAGACTTTGAACATCTTCAGTGACGATTTGAGTACGATTCATTTCATCATTCAACACATCATCGCTATTATCTAGCAGTTTCTGAAGCTTTTCAATAACACTTGGTTGCATAGTGGCAACGTTGGCAAGTTTATAGTAACTGGGTTTTTGATAATCATCAGGTTCACAGAAACTAGAATCATAAGAGGATGTGTGGCTTGGTACCTTTGAACCTTTTTCCATGAAGCAATAGGTGGGAGCAAAGTCATCATCATATTCATCAGTGTTGTTGGCGTTGTCACTTTATTCAAGGTTGAAGATGGACTTGCTGTCGAATGTGGTAGCAAGTGCAAGACTTGCCACACCAAATTCTGACTCCACTTTAGAACCTTCTTGTTCATCACATTCCTCAAATTCTTCTTCAGGATCCATTTCCTTGCCAATGAGTGCCCGAGCCTTTCTGAAACTGGACTTATTGTGCGATGAGGACTTTGAAGATTTCTTATTTTTCTTCGAGTCGTCACAACTTTCATCATTGTATTTCTTTTTTTCTTGATTCCTTCACCCAGCGAGGACAGTCAGCAATGTAGTTACCAAATTTCTTGCATTTGTGGCAGGTTCTTTTCTTGTAGTCCTCATATGAATATTTTCATTTCCTTGTATCTTTTCTTAAAGACTTTCCGAACTAGCTACGCTTTGTGAACTTCTGAAATGTCCTCACGAGCATAGCAAGTTCTTGACCAAGTTCTTCACGATCACCAAGACTGCAGTCAGATTCTTCTTCTTTAGATGAGGAAACAGCCTTTGCCTTCAGCGCATGAGGTCTTGAATAGCTTGGTCCATATAGGTCTCTCTTTTCTTCTTGTTGGAATTCATGAGTATTGAGTCTCTCAAGTATATCAGCAGGATCAAGCATCTTGTAGTCTCTTCGTTCTTGGATCAACAGAACCAGTGTGGCAAACGGTTGATCAAGAAATCATAGCAGATTCTTCACAACTTCATGGTCAGTGATGTCTCTGGCTCCCAGAGCTTGCAATTCATTTGAGATGTCAATGAGGCGCTCAAAGGTATCTTGGCATCTTTCATTATCAAGCCTCTTGAAACGGTTTAAGAGATTTCGAAGAACATTAACACGAGAGTCACGCTGTGTGGAGACTCCCTCATTGACTTTGGACGGCCTATCCCAGATAAGCTTCACTGAGCCGAAAGCACTAACTCTGCCATACTGACCTTTGGTCAGATGGCCATAGATGATATTCTTCGCTTGCGAGTCGAGTTGCTCGATCGTCTTCACATCAGACGCGCAGATAGTTGAAGTGATGGAGGGAACACCATTTTCCAGAATGTACCAGAGATCATTGTCAATTGCTTGAAGATGCATTTGCATCTTGTTCTTCTAGTAGGGGAAGTCCTTTCCTTTGAAGGTAGGACAACCTGTAGTAACCTTGATCATACGTGTGGTCGACATAACTAAAACTCCACACGGTTAAACCAAAATCACACAGAACAAGGGAGTACCTTGCTCTGATATCAATTGAAAGTGCGTTATATCGACTAGAGGGGGGTGAATAGGCAATTTTTACAAATTCATCACTTAGGAAATTCCTAGTGAGGAAATTCCTCAATCATGAACTGAGTGCAGCGGAAATAGTACTCGGACAGAAGCATGAAAGCAACTATAGAAAGTACTCAGCGTGAATTGATGGGTTCGGTTTACACGGGACACGTATACAGAATAAGAAGGTGATGAATAACTCAGGTGAAGAATTTGAGGTGAGGAATTGAGAGAAAATCTTCAGTCAAATTCTTCAAACAGTACAAATCAAAGTCTTCAACATGCAATTGAGCAAATGGAAAGAGTTTAAGAAATAGAACCAGTAGCTTGATGAAGACAGTGGTTGATGACCCAGTTCCAACTGTTGTGACAGTTGTACATCTGGTTTGGAGCGGCTTGGTATTCAAACCAAAGGACACACAATCCCTACCATATTCTCCTTGAGCTAAGAACACAGTTCTCGGCCAACACTCGTGGTAAGTCTTTATGGCATACTTTCAAACCCTCACAAACTCGGTCACCCGGCGATCCATAATTGACTGCTGGATGATCTAGACCATGACGCCTAACCATCTGGAGGATGCATAGTCCTCAAAGCTAACAAGTGTCGTTTCCACACAGGAAAAATCTCTTCAGTGATGCTCAATCACTTTGGTTTTAGCTTTGGTTTGGGTGTTTGGGGTATTTCCTCACTTGATGATTTTCGCTCAAAGTCCTCGAGGAATTGGGTTACTCTAAATGACAAGTTTCAGTTTCTCTCGGAGCAGCCAACTAGCTAGTGGTTGTGGGGCGGCTATTTATAGCCTAGGAGCATCTCGACATGATTTGACATTAATGCCCTTAATGATATGACTGTTGGGTGGATAAGATTTGGGACAGGTTGCACGTGGCGTGGCAACGGTCGGAACTTTAAACTATGAAAGTTCTCATGTCTCTCATGTTCCTCACTTTGAGAATGTGGTAGGTGTAGGTTTGAGTTGAGCATCATGAGGAAATTCTTTCCTTAGTTTTACCTCGACCCCCTTTAACAGTACGGTGTTCCTATGACTCAAGAATGAAGAAAATGAAACAAAAAGAGTAAATCTTCGAGCTTCAAAGTCTTCAGAGTATTTTCTTCGAGACACACCGAATTCCTCATCTTCAATGTATACATGAGGAATATCAATTTCTTTGCAGTTTCTTCGCGATAAAAGTCTTCAAGGAATGATCAAAGTCTTCACCCGAAGACATAAATTTTTAGGGGTCGATATTCATCGAATAACTCAAACTCCTCAGCGACTTATAGAGCATGTGTATGCTCACAAACGTATCAGTCTTTTAACCTATAAGTCTTCAATCCATAAAAATCACTAAGGGGCACTAGATGCACTTACACTTACATAAAGGGGACAAATATCACCAATAAGTTTACATAAAAGGGGGGATACATGTTCCTAAGGAAAGGCCTACCTAAGGGGAGATGTACCTAAGGGGAGAATATCAAACCTTGCATATTCACAGGGAGAAACACCATTTAGAGGGAGAGAGCTAAATTTGTTTAAGGTAGCAATAAAACAATGTCTACATACTATCACTATACTTTTGGAATGAACTTGTCTCACCCTACCTACTCCCAATATCTACATGTTGTGCTTCACGGGGAGAGGAAATTCTTACATATTCATCCTCAGGTAAGAAAGTTCTCAATTCTCTTGGAGACATATCTATCATCAAATCCTATTTTCAATATGTCTTCAATATTTTGGTACTTTTGAAGCTCTTTGCATCTTTACAATAGAGTACTCTTGTGTTAACTAACATTTGTTTTCCCAAGTGTACTCCTACTGCTAAGACGCTCAAGAACCTCAAGGTAAGTATACACATCATATCATTGTTCATGATGATCTCTTGTCTCTTGCACATATTTTTTGCAAGAGTGAGTCTTGAACATGGAAAGTCTCTATGTTTGATGCATATAGCCAAGACTTATATGGCTTGTCTTGTCCTTCTACCATGTGTGTGCCCATGTTGTCCAAAGCAACTATCCTTTAAAAGGGATTGCACACATTTAGGGGGAGCTTGTACTAGTCATGTATCTTTCAAATCTATCATATTGTAACACTTATCTTTATTTGAACATTTGATTGTATGTTGTCATCAATTACCAAAAAGGGGAGATTGAAAGCACATATCTCCGTTGTTGGTTTTGATAATTCATGACAACATACATTGTCTCTTGGAACAACACTTCTACCTTGTATATTTCAGGCATAGTCCACAAAGAGCATTGGCATATAGGATTGTGAGGACATGCCCCTACATGAAGGAAGGAATAGGATTGGCTCAAGCTTCAAGAAAGAAGACTCTTCATTTTATACTTTGTGAGAAATTACTTCGAGTCCATAGGAAAGCTAATACTATTAAAAGGGGGTGAGGTATTTTGATGAATTGGTTGCTCAAGTGCTTAGAGGTAGCCACCAAAAATACCCAACCATTCTCCCACAAGATATCACTGTCCAAGCCCATATCAGCAAAATCGATGCCACCAACAATTTCTATTCGGCCCTACCGATTTTACACTTGACAGAACCTATGCCAAACCCTACCATCTTGGTACCACCAACATTCCTATCGGTGCCACCGAGGTTCAGTGACCAACTTTTTGTTGAGAATATTTCAAGAATCGGAATTTCCGAGTATGAAATCAGTCTCTCCGAGATTTGCAAACTGGTCTAGGCCATCGTACCGGTACCACCGAGCTTCCTATATCGGTCTCACCGAGAATTCAAAAGTTTCCACATTTAGTGCAACTCAGTACCACCGAGATTATTTTCGATGTCACCGAGTTGGGCAATAATGTTGTAATGGTTGGACCTTAGGGGACGCCTATATATACCCGTCCACCTACCTCTCATTCGGAGAGGAAGCATTCAGAACACACTCACACCTGCCAGATCCAGTTTTCTGAGAGAGAGCCACCTACTCATGTGTTGAGATCAATAGATTCCATTCCAATCATTTGAACAAGGATTTCTAGCCTCCCCACGTTGCTTTCCACAAGATCAAGCTCTGCTACCACTGCCAATTTGAGAGAGAGTGATTGGGTGTTGAGGAGACTATCTTTAGAAGCACAAGGGCAAGGAATTCATCGTTCTACCACATCTATTACCTTTTGGAGGGTGGTGCCTCCTAGATTGGTTAGGTGTTGCTTGGGAGCCTCCTGGTTCGTGTTGTGGAGTTGAAATAAGATGTTTGTACGAGCAAGGAGGTCGCTTGCTTCGTGAAGATCTACCGTGAGTGAGGCTAGTCCTATGTGGACGGAAGTCGTGGTGGAATAGACAACGCCCCTTCTTCGTGGACCCCTTGTGGCTGGAGCCCGCCATGGACTCTCGCAACCATTACCCTCTGTGGGTTGAAGTCTCCACTAACATGGACGTACGATAGCGCCACCTATCGGAACCATGCCAAAAATCGTCGTGTCAAGTTCTTCGCGTTTGATCTTTTTAAACTCTACTCCTTACTACATGTGCAAAGTCTTTTCTTTTCGCTGCCATATTTGTTGACTAGCATGTGTAGGGTGCACTAGACTTGTTAGTTGCTAAAATCGGCTAACCATTAAAATTGGGAAAAGGCTAGGATTTTAATTTATGGAAGTAGTATATTCACTCCCCCCCCCCTCTAGACACCTCTTCTATCGATCTCAGAATAGGAAAGTCGATACTGTTAAAAGGGGTGAGGTATTTATGATGAATTGGTTGCTCAAGTGCTTAGAGAGAGCCACCAAAAATACTCAGCATTTCTCTCACAAAATTCTCTATCCAAAGCCTACAGATCAAAATGGCTACCACCAAGAATTCAATTTCAGCCCTACCGATTTTTCAAGTGAGAGAACCTTTGTCAAACCCTAATCTCTCGGTACCACCAAATTTTATGTCGGTTCCACCAAAAGTCAGTGACCAACTTTCTGGTCTGTCGATTTCAAGAATCGGAATTTTCAAGTTTTGGAATCGGTCTCACCGAGATTTGGAAGCTGCCCTAGGTCACCAAACCGGTACCACCAAGATTGTCGTATCGATCTCATCGAGAATTCAAAAAAATTCACATTTAGTGCAACTTGGTATCACCGAGATCCATTTTGATTTCACCGAGTTGGGAAATAATGTTGTAAAGGTTGGATTTTGGGATATGCCTATATATACCCCTCCACCACCTCTCATTCGCACACGAAGAACTGAGAGCACACACACACACTTTCCATATCCAATTTTCTGAGAGAGAGACATCTACTCATGTGTTGAGATCAAGAGATTCCAATCCATCCATTAGAAACTTGATCTCTAGCCTCCCCAAGTTGCTTTCCACCAAATCAATCTGTCCTATCCATGCCAAATCTGTGAGAGGGTGATTGAGTGTTGAGGAGACTATCTTTTGAAGCACAAGAACAAGGAGCTTATTGTTCTACCGCATTTATTATCTTCTGGAGGGTGGTGCCTCCTAGACTGGTTAGGCGTCGCTTGGGAGCCTCCTACTTCATGTTGTGGAGTTGAACCAATAAGTTTGTAAGGGCAAGGAGATCGCCTACTTCGTGAAGTCCACCCTGAGCGAGGCTAGTCATGTGTGGACGTAAGCCATGGCGGAATAGACAAGGCCGCTTCTTCATGGATCCCTTGTGGGTTGAGCCCTCCGTGGACTCTTGCAGCCGCTACCCTCCGTGGGTTGAAGTCTCCACTAGCGTGGACATACGATAGCACCACCTATCGGAACCACGTCAAAAATCTTTGTGTCAACCTTTGCGTTTGATCTTCCTTTCCCTACCATCTACTTACTTTTCGCTGCTATACTCTTAGATATGCATGTGTAGGGTGTACATTACTAGTCACAATTGCTAAAACTGACCCACAACTTAAATTGGGAAAATTCTAAGTTTTATTTGGTCAAATAGTCTAATCACCCCCCCCCTCTAGACATACTTCGGATCCTACAACATGAGAGATTGCACCAAAGCAAGGCCAAGACAGCTTCCAGGCCCCGCACATCCATCCATCACCTCGAACATCCGCCCCCTAGAGATCCCCAGTGCCAAGGCATGACAAAGGAAGCTACAAACGCCGGACATCCGGCCCCGGCCAGGACATCCGGCCAACCCCTAAAATACGGCCCCTCACCCTAGAATTCTGGTGCAAAGATGCCACAACCGGATCTCTGTGACCTAACCCAGCCCGAATATCTGGCCCAGACGCCCAGACATCCGGCGCACCCTTGAAGCCCTAGACATACGGCCCCTTGTCCCGGACATCCAGCCCTTGTGCGGGAAACCGCGGGCCAAAGAGCCATGTATCCCACCTCTCTCGCCCGATTCCTACTAAGACTATAAATAGGACACCTCCTCCTGCTTTCTAGGTTAGCTAATTTATTGACATCTTGAGATTGTTAAGCTTAGCTCCATCTACTATTTTCCTCCCTCGTGGAGATGTCCTTCATGTGAGAAGATCCTAGTGATGCCAAGGCCCCTCTAGTAGGGAAGATCCCCTTGTGGATACAAGGCCCCTCTCGTAGGGAAGATTATCAGTTACGTGTATCCTTTTATTGACTTTGGATCTATGTTTCTCTTGTGTTCATGTGGATCTAGTGGATGTGTGATTGGAGATCGTCCTTGAGCTCATGTGTTTTCTCTTGATTTCCCCTTTTCCCCCTCCAAGTGTGAAAAGATCGATACCCACGGGCTTGCCCCGTATCATAATGTGTCTATTTATGGGTCGGACTTGGAGATGCATAACCACGCATACTGTGAGCAAATGTAGCCGACAAAGTTATTTTCTTCAAGTCAAGTACAATTCAGAATTTACTATAAAGTTACAGCCGATAAAGTTCTTTTCTTGAAGTCAAGTACAATTCGGAATTTACTAGAAAGTAACACGTCACTTATTGGAAACCGCTTCCCACAAACAGTTGTATTTAACGTGCGTGTTGACCATCTCTGCGGCTGTACAATCAGTGCTTGATCGTGAGGCGTACAACACCCTCCCTGCCATACATGTGTTTTGTAACATGATCGTGCGGCGTACAACACCCTCCCCACTGTACATGTGTTTTGTAACATTGAAATTGTTGAACACAACAGAGCACAACACATGGCATGTTGTGGACCGACCAATCCATCTTCCTACTCGCTGATTTGCCCCATCCACAACCACTATCGGGCCATGGAGATGTGACCAGTGATGACCGATCTTCGATGACCACCGGTGAGGTCACCCGGTGTCGGTGCACTAAAGACTGGGGTCCCTAGTGCCACAGACATGTGCATGGGCGCGAAGAGCCCCTGCCGGCAGGGAATGGCAAGACCCAGTCAAGATGCATCCCCAAGATTATCAAGGCCTCGGAAAGCCTGCCTTGTTGGGAAGATGACCAAGGTCGTGCCCATTCGGTGGGCGTGATGAACTCATCAAGTACAAGACCCCAACAAGCTCCCTTGCTGGGATGACGACTGAAGCCATCGGCAAGCTCCCTTGCCGGGACGGAGCCTCAAGGCCCCGGCAAGCTCCTTGCCAGGATGACGGGCCTGGCCACTGGTGGGAAACCGCCCTTGCCACGGTGCCACCGCCCCCTAAGTTCCAACGCATTCCGCATGCGCCAGCGCAGCGTCCAGGTGTCGAAACACCTGGATACGTGTCTTCACCAGCACATCGCTGACAAGGACACGACGTGCATCAAATGCACCTGACAGCGGTAGATGGATAAGCACCACCCTAGGTTCACTGTAACTCCTCGTAAACCTACCACCGAGCACTGTAGGTGACCCCTTTGTCTATAAAAGGAGGCCCTTAGCTCATTTCGAAGGGGTTAGACTCTTTGGGAATTGAACCATAAGACGTTCATCAACGGTCACTATAACAATCAACAACAAAACGCTTAATACAACCAGACAAATAGGACGTAGGGTTTTACGCGTAAGCGGCCCGAACCTAGGTAAAAAGGCTTGCCGGGTGCTGATTGTTAGCTTTGCTCTTCACGTCACCTCTCCCCGCCCTACGATCACAAGGGTTTCGCGTTGATTCCCATAGGTGTTGACCCCGCATCGCCGACATCTTCGGTGCGCCGGGTAGGGGGTGCGGAGTTTTGCGCGAATCTGAGCAAACTCAGCACCAGATTCTTGGAAGTTTTGGCGCTACGCCGCGTTCCCCCGGAAACGGGGTACCGTGGCGGACGCTCTGTCCTGCTACGGCTTCCCAAGGCCTACGCGAGCACGTTGCTGCGCAAGCAAGAGGCAGGGAGGCAGGGCTCCAAAGGCGTCTCCGTCGGGCCAATGCGTCACTCGGGGCCAACGCACAGCTGTCGAGTGCGTACCTGGGAGCTTCACAGAGGCATCGGTGCATACTCCGGTGGACGCACCTCTGCGGAGTGATGCATAGTTGTTGACGATGCTCCAAACGGTTCCGAAGCCCCGGCGCACACTCTAGCATAAGTGTTGTGCCCCTGAGAGCGTCGCATCATCGCCCAAGATGCACTCGGGGACTCCGCAAGCACAGCCTAGCAAGAGAAAAGCAAAGGGGTTACACCCTGGCCAGCTTCTTCTCCAAACGACGGTCGCAGACTGTCGACAAGAAGTCTTTGCGTGAGAAAAAGCTGCCAGGAGCGGTGATTTCCTGCTTGACGGGGGCTCCGATGCCCCGGCAAAAGATTCAAGCACCATGTGACCACTGCGTAAGCAGATAAGTTTTTAAGTTTAAGTTTTGGATCTGAAGTAGATAGATTCTCTGTTTTCCCTTTAAAAGTTTCCGATCTTTGTGTGTGGAGCCTGCTGATACTGGGACCTTTGCAAAGACTAGTGCACCTTGTCTTTGTTTCGAACTCGTTCAAACGACCTGAACGACCACAGAGCGCCTTCAAATTGTTTCAAACCTGATCAACAGAGCAAGCGGCTACGTAGCGCTTGATTTCGTATCAAGTTGTGCTTGGCGATTTCTATGGTTGCACTGAACGCGGCAATGAGCCATGCCGGTAGTTGCCGGCAAGCTCCTAGAAAATGCAAGGACAAATCATACAAAGAAATGGAATTGGAGAAAGGGAAAACGGTATTTTCATTCATTTGTTTGGGATACTCTCAAATATATTACATGGATGTTATGATCTACTCTAGCCTAGAACTATTGTCCTTGGCGCGGAACTACGCTCGCCGGACTGGAGTTCAGGAAGACATGGAGCAGCCCTCCGCGCAATCCAGGCTGGCTCCTCCGGGACCAGCACCGCGTGGAGGAGAAAGAGGCCGGGAGAGATGGAGGAGCAGAAGTCCGAGCGCTGACAGGAAGATGAGGCAGCTCCAGTCGGTCAGGCGCGGGAGGGAGCGAACGGCAGACTGACGGCGATGGTACGGCCGGCGGTAAGTCCGAGGACAGGTCCTCTTATGCACACAATGTCTGTAGGGGGGCTGACCCGCTTCCACTGTCGTCACCATCTGTCCCTTCCTCGCTACTCCCACATGAGGAAGGGCTTTCAGTCCCGCTCGAGCTCTCTTCGCAGCAGCCAAGACGCGCACCTGAGCTCCCAAATAGCTTAATGGAGAACATGTTATTCGCTGTCCTCTTGAAGCGGAGAATGTGCCTATCCGAGAGGTTGTGGGCGCGAGCTAAGGTTTTCCACCCACGACCGACGAACAGGGTCTGAGGCCCAGTACGCTCCGCAACCATCGGCACGGCGCCATTACCGCAGCCATGCATGTGAAGCCACAGGGTTGGGGACCCCTCTCCTTTCGTTGCCTCGGCGAAGACACGAGGAAGTCCGAGGCGGGACCGAATGGGTCCTTGTAACTGGACGAGGAACTCCATCGGTTTCCTTCCAACGTGGTCCGCCACACGAGCAAGCCTTGGGGAAGGCGGTGGCGCTGGAGTAGCGCTCCGCCTCCCCCGGCCTCGACCTCCACGATGACCGCGGCCCCTCGCCCTTCCTCCGCCACGGGCGCTCGGGCCATCTTCTGCCACGGCGCCCCCAGAAGTTGTGGCATGATCTGATCGGGATCCTCTCTCTGCCCAAGCGGCCGACGATGGCCGACCCCGTCCCCTAACCATGGTTAGGGGCGGACGCCACCTGCAGATAGAAGAAGACTCTGAAGACCAGGGCTGAGGAGTTGGTGGATTCAGAAGGAGTTGGGTAAGAAAAACCCCTCGCAAACCCTCAAATTTATAGGACAGGGCGCGGGGGCTAGCCTCCCTTGCTCTAGAAGCCACCACCCCTCTCGCCCAATCCCTTGTGCAAACGGGCGAACAGGGAGCCGCCCTGCTGCACCAATGCATGCATGGGTAGGCCCAGCCACTACTGCGCCTTTTAAGGCCACGTCCGCCACCTGTCCATCCATAACTGCGCATGCCACATGCGTGGCAGAGGCATTTCAGGAGGTAGAAAGTCCACTCCACGCACGACCCCCCACTTCGCGCATCTAATGCGCGACGTGGGGAAAAGCAAGCGCCAGCGGATCCATCCACGAAGGCTTGTGCACCTCTTTGGGCCTGGCCCAACAACGCTTCGCATGCGTGTGTGGCCCAGGCCCCAGGGCTCTTGTCGATGCATTAAAGACTGGGGTCCCTAGTGTCCCACACTTGTGCACGGGCGCGAAGAGCCCCTGCCAGCAGGGAGTGGCAAGACCCAGTCAAGATGCAACACCCAAGATTATCAAGGCCTTGGCAAGCCTGCCTTGTCGGGAAGATGACCAAGCCCGCGCCCATTCGGTGGGTGTGATGAACTCATCAAGTACAAGACCCCAGCAAACTCCCTTGCCGGGATGATGACTGAAGCCCCCGGCAAGCTCCCTTGCCGGGACGTATACTCAAGGCCCTTGCCGGGATGACGGGCCTGGCCACTGGTGGGCAACCGCCCTTGCCACAGTGCCACCGCCCCCCAAGTGCCGACGCACTCCGCATGCGCCAGCGCAGCGTCCAGGTGTCGAAACACCTGGATACATGTCTTCACCAGCACATCGCTGACAAGGACAAGACGTGCATTAAATGCACCTGACAGCGGTAGATGGATAAGCACGGCCCTAGGTTCACTATAACTCCTCGTGGACCTACCACCAAGCACTGTAGATGACCCCTTTGCCTATAAAACGAGGCCCTTAGCTCATTTCGAAGGGGTTACACTCTTTGGACATTGACCCATAAGACGTTCATCAACGGTCACTGTAACAATCAACAACAAAACGCTTAATACAACCAGACAAGCAGGACGTAGGATTTTATACGTAAGCGGACCGAACCTCGATAAAAAGGCTTGTCGGGTGCTGATTGTTAGCTCTGCTCTTCACGTCACCTCTCCCCGCCCTACGATCCCAAGGGTTTCGCGTTGATTCCCATAGGTGTCGATCCCACATCACCGACACCCGGCCCAACTGTCGGGGATATACCCCACGGTGTAACCCGACTTGAAGTATAACCCGATTAGGACTAGGAGACTCACTAGCGACTCATTAGTGACCTGGTGGGCGTCTCATACATAACCCCGTTGGCGACTGAGACAAACGACAAAGGCCCAAGGCCCGACGTGCACCCCGGCATAAGGCCGATCATAGAAAGGTGAGGAGGGTCGGCTCACAAGAGAAGGCCCAAGAAGAGGAAAGACTCCCCCGAGAAGGAAACAAGACGCGGATTAGGATTACAGAGAGACTAGTTCTGGTCCTACTCCTAGTAGGACTCCACATGTAAACCTACCCCTTCCACCTATATAAGGAGGGGTAAGGCCCCCCAAGAGGGACAGATTCACAAATTCAAGTCATTAGAGATAGACACCTTAGACACCCTCGAGATTAGAGGTAGCAATTCCGCACCCTTGTAATCGAGATCATCATCTTCATCAATGAAACACAAGCAGGACGTAGATTTTTACCTCCATCGGAGGGGCCGAACCTGGGTAAACCCGCGTCTCTCGATTCCGATCAACCCTCTCAAGCCGCCACATAGTTGCGACGGTCTCACACCTAAGTCCTTTCACGAGGACATATGCTGTTACAAAACCACGATATTTGGCGTCCAGCGTGGGGCCTGCACGGTGGTGTTGTGTTTTTGGAAGGAATTCTTGAGGACCTGAGTGTCTCGCGATTGTCCAGATGAAACAAGAATCATCACGAAGGCATCTACATCGACTCTGAGTTGACCAGTCAAGACAGAAAGAGTTTCACAAGATTATTTTGATAGGGTTGTCGCGAAGCGACCAATCCGTATACTGCAGCAGGAGCCCCTCAACAATCAGATTGAAGGTGATTATGATCATGGCAAAATCTCCATGCCAACGAAAAATTTCAAAGTACAAAGACATGATACATCAGCGGCTTAGAGCCAGTCGATAGCGCTATTTTCATGAAGCAAACACGCTGGTACCGCTTCGGTAGAGCCCTTAGACTACAATGGCTATGGCTGGCATGGACGAGCCCCAACAAGGCATGGCGGGGCATGACTCTGCCTTGCGACGAAGCGGACAGGGACCTGTTTAACGCATCAACAACAGTGGTCCTCGGCAACGGCGCAACGGCATCCTTCTGGCATTGCTCATGGACGGGAGCAGCCACCCTAAAGACGGCATTCTCGTCACTTTTCAAGCACTCCAGGAGGAAGCACAGAATGGTACAGGAGGCTCTAAGCAACAACACCTGGTTAGCAGATTTAGCGCATGGTAACAATGCGCACCTATGGGAGGAGGCAATTAGGCTACATAGATGGCTCCAAGATAGGGATCTTCACCTTGAGGAAGAAACTGCTGACACTATCACATGGAACCTTGAGGCATCAGGAACATATACGGCAAGATCGGCGTACAAGGCACAATTCCAAGGAATGATGAAGTGCGATTTCAAGAAGATAATCTGGAAGACATGGGCACCCCCTAGGCTCAAGATTTTTGCCTGGCAATGGTGCAATGACCGGCTGCAATGACGAGGATGGCCAAACGGCTATTTCTGTCAGCTATGCCTGCGGAACCTAGAAACATCAACTCATTTGTTCTGGGAATGCCCCATGTCACTGGAAATCTGGTCACACGCTGCCTCGAGGGCCGGATGCGCCTCCTTGTACCCTGACACATGGGCAACGAAGATGGGGTCAGCCGATAAAATAGCCACCATGATAGAAACGGCTCCACCAGTACACCGCAAGGCCACCAGGACGATGATCGTCCTGATCCTATCGGAGATTTGGAAGCACAGAAACGATTGCACCTTCACAAGCAAACAGGCGCATATACAAGATATAAAGAGCGCAATCACAAGAACCGTCGAGCTTTGGAGACAAGCGGGAGCATCGTTCTTGGAGCACCCTTTCTGGGAACCGCCATGAAAGATCGCGACCGTTTTTCTTCCCTTTTTCCTTTTTATTTTCTCTGTCCTTTTTCCTTGATCCTTCGATCAACTCCCCCGTCACCTTTGTACCCGCTTTTCTCCCTGCTATGTTTTAATATAAGCCAGCATCTAGCTGGATCTTTCAAAAAAAAGATCAAGTCGGCGAAGTACCATATCGTCTCAAGTACTAATTACTTTTGGAGTACAATGGAATCAAACCGATAAAAGAGAAAGGCCTCGTCCTGGAGGGAGATAGAAATACGGATTGCCAAGCCGGCGCGGCTAGAAGCACGCGTGTACGCGGACTCGCCTGGACGACGTGGCCTCGCCTCAACTCGCCGCGTTCTCCTTAGACGCGCACCCGGCTCTTGCTGTCGTGCCTCGCCATCAGCGCACGTGCGCATACGCTCCACAACCTGGATACGGACTCGGTACTCCATCGCAGCCTCGCCTCGATGTCGCAGCCTTACCTCAAGCCAATCGGCGCCACGCTGAGGCCCCGCCTCGCTCTGTTGCGTTGAGTCGGCCTCGCCTCGCCTCCACACGATGTTATGTCAGGACAGCACCCGCGTGGATTTTTTCACTGTTTTAACCCATAAGACGTAAGTAATTCACATAATGAACTTGATGTGAAAGTATTTCCGGATCTGACCCTTTTAGAAACGCCAGAGCCCGTGGCGTTGCTGCTCCACGTAGAAACGCCTGTCTACCGTGACGTTTCTGGTCCACATTGGGACGCTAGTCTAGCTTGCGTTGCAGCCCCAGACCAAAACGCCAATGCCTTTGGCGTTGCAACCCAGGGGACAAACGCCATGAATCATGGCGTTTCTACCGCGCAGCTAGACTGGGCCTGTGACATTGTGTTCTGGGCCTGTGACATTGTGTGACATTGTGTTCTGGCCTGTGACATTGTGCATGAATCAGGTGATACCAACTCGGCTCGGCCTGTGACATTGTGTTCTGGGCGGAGCTGGAGTCAGTGCTCCCTACTGACTGTGAGTTGCCCTGTGAAGCAATTAATCCAAGAGACAAGAGGAGGCCAGCAGGTAGAGGAAGACAGTGAGCTAGCAAGCAGGCAGTTAATTAACCAAGAGCAACTTTTCCCGCTGCTAGAGTCAGAAAGAAACTGTAGGAGCCTGCGAGTGATCGGGAGAAGCAGTACTTACACTGTATGGCCTCTGTAGATGACTCATTGGCCAAGAAGGGAAGATCTCCAGCGTGGGGGGCCTAGCCGCAAGATATCCTGCTACTGCCGTTGCTGCTGGTGCATATATACATACAAACGGAATTAAAGGCCTTGTCAATCGCCCTCTCCAGCAGCAAGAGGTTGTGAAAATGTAGGCGAGGGGAGGAGAGAGAGGCGAGGCGCGGGGAGACGCGGGATCACACCATTTTTGCTGCTGTCGCCCCTTCCCCGAAATACTTGTGGTTAGGGCTCATGGTTGTGTTTGGCAAGGCAAAAGCCAGGGCGTGGTGTGCCTGTCTATCTATCTACGTCGTGTGCAGATGTAGGTGGTTAAGGTTTGGTTGGGGAAAGATAGAGAGAGAGGATAAGAACCAGGTAGGGATCGGAAAGGCAGGTGTAGTTAGTCTCTTACACTTGGTGTGGGCGTAACTTTCGATCATGACAGGGTACCGGGTAGAAACGCCATTATTCATGGCGTTTGTCACCTGGGTTGCAACGCCAAAGGCATTGGCGTTTCGGTTTGGGGCTGCAACGCACGCTAGACTGGCCTTCTAATGTAGACCAGAAACGCCACGTTAGACACGCGTTTCTACGTGGAGCAGCAACGCCACGGACTCTGACGTTTTTAAAAGGGTCAGATCCAGAAATACTTTCAGAACTAGTTCATTATGTGAATTACTTACGTCTTATGGGTTAAAACAGTGAAAAAATCCCACCCGCGTCCACACCAACGCACTGCCAGACATCCACCACATCCATCCATCGAGCACCACCTCCATCTGTCACATGCACGCCTGGAGAAGGAGAAAAAGATCCATCACATGCACGTCAAAAGAAGGAAGAAGCCCTCAGCGAGGTCCACATCCGAAGCAGGACTGCAGCCCGACGTTACGGCCATGTCCGAGCCAATCTCGACCCTCGAGTTGCCTCGCATGGGCCTCAACCTGGACGTACCGAGCGGGCTTTTTGGCCCGCTCATGGCCCGTTCGATTTTGGCCCGCTCAGTCTAGGCCCGTCAAAAAAACAGTCCGGTCCGGGCCCAATAATCGAGACCAAAAAAAATTCAGTCCGGTCCGGTCTTTAACCGGGTCGAACGAATGGACCAAGCCCAACAAGATCGTTCGTTGCTGCCTCCTCCTCGCTCGTCGTCGGCTCCTCCTCGTTCCCACTTACGAGCACAGAGCCACAGACGGCGCCTCCTCCTCTCCATCCCTAACCCTAACCCTAAGGCGACGGCGCCGTCGTCCGCGCCTCCGCGGCCTCTCTCTTTCACCGACGAGTCGACGATGACGTCTCCTCGTAGTCCAAGCTGGAGGATCGTCCTCAAGTCGGGGTCGCAACAAGACCACGCCGTCGATCCCACCTCCCCTGGTTCCTCGCCGAGCGCCACGAGGAGGAAGAGGTAACCTCGCCACCTTCCCTCACTCCCTGGTTGACTGTGTCGATGATGCATGCGTATGAAAGGATGCTTTGTTTTATTTCTTTCCCGTTTCACGTGCTCTGTTCTGAATGCCATGAGTGTGTAAACTGAGTAGATAGGATTTCAGGTCAGGTGTCATGTCTGGTGCTATCATCGTAGATTTGTAGTCATGTAGAAATCTCTTTGGGTACAATCCGGTGGTGTTGGTGTACTGGTATTGAACTACTGGTGCATGATTCATTGGTCAAATATGTTTGTGTAGAATCTCGTGATGGTGGATCCATGGATGGACTGCTGGTTTAATCTGGCCATTGCTCTGTTTTTTCTGAAGAAATCTGGCAATTTCTCTGTTTTTTCTGAAGAAAACATTGCTGCTTTAATTGTTTCAGTAGCCAAATATGCCGCTGCTACCTATAATTTTAGTTGTCGCTACTGCTGTAATTTATGTGCTAACTAACTGCTATGATGTGGTTTTTTTTGTAGGGAATGGTGAAGGGGACTGGGTATGAGAAGGGAAAAGGAGCGGCTGGTAAGGAGAAGGAGAATGGGAAGGCGAAGACAAAGGCGAAGAGCGTTAATTACCTAATTAGGCAAGATTCGCCGCTGCCTCCGCCGGTTCTGAGGAAGGGCAAGCATAAGGCGCGGATTAGGAAGGCAAAAGAATTTCCCAATGCACCAATGGGAGAGTTTATTTGTAGCATAAAGAAACACCCTCCACCTCCTCCGCGTCTCCCCGATCGCACCGGTGCCGGTGTGCGTGCTGCGGAAGCCGCTGCCTCCGGCTCAAAGTTGCCTCATGTTAGTCATGTATGATTCCTTTCCTTGATGCTTGATGTAGCCATATTTCCATATAACCATATAGGTGTTTTTCCTTATTTGTGTGATCATATGTGGTAGGTGCTACACGACGAGGAGAAGGAGGAGGACGCGGAGGACGAGGACAAGGAATATGACTAACAGAATCTGTTTGTGGTCCCGCCATTGCAAGGAGGTGGTGATATGTCGGATGGTGATACATCAGATGGGTACAAGGAATCAGATGATGAACTAGAAGGTGACACTATGTCCGAGGAATCACTTGTGCATGTCGTCTCTAGTGAGGACTCTGAGGAGGAAGCAAGAGAAAGGAAGAAGAAAAAGAACAAGAGGCCAAGAGCCAATGCTCCTGTTAGAACAACATCAGATGTTTGGGCCCATTTTCACAAGGTCAAGGAGCCATCTTTGAAGAACCCCGGACAAATTGTGTTGAAGGCTTGTTGCAATTATTATCCAAACAAGTATGCGTATGAGAAAGGTGGCAGCACCTCAACTATTGGAAGGCATCATTTGAAATGTTTGAATTACAAGGCCAAGATGGCTAGGGCTGCCATCCAAACAACTCTTGAATTGTGCAAAACCAATGGTACATCAAGTGTTCCAACGATGATCCCCTCCATTGATTATGACCAAGGAATCATCAAGGAGCTTATTTCTAAGATGATATGTGTGCATGAGTATTCATTTAGAATGGTTGAACATGAGTGGTTCAACATTCTAATGAAGTGCATGAATCCAAATTATAAATCCATTGGAAGGAAGGCAATACGAGCCGAGTGCATGAGGGTTTACAAGAAAGAAAAAGAGGTGCTTCAATCTGTCCTAAGGGGTGTGAGCTCCATATCTCTAACCACGGATTTGTGGACAAGCAACCAAACCTTATCTTACTGTGTGTGGTTGCACACTATATAGATGATAATTGGAAGATGCAAACCCGTGTACTTGGTTTCCTAGAGTTGGATCCTCCTCACGCCGGAATTGTCATTGCGGATGCTCTCTATGCGTGTGTGATAGATTGGAATATTGAGACAAAAAATATGTCCATCACACTAGGGAATGCTTCAAACAATGATGGTGCAATCAAAGCTTTGAAGTCCAAGTTCTTCTACTGGAAAGGTATGCTTGCTGATTTTGTTCCTATGCTTGTTGTTTGTGGTCCTATTCCTATGCTTGCTACTTGTGCTCATACGCTTGTTATTTGTGCTCATATAGAAGTTACCTCTTGTAGGTAATGACTTTGAAGGCCAATATTTTCATATCTGTTGTTGTGCACACATCCTCAACTTGGTGGTGCAAGATGGGATAAATGTCTTAGATAATTTGATAAAGAGTTTGCGAGAGACGGTGAAGTACTTCAAGAGGTCACCTTCTCGTCTCCACGCTTTTGTTGACACTTGCAAAAGCATGGGTGTCAAAGTTGGCAACCATTTACACCTAGATTGTCAAACAAGGTGGAGTTCAACCTATAAGATGATTAGCACTGCTTGTCAATACAAGGAAGCCTTGACCTCTCATGCTGACTCCAATGCCAACTATGCTTGGGCACTGACAAACGCGGAGTGGGACATGTATGACCTTATCTCTCCATTACTTAAGAGCTTGGCCGAGGTGACAAAAGCATTTTCAGGAAGTTTATATCCCACTTCGAACATCTTCTACCCATACATTATTGGTGTCAAGATTGCAATCAAACATGCAATTGCTAGTGATAGTGAGCACTACAAGCAAATGGGTGAAGAGATGTTGGATAAGTTTGACAAATATTGGGAAGAAAGGAACGATTCCATGGTGATTGCAACCATCTTTGATCCACAGTATGCTTGCTGTTTTTAATACAATGCTTCCTCTTTTCACTTATATGCTTGATGTTTTAATAGAATGCTTCCTCTTTTCACTCATATGCTTGCTCTTTTCACTCATATGTTTGTTGTTTTTAATAGAATGCTTCCTCTTTTCACTCATATGCTTGTTGTTTTTAATAGAATGCTTGCTGATTTTCTCCTAGGTACAAGATGAAGTACATAGAGTGGGCCTTTGGAGAACTATATGGAAAAGAAACTGCGAGGTTTAGAAATGAAATGAGTGATGTGAAGAAAGAGTTGGAGGCCTTGTATGACAAATGTGTTGCCCAAGATAAGCGAGCTGGAAATGGAGCAAGTTCTTCGTCTACAACTACAAGCATTCCTAGTATCCCGGTTCAAGATGGGTACCAGTCCTTCTTATCAGCCTGTTCAACAAGAATATCAAAGAGTGAGTTGAGGAACTACTTAGAGGATGAAGTTGCCGCTGCCGATACATGTCTTGATATTCTTTATTGGTGGAAGATTAATGCTCCTAGGTACCCAATTATGGCCAAGATAGCCAAGAGGTTCCTTGCTATGCCGGCTACCTCCGTGTCTTCGGAATCTACCTTCAGCACGACCGGACGGATTTTAGGTATGTCAACTCCTACAAATGAACTTTAGATATAAACTTGTCAACTTCTCATCCTAGAACTACTTCTCATACTAGATGCCTACCGGAGTTCTTTAAAGCCGGTTATGGTAGAGGCGTTAGTTTGTACTGCAAGTTATATCAAGGGTGCACACGTTGACTTGAATATGGTGGTATGTTTGGAGTATCTTCCTTGTTAATTTTGGTCTTGTTGTATGTGATATGATCATTGTCTAACTTACACACTTGTAGCCGAGGGATGAGAATGAAGAAGATGATGTTGAGACCATCAAGTTACCCGTTGTGGAGGAGATCAATGATTGGTAATTTATTCTTTCTACATGTTTCACATGTTATACAATATCAATCATTATTTATGTGAATGTTGCTTATCTTACTTGTAGACATTCATCATGGGGTTGTTGATCTTGCTATTTAGGAGATGGACGAGAAAGGGATCTTTCTCATGGGAAGGCTACTTTTCAATTTATGTTATGTTCGAACTTGTCGAGTCATGAACTATGAATTGTTATTTGTGCTATGATCGTGTCCTTCAATGATGAAAAGACTTTATGTTTGAGGATGTGATATTTGTGCTATGAACCTGATTTGTGTTATGTTTCCTATCTAAATCAGTTGTTTTGATGTCCAAAAAACAATTAAAATGTTGTTCAAATTTAGTACAGTGCTTGCTGTCCAAATGTTGTCGTTTGACAAAAAAATGTTGTAATTGTAATTGTTTTGCTCTCCACAATCAACACATGCTGGCTGGAACCCGTTTTGCAATAGGTCCAGTCCGTCAAAATAGCTTGACCAGAGCAGCTGGTTTAGATAGCAGCAGCTGGACCTGGTTTATTGCTATTTAAACTGCAGCTGAAGCTGGTTTAGATAGCAGCAGCTGGAGCTGGTTTAGTGTTATTCTGGAGCTGGTTTAGATACCAACACATGCCTAAAAAGCTTGACCAGAGTATTCAAACTGCAGCTAAATAACAGTAAGCAGCAGCTGGAGCTGGTTTAAAGTCGGTCCAGTCGGTCCAAAAAGCTTGACCGAGCTTTGCTCTGCTCCAGTGCGGTCCGTGGAAACAAGCCCGATGGAGAGCTCGGTCCGGTCCGAACGGGACCGCCGCCGGCCGGTCCAAACGCCGGACCGGACCCGGACCGGACCGGACCGTGTCCAGGCTGACATGGGCCGCCGTCCGCGTCTGCCTCCGCCGTGGGTGCTCACTTCGCCACCACCATAACACCACCGCCGCCGCCGCTGCGACTCGCCTTGCCCATGCCGACTCACCTCCCATTGGCCGCGTCCGAGTCTCCAGGCTTCAGCTCCACCTTTGCCGCGACCCGCTTGCGCTCCACCTCGCGTCCACTGAGCAGCCGCCGCCATATCCACCAAAATGGCGGGTGGCTCCTCTGCCTCTGTCGTGGGCCGACATCGTCGAGCCGCCCCGACCGAAACTGCCGCCACGACCTCCGCCTTCGGTCGCAGTTTTCCGCTGCCTAGCGGGCCTAGTTGCCCGCCTGCTGAACATCACCTTGCCTCACCTCACCTCGCGTCCGGGTCAGCCTCGCCCTGCCGCGCCCGCCTCATCTGCACCACATCTGAGCCGGCCTTGCCTGCCTGCCTCTACAACCGTCGCTTCGCCCACGCACCACAACCGCCACGGCCTCGACTCGTCGCCATTACCGCACACCGCTGTTGTGGCTTCGTGCGTCGCCTGACCGCGCCCGACCCTGCTCCGTCTCCAGCGCACCTCCACCGGCTCCTGCCTCTATTAGCATCGCCAGCTCCTGGCCTTGCCTGCGCTTCCCGTGATGTTGGCAGAAACACCAACGTTAAGCTCACGGTGGTTACCTTGGAGATGATGCTTACTTTCAGAAGGAAAAAATGCTTAAGAAGTGACTCGCCAAGATGACTCTTGCTCAGAGCAAAAACATTATCACAGCTTCTACGACAATCTTGCAAGGATCAGATCTGCCGATTTGGATGTGATTCACCAAAAGGTGGCACGGATAACAGCATAAATAAATAATATGGTAACACATTGACGGCAACTTTCGGTGGCAGTAAATCAGCAACGCAGAGCAACTAGTATTCTACTTTTGATGTATGCAAAGGTGGTCGTCTGGCCGCATTCAACATTATCCAATACCAGTATCCGCATTCATCCGACAAAAATATCAGATGCTATTCGTCCTATCTATTTTTCGGTACACTTTATTTTATCTAAAAACAATTACTCATCCCTGTAATATATTTTACGCAGGACAATTACCCGTGATCAAAGAGGCATTGTATCGCGGAGATGGAGTGTGCAACAACATTTTTGCACCAATATTCATCCGCATTGCATTGATCAACGGGCTCGCGCACCGGCTTACAATACAGTAATTAAACTCGACATCAGCGCCGGCTTACAATAACGCGACCAACTCTTACGTCTGCGCGACCAAGACGGCTTACAATGACGCGGCTAACTCTCATGTCTGCATGACCAAGACGGCTTACAACATCGCGACCGGTTTTTGAAACCGTGCCAAATCGCTAGACAACTAGCGCACTCAATTCAAGCCGCCGGGTGCAGTGCTTGCCTATGCGAGCCACCCAATGGACGTGTGCAAGACGCCGCCCCTGCAGTCCAACTTACATCAACCCGCCGGTGCAGTGCTCGTTTATAGGAGCCGCCCAACAGACGCGTGCAAGCCGCCGTCCCCACGGTCTGTTCTCCATCAACATATCAGTGCAGTGCTCGCCTACACAAGTCGCCCAACGGACGCATGCAAGCCGCCCCGCAGCCCGTCTCCCCCAACAACATTGGAGCAAAGGGAAAATGACGTTCATGTCTTACACAACATCATCAAAACACGCACCAGTTCCAACTCACGCCGGTTTGCTCAAAGGATTGATGCATTGGCCTGTTAGGCAATACTATCTACTTCAACACATCAAGAGAAACAAGAGGGCTTGTCATGAAGGAAACATCCTTGGTGAAGCTGCAATTTGAGCCGCCATCATTGAACCAAAAATTCAAAGCAAGCGACAAAGAAAGATAAAAAAATGACCCTGGAGTAGCCAGGAGAGCCGAACTACCTGGGAATAAAGCATAGGTCAAAAGGCATATACACTCAATTTGGCCACCATATTTGCCAAGGACATATGACAAGCGTCACAAAGATCATCAGCTCACTACGTCGTCTCCAGTTTGGATAAAATCCAACGTTCAGTTCAACCTTATGTCGACTTATGTCACAATCAAGTATGGAGACTCTCAAGCCGCCTCCTTGAGTCGACTTAAGACTCGGGGGCTACACAGACATGGCTCGGCAGATTCAACTGGGTTGAATAATTCAGAAACCCCAGGTCATTACATGAAAGTCAAGCCGGTCCCGGGGGTTGCTGCCTCATTGGCGAAAAAAATTAAAGTTTCCCAAGAAGACGAGCCGCCATGATGCGACCGTTCAAACATGGGTGCCCTGCCTCATTGGTGGGTGATTTAAAAGCCGCCCAAGAGGATGAGTCGCCATCAAGGAGGTCATTCAAACATGGGTGATATTGGTATCAAAGAGGATGAGCCGCCCTCTTGCGATCGTTTGAACATGGATACTGATAAGCCAAAGAGGTCCAGTTGCCATGATGCACGGTTCAAACATAGGCGCCAATTTATGATCTTGAAGAATCAAGCCGGCTTACTTGGGGGCCATTAGTCCCCTGGTTGTTTAGCAGTAATAGCATTGTCTTCTGCAATCCTATGCTCGGCTTTTCCCTGATCATAGGTCACTTGGGGGCTTCCAACTCATTGAGTTCAGCTTTCTCACCCTCTTGGCTTGCGAAAAATTAACATTATACAATGGTTATACTGGACTGTATGTCTTTACGTCTCGCCCTATTGGCCCCGTGTACTCTTGGCGAGTCAACCCATTTTGGACCCTCACTTGCCAATGTTAAAACATCGAGGTGTCCAGCGAGAGCTAGCATATGGAGAATAGACAAACCATGGGTTCATAGAACTTGCTTCACTGAAGCCTGACTTGAGCCTGATCCGCCAGTCTAAATCATAAAGGTTTTTGCAAAAACCTCTTAGAGTACGACTAGAGCCTTGCAAGCTCGTCTACCTGTCATGACTCACTGAGTCAGCTTATTTATAACAATTCAATACCATATATGGTGTTATCTTTTTCAGGCAAGGATTCAACATTCTTACCGGCTCATGCAAAGCATGGTGACTTTGGAGTCCTTTCTCTCATAAAGGGAAAATCCAAATTGCAAGGCAATAAAGCTCATAAGGGCGGCTTATATTGAAAGGTAATGCCAAAAGCTGCACAAAGGATGGCTCCATCACTGAGTTGGCTTATTTAAAATAATTTGATGCCATACTATGGTATTACTTTTTCTCAGAAAACCGGCACTATTTTATCATATACATGCATCATCTTGCACTGCATCATGCATCATACATACATATCATGCCGGTTTTTAAACCGGGTCAAAGCATAAACTTCTGCATGAGTGAATAAATTTTTGATAGCCAATATGGTTGGATCTTCATCACGGTTTGTCATAACCAATGTTCAATGATTAGGGTTTTTTAAGTCAGCTCGGAAGAATTGGTTATTTTTGAAGACCCACCCTATCACATATAATACCGGGTCATCTAATTCATTGACTCTTGTATTTCTACAACATGTGCTCTATAGTAAACTACAACACTTATGGATTTCTCGAACATATATTTGTCGGGTTACATTGCAACCAAGATCAAGGATTGCTTTCATCAAAAGGCATCATCAGTTCATAGAGTGGATATGATTTTATTCTGCAATTGAAGGAATAGTGTGACAACCCAATGTCGACGTTCCAGAAGATTCCCCTTTATTTTCGTTTTCGTCGTGTGGTTATTTTATTTTGTTGCATCGTCATGTAGTTTGCATCATGGCATCATGCATGGCATCATGTCAACTGTGTTTTGTCGGTGTTGCTTGTTGCTCCGTGTTGTTGGGTCTTAGTGCTTTGTGAGTGGCGTTGTTTTGTTGGAGTGATGAGAGTGGGTGCGTGAGAGCCACCTCAAAGCCCTGTTGCACAAACGACGTAAAACCCTTCTCTCCCATCTTATTTCATTTCTGTGGTTTTGCTAAAGTTTCAGTTTTAACCCCCTTCAAAGGTTCGTCTTCTTTTAAAAATCATTTTATTAAATGTGGGGGCAACCCCTTGGGTTTTCGTTATTTCTTCCTTTTGTTTATTTTAAAACTAGAGACCCATTTTATTTATAAAAAAAGGGGTTTTATTTTATTCTCTTGTTAAAAGGGTTTTATTTTAATTCTTCAAAAGGTTTTATTTTTATTCGTTAAAAAAATGCCCAGTCTATTTTTAAAGTTGGGGTATATTTTTAAAGGAGTAAAAGGAATTTTTATTTTGTTGAAACATTTTTTTTGTGTTTGTTCTCTGTTTTTTATAAAAAAAGAGAGAAAAAACCAAAAGTGAGAGGGGGAAGAGGGAGCCCAGCCGGCCAGGCCCAGGCCCGAGACCTCCCCTCCCCTAGCGAGCCACGGACTCCCTCGTCCCGATCCCCTCGCGCGACCCCCTCCTCGTTCCCCTTTCTTCCTTGCGCAGCCGCAGCCCCCTCGCCCGATTCCCTCGTGCGCCAGCCCCATGGCCCCATGGCCTCGCCCGCGCCATGGCCTCCCCTCCCCGAGCTGGCCGCCTGCGCCTGCACTGCCTCTCTGCCCTACCGCGCCGCCCCTCTCTACTCACCCGTGCTGCTCCACCTCACCGGCCTCAGCTGCGCTGCCGCCATGGCCTCGGCCTCGCCGTCGCGCCGCCTCGCCTTGCCGTTCCCCCGCGCGCCGCCCTCGGCTTCGACGCCCCTCGCCCTCAGCCTCGCCTCGTTCCCCTCCATGGCCGCCGTCTCCGAGGCCCTCTTGTAACGACCAAGATGCGGTCCTTTCCGACCTGGGGGTCGAGGCCCCCGAATAGGAAAGAATCGCATCTACGCGTTTCGCAAGCAAGTAACATAGCACAAATAATAATAAAAGTAGACAATTCGGGATTCAACTGTCTTCTTATTAATAACTCAGAGTACATCACAGATACAATCAAGGTAGTTCCGCTACGGACTACAAAACAAGGAAATGCTATGCTACCCGGCCTGCAGGCCCATGATCACGACCACGCCTCAGTCCTCTGGATAGTTCACGTAGAGGCAGTCTGTCTCCTCGTCGTACTGCCACGCCAGCTGGGTGCCGTCGGGATCATCTGTCTCTGGGGTACCTGTACCTGTTGGGAGTTTCGGAGGAATCCGTGAGCCACGGGGACTCAGCAATCTAAGACCTTGGTGCCAGAACTAGCCATGTTATTAGGTAGGGTAAGAGTGAGGTGTATGAGGCTGCAGCAACCTAAGCTTGATTTAGTGGCTAACTTACGAAAAGTAATTGTGAAGCTGGTCCACACTACCGGTCGGGATTACTTGATCACTAAGTGATCCTGAACACCTACCTACGGCATTCATAACCCCACCGTGTTCCCGATCGAAGAGAGATCTTCGAGGGGACAGTCACGGTTACGCACACAGTTGGAAATTTTTATTAACTTATGTTTAAGTTCTTTAATACCAGATGTTAACAAAATATTCCAAGTTGCCACATAACCGCGGGCACAGCTTTCCGAAAGATTAAAACCTGCAGGGGTGCTCCAACTAGTCCATCACAAACGTACACAGGCCGCAAAGGCATCCTCTATCACGAATCTCGTGATCTCGTCGGATTCCTTAGAGGAAAACCTCAACTTTGGGGAAACCAAAGCTTCACTGGGATTCCTATACGCAAGATATACCGCTAAGGTAAGGCAAGGCTAGCAGGACCTCCCGGTGTGTCGAGGACCTGATAAGAGCCACATATCTCAGTCTCAGGATAACACCGTCTATGCAAAGTGGACAAGGACCAAACCTCAAGTCTCCCTGGGGTGGTCTTGCTGACTGCTAGGTGACTGGACCAACACTCATAAGGAGCACTGGCCCGGGTTGTTGATTAAATTCCTCGGGGTAGCTATTCCCTATGCAGGTTATTAGGTGATTAGCAAATAAAACCAATGTTGCGTCCTTCCGGACAAGCCTTAGCACTACGCGATTTATCGAGGGGGTCCCCATAACAACCCCGAACGTGTTAGGAGCGATCATTATGGAATCAAACACCGGTATCCGGTAACTAAGGTGGCAATAACGGAACAAAGCACCCGGCAAAAGGCTAGGCCTCCCATCATTTACCAATTATATAGGTGCATTAATTAAATAACAGAATTTAAGATAATGATATCAAGCTCATGTTATCACATGAGTCAAAGCACCTGCAACTAGCAATGCTAACATTAGTAGCTGAGCAAAGCCTACTTAGCCATACAAGTTTTGCTCGGAAGGGGTACAGTGTTTGGGCTCATGGCATATGAAGAGGCAATTTAATTTCAGTGGTAGGCAGCGAGCAATATGACATGGAAACGAAACTAGCATAACAAGTCTAGAGATGGAATCAAGGTCATATCATCTTGCCTGTGATATCCTCAGCTTGGAATGGTTCTGGTTCGTCCTGCACGTACTCTCCTGACTCCACGTATTCGTTATCCAATCCCGGTGCTACCCAACATAATAGTAACAACTAATGAACAGCAGCACCACAAGATGCAACAATCACATGATGCATGAGATGAAAAATGAGCATGCACCACTATTTCTATCTCTAGCACAAGCAAAATAAACTACTGCAAGTTTCTGGACAGAACTGTACACTAAGCTATTTTGACATGCATGAGGATGGCATGAACAGATGCGGCTCGTGAAAACGATGCAAAACCATATAAAGAACATTGCAAACGGAGCTACGGATCAACGGGAATCAACGAAACAAGATATGAAGCTCTACGTGGAAGAATCCACACCACACTCACAATTGGCACAAATCTGGTATTCCCAGGTTGCCAAGACATATAACAACCCAACATGAATGGATTGGAGCAAGGAATAACACCACAACATCAACTAAGCACACACAATGATCAAAATGACCATACTACTCAGTCTGCCACAGTCTGCATCTTAGCTCTTTGTGAGCTACATGCAACATAGCTACAACCCTCCAAATATGGCAAATAATATCTGTGGCTGCAGCCAACGAAGAACACTACAAGCACCAGCAAGAATCACAGCAAAAGGAATTAAACTCTAGAAGATACAAGGCCACAAACTTTCTTTCCAAAAACCATCAGATCTCAGGGACTCAGTGAAAATTCCTGCACCTGAATTTCTGTCTTTGTTCTGAAGCTTTTTGACAGCAATCAAAACACAACCTACTGGACTCCAAATGAGATGAACTAAGGCTAGTTCTCAACACAATGACCAGCACGTCCTCATCTATAGGAGAAGAAAATGTATCCAGAATTCCCAGACTTAGTGAAATTTCAGATTTCACTAAGCTGGACTTTTTCAGCCACATGCCCACTTTGTCTAGGCATAGTTTGCATGCAAATAACACCAAGTGATAAATGACACCACTATGGTGTAGAGAAAAACCCCTACTTCTATCACACAAAAACACATGCCCTTGGGCCCCACCTATTCCATGGAAACCAAGATCAAACTTGCAACAAATCTGAATATGTCCACTCCATAAAGTATCCCAATGGAAAAACTAACTTCACCACTATATTCCTTTGGAGTTTCTACCCTAATATCATATATAAAATGTGGGCATCTACTTGGAACAAGTGACCACAAATTGAGGGAGAGTGTTCTACTCCAAATCATGCCTAAGGAATGGGCATCATTTCATGTAGTTCCTACTAAAACATCAACTACAAAGGTTGAGCTCATGTGCACAATGACAAAGTGACATGGGGGTTTGAACCCCATGTTTGTGTCATGCACATCAACTTCGCAACCCCTACATTAAGCTTCTCACACAAATATCATGCCATGCCCTCTCACATATGGACATGTGGAGGTGCAAGGCTTGCTTGCCAAGGTGGGATGCTACTCACACACACTCCTAGTCCACATCACCCACAAGCACAACATACTCAAGGTCAACACCACACACTTACACATATTATCTTAGCAACCAACTAGAACAAGGTCCACTCCATATATAAACAGACAACCTAGTGCATCAACAAATGATGGTACCTACAACAAAGAAGAAGCTACACAAGCTACCACTTCACTTGCTAGCTTTACCTAGGATAAACTACTAGGAAGCACCACCATACACACACAACATGTAAAACTAACCCCATGTGTATGCCCTCACACACACATGCACCTCTCACAAGCACATCCACACACACTACATCACCTAGCACAAATAACAACAAAGGGAAAAAACACAATGCCATGGCCACCTATGTTTGTAACAGTATCAGCAACAGCAAAGAGAAAGAAAACTTGCAGCAAAAGTGAAAAACAAAAGGGGGGCTTCCTGGGATTCAAACCCAGTCACCTATGGTGCAAAAATCTACCCTTACCACTCTGCTACTGCCATATAATCGACAGAACACAGGGAAACAGACAGGTTAAGGCTGCCTGCTGGAGCTACCACTATCAATTCGATGGAAAAATACTGCAAAAGGGGTGGTGCGCCGAATGGGACTCGAACCCTGCACCTGCCGGCAAACAAACAGAGACAACACCACTGCGCTACGAGACGGCTATTGTTGGAACGGGTGAAATGAACCAGCTAAGCTATATGCAACAGCCGAACCAGGATCTGCACCGAGACGCACCAGCGTCAGGGAGGTTGTCGGGTTTCCCTCGCCGGCGTTGCTGCTGCTGCGCTGTGCTATGGAGGAGGAACGCACGAGAGCTACCCACAACTACCGCGGACTCTCACCAACCTACTACCTAACAAGAACTGCACTACACATGCAACATCACGATCATCTACCTGCTGTCGATTTACAACGACAGAGAGGCGCGGCGGCAGAGAGTTCGCCGGCTCCTCGTCGTGGTGCTGCTGCTGCCGGAGGCCGGAGCAAAACGGGGTGAAGGGAACCCCTAGAGACCCTCTACTACTGCACCTAGCACTACCTAGACGGCATGACCACCACCTGCAACTACTACTGCTGCTGCTCGAGACAGAGAATATACGCACGCGAACATGCCGGATCCGGGCTGATCCACGAAGGAGGAAGGAAGGAGAGGTTGATCCTCACCTTCGGGAGGAAGTAGAGGTTCGGATCGGAGGAGGAGGGCGCCGGAGATGAGGCAGATCGATGATGACGAATCCCGAACCGCAGATCGAAGAAGAGGAGGCAGACCACCGGGTTTGCGCCGTTGACGAGGTTGAGCTCGTCTGTGTAGTCGTCCTCCGGAGCTCCTGGCGCCGGGAATGGAGCGCGGGCACCCTGCCCGAGCCCCCGGACATGGTCGCCGGCGAAGTTCGACGGAGAGGCGGGGGTAGAGGTGGCGGAGCTCTCTATCTCTGTGTGTTACTGAATCTCTACAGAGACTTACCAGGACAGGAGGAAGAATAGAGATGGAGATGGGGGAGAAGAGAGGTGGCGGCGGCAGGAGAGGAAAGGGAGGAACCCTAGGACGAGGGGGGCACGGATGCCCAGGTAATAAGGGGGGTTCTCGACGTGCGCGCTCACGGCATCGGCGTGCTCCCTCTGTGGAGCCTGACGGAAAGGGGGCGCTGGGAAGGAACGACGTCAGGGGAAAGGAGGGAGCGAGCTGGGCTCTTACTGCGCCAGAGAGAGGGAGGGATGAGGCTCATCCTGAGCGCCACATAAGAGAGAAGAAAACCCTAGGGTTTTCCTTTTAACAGGAATTACTAGAGAAGGAAGAAAAACACAAGGAAAACTACTGGGGATAAAATACAACAAAAATGCCCCTGTGCTTGGAAAAAGCTAAACTATTTAAATAAAATGCAAAAGAATATTAGGGGCAAATGAATATTTACAAAACAGAAATATGTGGGCTGTTTTGTAATTATTTTGCACCTTTTAAACCCCCCTTTAAAACAGCAACTTCACATCTTCATATCCACCACAACACATTCTAAAACATGGGCATTTTTAAAAGAGGCAAGGGAGAAGAGAATCTTGACATAGGAGAAAGAGAGAGGAGGGGTGGAGTTGGTTTGAAACCTATGCAAATACTTTCACAAGCATCACCCACACAAGCTATACATCACATGCACAACAACACAAGGACAAGACATGAAATCACAAGAACACAATGCAACAACAAGAACACATGGCATGTTATGGAATGCATGCATGCAAAGGAAGAGAAAATAATAGGGTGACAACACATGAAATAATGAGCATGGGCTCTCTCATAGCATTGACAAGGTGGACCCACATGAGATAGGTTCCAAATATGGAAGGATTACATCTGGGGCACTACAAACTCTCCCACACTACAAAGAAGATCTCGCCCTCGAGATCTAAGACTGAAAGAACTCGGGAAATTCGGAACGGAGGTGATCCTCGCATTCCCACGTAGCCTCTTTATCGGAATGGTGAGACCACTTCACTTTGAGAAATTTGACAGTCTTGTTACGGGTCTTGCGCTCAGTCGCCTTGAGAATCGCAACTAGATGCTCACGATAAGAAAGGTCAGGCTGAAGGTTGATATCTTGAATATGCACAGTGCACTCGGGGGTCTTGAAACACCTCCGAAGCTGAGAAACATGGAACACATCATGGACATTTGCAAAGGTTGACGGAAGCTCGAGTTGGTACGCAAGGTCGCCCCTCTTGCCAACCACTCTGAACGGACCAACGAAACGAGGCGCAAGCTTGCCTTTGATGCCAAAGCGCTGCATACCTTTCATAGGCGACACCTTGAGATATACAAAGTCATCAAGCTCATAAGACATGTCACGGTGATTGCTATCGTAATAGCTCTTCTGACGGGATTGAGCTGCTCTGAGGTTATCGCGAATGATCCGACACATCTCCTCAGCTTCTTCTATCATATCATTGCCAAGGATCTGACGCTCGCCGGTCTTGGACCAGTTGAGCGGAGTACGGCACTTCCTGCCATAGAGAATTTCAAACGGAGCCTTGCCAGAACTAGCTTGATAACTATTGTTATACGAGAACTCCGCGAAAGGCAGACAATCCTCCCACTTCATACCAAAAGATATAACACAGGCTCTCAGCATATCCTCAAGAACTTGATTCACTCTCTCCACTTGACCACTAGTCTGAGGATGGAACGTTGTGCTGAAGCAGATCTTCGTGCCCATAGCAGACTGAAAGGAGTCCCAGAACTTGGAAGTGAAGATACTTCCGCGATCTGAAGAGATCATCATAGGTACGCCGTGCAAAGAGACAATCTTGGAGGTGTGCAACTCTACCAGCTAAGCTGTTGAAATGGACTCCTTGACTGGAAGGAAATGAGCCACTTTACTCAATTTGTCGATGACGACGAAGATAGCATCATTGCCCTTCTTGGACTTCGGAAACCCGGTGACGAAGTCCATCTCAATGTGATCAAACTTCCACTCGGGAATCGGCAAAGGCTGCAAGAGGCCTGCTGTTCTTTGATGTTCTGCTTTCACCCTTCGACATACATCACACTCATTTACGAACTGTGCAATTTCACATTTCATACGAGTCCACCAGAAAGTATGCTTCAAGTCATGGTACATTTTGGAACTTCCAGGATGAATAGAGAGCAGAGAGTTATGAGCTTCTTCCATGATCACCTTCCTGAGATCACCTTTCGGGACGACAAGGCGATCCTCGAAAAACAATGTGTCCCTGGCATCAACAGTGAAACACTTATACTTGGGGAGACTCTTTCCCACGCCAATCTTGACCTTCTTCACCATAGCGTCAAGAAGCTGAGCTGCTCTGACCTGATCTTCCAAGGTAGGAGAGATCTGAAGGTTCGCAAGAATACCCTGAGGAACTAGCTGAAGATTGAGCTTCCTGAAAGACTCAGAAAGACCCGGCTGGAGACGTTGCAGAATCAGACTATTGCAATATGCCTTCCTGCTCAATGCATCTGCCACAACATTTGCCTTGCCTGGCGTGTACTCAACACTCGGATTAAAATCCTGGAGCATTTCCACCCAACGTATTTGCCGAAGATTCAAGTTAGGCTGAGTGAAGATATACTTGAGACTCTTGTGATCGGTGAAAACTTCAACCTTACGTTCCAACAAGAGATGTCTCCAAGTCATCAAGGCGTGCACAATAGTTGCTAGCTCGAGATCGTGCACGGGATAGTTCTTCTCCGCAGGCTTCAACTGCCTGGAGGTATAAGCAACCACCTTCCTATCTTGCATCAAGACTGCACCGAGACCCTGGAGAGAAGCGTCGCAAAAGACCTGGTACGGCTTGGAATCATCCGGAGGGGCCAATACCGGAGTGGAGATAAGCTTCTCTTTGAGTGTATCGAAATCCAGTTGACACTCTGGAAACAAAACATACTTGACACCCTTCTGAAGAAGACTAGAGAGTGGCTTGGCGATTTTGGAGAAGTTCTCAACGAATCTTCTGCAATATCCGGCAAGCCCGAGAAAGCTTCGAAGCTGCTTCACATTCTGCAGAGGTTCCCATTCAACAATGGCTTGAACCTTGGACGGGTCAACCTTAATGCCCTCGGCACAGATAATATGCCCAAGATAAACCACTTCTTTCAGCCAGAACTCGCACTTGGAAAACTTGGCATACAGCTTGTATTCTCTCAGTTTATCAAGAACCAACCTGAGATGTCTCTCATGTTCTTCCTCAGTCTCAGAAAAGACCAGAATGTCGTCGAGATAGAGCAAGACAAATTCATTCTTGTATGGTGAGAAAATATAGTTCATCAATCGGCAAAATGTCGGAGGAGCATTAGCTAGACCAAAATACATGACCGTATACTCATAAGAGCCAAAACTAGTCCTGAATGCCGTCTTCGGAATGTCTTCCTCGCGAATGAGAATCTGATGATAGCCCATTCGGAGATCAAGCTTCGAGAATACTTTAGCACCTTTCAACTGTTCGAACAACTCAGTTATGTTCGGAAGTGGATATTTGTTCTTGATTGTCTTCTTGTTCAATGGGCGGTAATCGACACACAGCCGGTCCGAACCATCCTTCTTCTTGACAAATAGAACACCACATCCCCACGGAGACGAGCTTGGTCTGATTGAACCCAAACGCTCCTGCTCATCGAGTTGCCTCTTGAGTTCCTTCAATTCTTCTGGACCCAGCTTGTACGGCCGTTTGCACACTGGCTCTGTGCCTGGCTCAAGCTCAATGACAAACTCAACTTCACGGTGCGGAGGCATGCCTGGCAGCTCTTCAGGAAAGACATCTTGATATTCGCATACCACTGGGACTTGCTCAATAGGATTGATCTCACCCTTTTCATTCAAGGAGAACAGACGGATTGTATCATCGCGCGCCGCGAATATAATCACATCCTCCGAAGAGTGGGTAAGCTTCACTTCTTTAGCTTCACAATCAATTGACGCCTTGTTCATGGCCAACCATTCCATACCAAGAATCAAGTCGATGTCGGAATTGCCCAAGACAATAGGAGTAACCAGAAACGCATAAGCACTCATCTTGACAGAAACGTCCGGAACCACCATGTGAGAATTCATGATCTTACCCACAGACACAATTGAAAGAGGCTTAAGCAAATCACGAGTAGGGAACCCATGCTTAAATGAGAATGGCCTTGAGATAAACGAATGCGATGCACCAGAATCAAATAACACTTTAGCAGGAATATCATTGACGAGGAGGTTACCCATGATCACATCAGAGGAGTTGCCTGCTTCAGCTGCATTCACCATGTTGACTCGAGCTGATCTGGGGTTAATTTTACAAGAGCGTTGCTTGGAGGTTTGCCTGGAGGAGGAGGCGGTAGACGGAGCTGAGAAGTACATTTGTTGGCATAGTGACCCTTCTGCCCACATTTGTGACAAGTGACATCTGTTGGCTGCCGGAACTGAGTCTGAGGAGGCCCTTGCTTCTGATGCTGGTATCTCTGCTGGAAGCCAGGGTTGGGTGGGCGGGAAGAACCACGTCCACCTGAGTGCTTCAGCTGCTGTGAGTGCCGAGGAGGAGGAGGAGTAACCCAAAACCTCTGTTGCTTCTGAACCACCTGAGTCGAGGAAGAGCTGGAGTCTCTGAAGTGCTTCTTGGAGTTTTACACCCTGAGCAAGGCTGCCTCTGCTCTGAGAGCTAAGTTGTAGAACTTGTCAAACTCCTCAGGATCGTGCAAAGCAAGCGCTAACTGCAAGTCTTCCTTCAAGCCACCCCTGAACTGGTAGATCTTGCTCTTCTGATCCGGGACATCCTGCAGCGCGTAACGGGCCAGCTCGTGGAACTCGACATTGTACTTGTACATAGAATTCCTGCCCTGCTTCAAACGCGTGAACTTCTCGTGCATCTCCTCAACAAAACTGGAAAGGATGTAGTGGGACCTGAAGTGACGACAAAACTCGTCCCAAGACATCACCCTGTCGCCTCTGGAGTCCTTAAGCTGCTGCCACCAAATAGAAGCCTGCCCCTTCAACTGAAACGTTGCAAACTTGACATAGTCCTCCGGACGCACATTGCTACACTCGAAATGCTTGTTCATATCACGGATCCAATCTTCCGCATCAAACGACTGGTCGCAAGAAGTGAACATCTTAGGTTGGTTTGACAGGAACTGACTCAGATTGGCGAAGTGATTGCCACCCTGCTGGAAATTGCCCTGCTGATGATTAGCTCTCTCCTGGATCAACTGCAACAGCATCTGAGTGTTTGCATTAGTAGCTGACATCATCGCCTGCCAGGCCTCCGCAGGAGGAGGCGGCGGAGGAGGAGGAGGAGGAGGTGGAGGCGGCATATCCTCACGCGCTGGGGTCTGACGAGTCGGTGGAGCCATCCTGAAGACGGACAACATATTAGTCCACAGAATAATTGAAGATATTGCTGAATCAAAAGACAGAATATCTGAACAGAATTTGGCATTGCACTCGAAAAACATAGCAAGAGTGCATCCTCAAAGTAACAGACAACAAAATTCCGATAAGGACCACTGCAAACAAGTTTGAGCTAGAACTGCTCGGAGCAAACATATGACCGAGATTTCCCAAACCTCAATCAAGCGTCTGTAGGAAGATAGTCCTATAAGATACTACTAGATATCCCACATATGAATTCCCGAAATAACTGGTCATGCAATCAGGTACACAGATACAAGGAGTATTTCACACAACTCCTAAACTAACCCGTCACCTGTATCACATCCTTCAACACACAACCAGCATCTCGGACCTTCATCTACAATAGATCCTCGTGATCACAACGATACCAAGTGTGATAATACCCCCAAACAATCTACACCAGTACTGGGGACATCGGGGTTATCTCACCACTACCAGTATTGAAGCAATAACGAACACCCTCTGTGCTTAGATACTCAGAAATCCGAATGATGGCGATGTGTGCGATAATCCCTCGAGCTCAACTCCCCTCATACTTAGAGCAGATAGGAGGCACCAGGACAGGATTCCGTCACATCGAAATCATATAGATTTCACAAATACCCGCGTGATCCTAAAAAAATTTGAGCGAGAAAAGGAGTAGAGTTAAAGATTTCCTAAGACGGGATACTCACCAGAGCATAGAAGAGGAGAAACAAGAATCCTACTCTCCGATATAACTAAGACTCAAAACATTTTTCTGGACTCGACTCGGCCAAATACGATCACAAAAAGGCTCCTATGGTCGTAAGGCTCTGATTACCAACTTGTAACGACCAAGATGCGGTCCTTTCTGATCTGGGGGTCGAGGCCCCCGAATAGGAAAGAAGCGCATCTAAGCGTTTCGCAAGCAAGTAACATAGCACAAAAAATAATAAAAGTAGACAATTCGGGATTCAACTGTCTTCTTATTAATAACTCAGAGTACATCACATATACAATCAAGGTAGTTCCATCTACGGACCACAAAACATGGAAATGCTATGCTACCCGGCCTGCAGGCCCACGATCACGACCATGCCTCAGTCCTCTGGATAGTTCACGTAGAGGCGGTCTGTCTCCTCGTCGTACTGCCACGCCAGCTGGGTGCCGTCGGGATCATCTGTCTCTGGAGTATCTATACCTGTTGGGAGTTTTGGAGGAATCGGTGAGCCACGGGGACTCAGCAATCTAAGACCTTGGTGCCAGAACTAGCCATGTTATTAGGTAGGGTAAGAGTGAGGTGTATGAGGCTGCAGCAACCTAAGATTGATTTAGTGGCTAACTTACGCAAAGTAATTGTGAAGGTGGTCTACACTAGCGGTCGGGATTACTTGATCACTAAGTGATCCTGAACACCTACCTACGGCATTCATAACCCCACCGTGTTCCCGATCGAAGTGAGATCTTAGAGGGGACAGTCACGGTTACGCACACAGTTGGCAATTTTTATTAACTTATGTTTAAGTTCTCTAACACCGGATGTTAACAAAATATTCCAAGTTGCCACATAACTGCGGGCACGGCTTTCCGAAAGATTAAACCCTGCAGGGGTGCTCCAACTAGTCCATCACAAACGTACACAGGCCGCAAAGGCATCCTCTATCACGAATCTCGTGATCTCGTCGGATTCCTTAGAGGAAAACCTCAACTCTGGGGAAACCAAAGCTTCACTGGTATTCCTATACGCAAGATATACCGCTAAGGTAAGGCAAGGCTAGCAGGACCTCCCGGTGTGTCGACGACCCGATAAGAGCCGCGTATCTTAGTCTCAGGACAACAGCGTCTATGCAAAGTGGACAAGGACCAAACCTCAAGTCCCCCTGGGGTGGTCTTGCCGACTGCTAGCTGATTGGACCAACACTCATGAGGAGCACCCGCCCTGGTTGTTGATTAAATTCCTCGGGGTAGCTATTCCCTATGCAGGTTATTAGGTGATTAGCAAATAAATCCAATGTTGGGTCCTGCCGGACAAGCCTTAGCACTACGCGATTTATCGAGGGGATCCCCATAACAACCCCGAACGTGTTAGGAGCGATCATTATGGAATCAAACACCGGTATCCGGTAACTAAGGTGGCAATAATGGAACAAAGCACCCGGCAAAAGGCTAGGCCTCCCGTCATTTACCAATTATATAGGTGCATTAATTAAATAACAGAATTTACGATAATGATATCAAGCTCATGTTATCACATGAGTCAAAGCACCTGCAACTAGCAATGCTAACATTAGTAGCTGAGCAAAGCCTACTTAGCCATACAAGTTTTGCTCGGAAGGGGTACAGTGTTTGGGCTCATGGCATATGAAGAGGCAATTTAATTTCAGTGGTAGGCAGCGAGCAATATGACATGGAAACTATCGTGGGTATAAGGCTAACAGTAGATGTGTAGGGTACGAATGAGATGGGCAGAGTCCTAGCTACGGCGACGTTGTATGAGTTCAGGCCCCTCTGCGGTGGAGGTGACAGCCCTACGTCTCAGTGCTCTCGGAGCTTGTTGTTGAGTGTAATATGGAATACAATGATTTGCTAACCCCTTTACCAGTGGGGGAGGGCGGATTATATAGAGTGCGCTGCCCTCCACAACGGTTCCGGTACAGGGGTGGAGTAACGGGGGTTGAATGCGTACGTTACAGGTAACGTATGCCCTAAATGCTAATAAATGCACCCGGAAACGTACGGCAGTTTCCCTCCAGAGAGGTTACGATGTATCGAGTGTATCCAGTCGGTTAGCTTGGTATCCTCCGAATGCTAGTCTCCGACTGGATGATTGAGGACCTGTTACCGACTGGATGATGGGGACTCCTTAATTCAGTCGGGACAGACTTAGGGCCGTGTCCTTTGTGTGGCGTAGTCCTTGGGTAGGACCTGTCTGGCAGGCCTATGACCCTACCCTAGGACTATGACCCCATCATTAGTCCCCGAATGGATTGGGGTTGAAACGACGAAGCGGTGCTTGAAGTTCGGATCCGACTGGATTAGATTCGGCTTGGGCGTTGCTTGCCTCTATCCATTTTATCTTTTCTGATCAACGATCCAAGTGGAAGTGCTTGCAAAACAGACTGTCGGGAGCCGAGTGTTTCTGTGGCATATTTTGACGTGACCGGTCAACTGACAGCGGTGGATTTTCCGGGATCTCAAATTTCGGGTTCCGCGCGCTCAGCGGGGACGACGTCAGCGCACTCGAGTAGCGCCTGACGCCTCGATTCTCGCGCCTTCAACTCCTCCACTGATATCGTCGTGGCCGGTCGGGCAGATAAGGTTTCGGGGCCACCCGCCAGTGACCCAGTCGGAACCCTATTTAAATCTGGGCGGCGAGGCTTTCTTCGTTACGCTCGCCGAATCTTTCGCTCTCGCCTGCTCCGTCTTCCTCGCCACCTCCAGCGCTCCTACACTCCTTCCTTCTCCGTCCTCTCGAGGGTTCGCCGTCGCCTCCATGACCAAGGGTCAACCCAGCAAGATGGAGGCGAGGAAGAAGAAGGGCAAGGCGGCGGCGCCTGCTCAGCGGCGGCAGCGGCCGCTGCCGGCGGGGTGGATCCAAGGAGACTTCCTCCCCTCCACGGTGACGGAGGGAGATCTGCTGCAGCTGGTGGAGCACGGAGTGCTCGTGCATAAGTCCTAGAGACTGCCGACGGAGGACGAGGTCGAGCCAGCGCCTCGGGAGGGGGAGCGCGTCCTGCTCCTCAGCCATGTCCACCGAGGTTTTTCTTTGCCCCCGCATCCTTTCTTCAAGGGCATCATGAATCACTTCGGGGCCCAACTTCACCATTTTCCTCCGAATGCCATCGCCCATCTTTCTGCCTTTATAGTTTTGTGCGAGTGTTTCATCGGTTGCCCTCCCCATTGGGGTTTGTTCAAACACATCTTCTCCGCCCGATCCCAAACCATCAAACGACTTAGCCAGTCGGATGATAAGACGCACCTCCTCCAGCTCTGCGGGGGTTTAGGATTCCAGAAGAAGAGTCGGAGTAGCTATCCTGCTCTCCAGTTAAGTGAGTCGGTTAGGAACTGGCAGTCGACGTGGTTCTATTGCCAGGATATCGCCTGTCCGAATGCGTCGACTGGGCTGCCTCCTTTTAGTCTAGACCGGCCCGCCCCGCCTAAGCAGCTCGCGCTCTCGAAGGCGGAGAAGAACGACGTCCAGCCCTTGGTTGAGGCACTCGTGGACGTCGTCAGGAGGGGGGTCACCGGTATAGACCTGCTGGAACTCTTCCTTGGTCGGCGGATCCAGCCTCTGCAGGCTCGCGACCATGCCATGTGGCAGTATACGGGGCCCGAGGATTCCACTCGGACCAATGTTGTGGGCGTGACTGAGGAGAGGGTGACCTCGTGGGTGCTCCAGGTCACGGGCCCCTGCGAGAATCCCAAAGGATCACGGCGAGTGAAGCCCTTCTGTGCGGATAATCCTCCGCCGAATCAGGTGAGAGACTCTTGTCGAGTGCTCCTAACTATCTTAATCTTGTCGTTTGCTTGAATCTCTGTGTGATGTTTGATGTCGCCGACTGAATTTTATGCAGGAGTGGACCAACTGGTTTTCTCCCGTCTTGAACGGGAACTCGGCCGAGGAGAAGGAGGGCAGCCAAGAGGGCAGCGTGGAGAGCGCTGAATATGTCTCCGACAGTGGGGAGTCGGAGGAAGAGTCCAGCGAGGAAGAGGAAGAAGACGAGGAGCAGGACTCGCCACCTCCACAACTGATGCATCGGACCAAGCGCGGACACGAGCCCGCTGTCCCCTCAGCTCCTCCCGCGTCTTCGAGTGCTCCGCCTACTGCTCAAGTGGTCCCAAGTGTTCGAAGCGCTAAGAGGACCAGGGATGCCGCCGCTGAACCTGCGGGCGAGTCTTCTAAGGCATCCAAGCCGAGTGGGCCTAAACCTCGGAAGGCTCTGCCGCGAATGAGGGTCGCTGTCCCCGTCACCTCCACGTAAGTGTACTCAGCTTTCGGTTTTTTGCTGATATCACAGTGAACTTCTGTTTACTAGCCGAATGGATCTCACTCGACAGGATCGCTACTTCTACCACCTCTCTGGCGCGTCAGGAAGACGACCCCATGGACATGGACAACGTCGTCTCGTCTCAGCCAGGTGCGTTGTAGGAATGTCGAGTGTTTTATACTATCGCGTCCCCAACCAGGTGCTTCTTTCTTTTTCTAAGACCTCGTGTCATTCGGGATGTCAGGGGCGATCTGCCTGGATGAGGGCGACCAGGGGAGAGCCGACCCAGCTGTGGAGCCTGTTCTTGAGGCTGCTCCTCCCGCTGTCGCTCTCGCCGCCGACGTGCCACCGACAAAGGTGCAACCACCGACTGAACCAGTGCTGGTGGAGGAGGGGCCGACTGGGGCGGACCTTGGGATGCCTCAGGAACCTCCGACGATTCCAGGTTCGTCGAATGCTGAACTCAGCATCCAGCGTCTTCCGGAGGAGCAGGTGGGAGCGGCCAGGGAGCTATGGTGCAGGCGGAGCTGATGGCTGGAGAAGCCAAGAGGGCCTATGACTCCATTGCGGCCTTGTACTAGCGGAGCTTGGAGCTGCACGATGATATCTGAGTAAGTGGTCTAGTAAGTATTTACTTTTCCCCTGTAACCCACTGGGTGTTCTTGAATAGCAGCTGTTGTTTGCAATGGGTTCACTCCGAGTGAACCCAGTGGGTGTAGTCCCCGAGACTTCTGTCGAGTGCTTGCACCGACAGTTGTCTTTATACATTTTGCCTTGAGTTTGGTTGTGTCTGTAGATAGGATTACCGAGTGCGAGTAGTTGTTGCAGTCGTAGTGCACTTACGGTAAGAGTCCCCGAGAGTAAGTTGTACTCAGGTCGGGTAGTATTGGCCTCGGAGGCGTAGGTGATAACATGCATCTCAATAGGGCAGGCCTGCTTGAGGTGCATGCCAGTGGGGTCACTCTTAGTGATCCCACTGGGTGTAGTCCCCGAGACCGTTGTCGACTGCTTGCGTCGGCAGGGGTCTGAAGAACTTAGACTGTTAACTGTTGAACTTTCTGATTGTCCCTTGTTTCTTGTTGGCAGAAAACTTGTGAAATGGGGACGGCCTATGAGACTCTGAAGGCGGAGAGGAATCAGTTCGCTGGTGAACTTGATGAGGCCATGCTTGCAATGGCCGGCATGAAGGATGCTCTGGCGGAACGGGAGAAGTCATTGGAGCAGGCGCGTGAAGTGAACAAGGTGTTGACTGAGGAAGTGGAAAAGATGGGGAAACAGAGGACTGCGCTGATGAGTCAGATGGATGTGCTGAACAAACGATGCAGAGCACAAGAGATATATGTCAGCGACTCGGCTCGGCAGATGATGACACGTCTGGCTGGTAAGTCCTTCTTTTTCCGAGTGGTTGTGCTATGCGCGTAACACTCGGCGCTTATTATCTGTTTGTCCTATTGTTGCAGATTTTTGCTTTGACGCCGAAGCTGAATCGGCTGACGTGGAGCGTTCGATTCTTGAGAACGTTCCACTAGGCGACGACGCCAATCGGGATCTGCTCCGTGCGCACATCCGCGTGGGCAAAGTTGGTCCTTTCATCGGTCGACTGAGAGAAGTCGTCGGCCGAATCGACAAGGAGCTTTGGCCAGAAGATGAGTCGCGGCAGGAGATGGAGAACCTGATGACCCGACTGGAGGAGATTCCCAACAGAGTGCAGTCGTGGAAGAAATCTGCAGCTCGTTGCGGTGTAGATGTTGCTCTGTCCTTGGTCCGAGTCCATTGCAAGGAGGTGCGTGAGGAAAAACTGAAGACACTAAAGGTCGCCAACACGAAGAAGCTTCGATTTGAAGACTTCATGGAGACGTTCCTTGAGAGTGCTACCCGCATCACCGACGGAATCGACTTGGACACTTTCATGGAGCCCTCCAATCCTGGCGCCGGTCCAGCTGACGCGTAAGAAACTTTATACTCGGTATGCCGAGTGTTTGTCTGTAAGGTACTTTGGCCACTTCTGTTGGCCGTCACACTTTTAAATCGGTGCGGGTAAGCTTGATCCGCACCGAGTTAGCAATCTTTGCGAGGATTTTGGAATCCGATTTTTGCTCTTCTGTTGCAATGTTGATTCGAGTTTTTGTTTGGCGTTTCTTGGTGAAGCCAAAGGCAAACAGTCAATGCTGGATCGCTGTTAAGCCCCCCAGTGTGACGTGAAGTGCACACTCGGAGAATGTTAATACTTAGGCGATGCTGAATCGCAGCTAAGCCCCCGAGTGTGACGTGTTGTGCACACTCGGAGAAGGTTAATACTTAGGCGATGCTGGATCGCAGCTAAGCCCCCGAGTGTGACGTTAAGTGCACACTCGGAGAAGGTTAATACTTAGGCGATGCTGGATCGCAGCTAAGCCCCCCCCCGAGTGTGACGTTAAGTGCACACTCGGAGAAAGTTAATACTTAGGCGATGCTGGATCGCAGCTAAGCCCCCGAGTGTGACGTGAAGTGCACACTCGGAGAAGGTTAGTACTTAGGCGATGCTGTATCGCAGCTAAGCCCCCGAGTGTGACGTGAAGTGCACACTCGGAGAAGGTTATTACTTAGGCGATGCTGAATCGCAGCTAAGCCCCCGAGTGTGACGTGTAGTGCACACTCGGAGAAAGTTAATACTTAGGCGATGCTGGACCGCAGCTAAGCCTCCGAGTGTGACGTTAAGTGCACACTCGGAGAAAGTTAATACTTAGGCGATGCTGAATCGCAGCTAAGCCCCCGAGTGTGACGTGTAGTGCACACTCGGAGAAAGTTAATACTTAGGCGATGCTGGACCGCAGCTAAGCCCCCGAGTGTGACGTTAAGTGCACACTCGGAGAAAGTTAATACTTAGGCGATGCTGGATCGCAGCTAAGCCCCCGAGTGACGTGAAATGCACACTCGGAGAAGGTTAGTACTTAGGCGATGCTGAATCGCAGCTAAGCCCCCGAGTGTGCCGCTAAGTGCACACTCGGAGAAAGTTAATACTTAGGCGATGCTTGATCGCAGCTAAGCCCCCGAGTGTGACATTAAGTGCACACTCGAAGCAAGTTAATACTTAGGCGATGCTGGATCGCAGCTAAGCCCCCGAGTGTGACGTTAAGTGCACACTCGAAGAAAGTTAATACTTAGGCGATGCTGGATCGCAGCTAAGCCCCCGAGTGTGACGTGAAGTGCACACTCGGAGAAGGTTAGTACTTAGGCGATGCTGAATCGCAGCTAAGCCCCCGAGTGTGACGTGAAGTACACACTCGGAGAAAGTTAATACTTAGGCGATTCGGGATCGCAGCTAAGTTTTTTTTAGAGAGGAGTCTGCGACCGCGGAAGAACTTTGAACCTGCAAAAAACTCAATCTGCTTTATATTATTTCGCCAATACTTGTTCTTTACATCGCTTCAGTCGACGGTCACGTGTAGAAGCGCTTCAGGAGATCTCCGTTCCATGCACGCGGCTCGTCTGTCTCTCTCTCGATGTTGTAGAGTCTGTATGCTCTGTTGTTCAGCACCTTGGAGATGATGAAGGGTCCTTCCCAGGCCGGAGCCAACTTGTGAGGTCTTTGTTGATCCACTCGGAGCACCAGGTCGCCTGCTTGGAACGTCCGACTTCTGACGTGGCGTGCATGAAAACGCCGCAGATTTTGTTGATAAATGGTCGAGCGAGTTAACGCCATCTCGCGCTCCTCTTCCAGAAGATCCACTCCGTCTTGCCTTGCTTGTTCTTCTTCGGCTTCGGAGAAGAGTTCGACTCGTGGCGCATTGTGAAGCAAGTTACTCGGAAGGACCGCTTCTGCTCCATAAACGAGGAAGAACGGTGATCGCCCTCTAGATCTGTTCGGGGTTGTGCGAAGTCCCCAAAGCACTGAAGGTAGCTTGGTAACCCAAGCGCCAGCGGCGTGTCCTATCTCTCGCAGGAGTCGGGGCTTCAATCCTTGCAAAATAAGCCTGTTTGCCCGCTCTGCTTGTCCATTGGACTGAGGATGTGCTACGGAAGCAAAATCCACTCGGATGCCTTGGCTTGTACAGAAACCTTTGAATCTGTCCGAGTCAAAGTTTCTCCCGTTGTCCGTAATTATGCTGTGAGGTACACCGAATCTGAAGATGATGTCTCTGACAAACTTGACGGCTGTCGAAGCGTCGAGCTTCTTGATGGGCTTCGCTTCGATCCATTTCGTGAACTTGTCGACTGCCACCAACAGATGTGTGTATCCACCTTGGCCTGTCTTGAATGGGCCGACTGTATCTAATCCCCACACTACAAACGGCCACACTAGAGGGATCGTCTTTAACGCAGACGTTGGCTTGTGGGACTTGTTGGAGTAGAACTGGCAGCCTTCACATCTGTCGACCATATCTTTAGCCATTTCGTTTGCCTGCAGCCAAAAGAAACCGGCTCTGAACGCCTTGGCGATGATTGCTCTCGAAGAAGCATGATGACCGCAGGTCCCCGAGTGAATATCCTCCAGAATCAGTTGCCCCTCCTCTGGGGAGATGCATCGTTGAAGAACGCCTGAGATACTCTCCTTGTACAATTGGCCTTCAATGACAGTGAATGACTTCGACCTGTGGATTCTCTGCCTAGCTTGGACTTTGTCTTCTGGAAGTTCTTGCCTCAAGATATATGCCATGATCGGCACAGTCCAATCGGGAATGACAGCCAGAATCTCCATGACCAGATCAACCACAGCAGGTACATCGACTTCAGTCGGATCTGTTGTGCTCTTGGGTTGTACCGGTTCCTCTGTGAAGGGATCTTCTTTGACTGAGGGAAGGTGGAGGTGCTCGAGGCAGACATCACTCGGGACTGGTCTCCGAGTGGAACCGAGTTTTGCCAACTCATCAGCTGCTTGGTTCTTCAGTCTCGGAACATGGTGGAGCTCTAGACCTTCAAACTTCTTCTCCAGCTTCCTCACTGCATTGCAGTATGTGGTCATGGTGGGGTTCCTGACGTCCCACTCTTTCATCACTTGATTGACCACCAAATCCGAATCGCCGTAGACCATCAAGCGACGGACGCCGAGTGAGATGGCCATGCGCAATCTGTAGAGGAGAGCTTCATATTCTGCCTCGTTGTTGGAGGAATCAAAATGCATCTGCAGCACGTACTTGAGCTTGTCGCCCTTTGGTGATATGATCACAACACTAGCGCCGGAGCCATTCAACATCTTAGACCCATCGAAGAACATTGTCCAATGAGCCGAGTAGATGTGGGTCGGTTGCTGTTGTTCTACCCATTCTGCTATAAAGTCAGCCAGGGCTTGAGACTTAATAGCTTTCTTTGCCTCGAACTTGATGTCACAGTATAGCATCTCCATTGCCCACTTCGCCACTCGGCCTGATGCGTCTCGATTGTGGAGAATTTCCGACAACGGAGCATCAGAAACGACAGATACCGAGTGGTCTTGGAAATAACGAGCCACCTTATTTGCAGTCATATAGATCCCATAGATAAGTTTTTGATAATGGGGATACCTCTGCTTGGAAGGAGTCAGGACTTCGGAGACGTAGTACACTGGCCGCTGAACTTTGTATGCTTTGCCTTCTTCTTCTCGCTCGACTGTAAGAACAGTACTGACAACTTGATTTGTAGCCGCGATATATAGAAGAAGGGGCTCTTTACTGAGCGGAGCAGTAAGAACCGGCTGGGTGGAAAGTAGGACTTTGAGGTCGTCGAATGCGACTTGGGCTTCGTCTGTCCTCTCGAAGGTATCTGATTTCTTCATGAGTCGGTACAGAGGAAGTGCTTTTTCGCCGAGTCGACTGATGAACCTCCTCAAAGCCGCCAGGCAACCTGTGAGCCGTTGAACATCGTGTATTCTGACCGGCCTCTCCATTCGGACGATGGTCCCGATCTTTTCGGGGTTGACGTCGATCCCTCATTCGGAAACGAAGAAACCGAGTAACTTTCCGCTGGGAACACCGAATGAACATTTGGCTGGGTTGAGCTTGATATCGTACCTACGAAGGTTGGCGAATGTTTCTGCCAAGTCAGTCAGCAGGTCGGAACCTTTGCGTGACTTGACTACGATATCATCCATATATGCCTCCACATTGCAACCGATCTGGTCGAGGAGACATTTTTGGATCATGCGCATAAAGGTAGCTCCTGCATTCTTCAGACCGAAAGGCATAGTGATGTAGCAGAAGCACCCGAATGGGGTGATGAAGGCTGTCTTTAACTCATCGGGACCATACAGACGGATCTGATGATAGCCCGAGTAGGCATCGAGAAATGACAGACGCTCGCAACCCGCAGTCGAATCGACAATTTGATCTATGTGGGGGAGCGGAAAGTGGTCTTTCGGGCAGACCTTATTGAGATGCTTGAAGTCGATGCACATTCGGAGCGACTTGTCCTTCTTGGGCACCATGACAACATTGGCGAGCCACTCGGAGTGGTGAACCTCGCGAATGAAGTTGGCTGCCAGCAGCTTGGCCACCTCTTCTTCGATTGCCTTCCTCTTGTGCGCCGCGGACCAGCGCAGGCGCTCTCGGACAGGCCGAGCCGTGGAATCCACGTGCAGTCGGTGCTCAGCCAACTCCCTGGGTACACCTGGCATGTCAGAGGGTTTCCATGCGAAGATGTCCCAGTTCTCACGGAGGAATTGAGTGAGCTCGGCTTCCTATTTAGGATCGAGGGTGGCGGAGATGTTCGTCGGGACAGCAGTGGCGTCCGTCGGGTGGATGCTGACCTTCTTCGTCTCTCCCGCCGACTGAAATGCAGACTCTGAAGCCGGCTTTTTCGAGCGCATCAGGTCGGCGGGGTCAACTGTTTTCTTGTACTCATCCAGCTCGAGGACGGCCATCTGCTGGTCGGCGATTCTTGATCCCTGCTGCAGACACTCTTCAGCCCGCTGCCGATTGCCTGTGATAGTGACCACACCTTTCGGGCCTGGCATCTTCAGCTTCAGGTACAAGTAACATGGACGGGCCATGAAGTGCACATACGCTGGGCGACCCAGAATTGCGTGATAAGCGCTCTAGAAGTCAACCACTTCGAACGTCAGCTTTTCCTTGCGGGAGTTCTTGTCGGAGCCGAAAACGACGTCCAACGCGATCTGGCCGAGTGACTTGGCCTTCTGTCCTGGGACGACTCTGTGGAATTGCATGCTGCTCTCGCTGAGTTTGGACATCGGGATGCCCATCCCCTTGAGTGTGTCGGCGTACATGATGTTCAATCCGCTGCCGCCATCCATGAGGACTTTGCGCAGTCAGACTCCTTCTACCACCGGGTCGACGACCAGGGCCTATCTTCCCGGGGTGGGTACATGTGCAGGATGATCCGGCTGGTCGAAGGTGATCGCAGTCTGGGACCATTGGAGGAACTTGGGGTTGGAAGGGGTGGCCATGTTCACCTCTCTATTCACCAGCTTCAGTCGGCTCTTGCTCTCGACGTCAGCAAAGATCATCAGGGTTGCATGGACTTGGGGGAACGGATCCTCCTTATCCTCTTCGTCCTGTTCATGGTCCTTCTCACTCGGTTGCCCTTCGATGAACCCCTGGATCAGGAGGCGACACTGTCGAGTGGTATGATTCGCATATATGGGGTTGCCTTCTTCGTTCATCTTCGTGTGAACCGGACAGGGCTGGTCCAGGATGGGATTATTGAACTGCTTCTTCTTGGGGGTGAATTGAGCCTTCCCTTTGCCCTTGAACTTGGCATTGGTTACAGCTGCAGCTTCTGCTTGCGGAGCGGCCGGAGCTTTCTGCTTCTGCTTCCGAGTGTTGCCCCCATCGCCATTAGCGGCTGTCTTGTGCTTGCCGCTTCGGATGCGGTCCTCTTCTTCACCATTCGCGTAACGCGTTGCTATCTCCATCATCTTGCCCATGGAGATGTCGCCTGTTCGGCCGAACTTCAGGTACAGATCTCTGTACCGCACGCCTGCCCTAAAAGCGCAGACTGCTTGATGCTCGGTGACGTTCTCCACCGTGTGATAGAGAGTTGTCCAGCGCTGGATGAAGTCACGCAGGGGCTCATTCTTCTTCTGGACGCAGTGCTGGAGCTCCACAAGGCCAGCAGGGCGCTTGCACGTCCCTTCGAAGGTCCTGATGAACACTCGGGCCAGATCTGCCCAACTGTAGATGCTTGAGGGGGCCAACTGGTTTAGCCATGCTCGCGCCGAGCCGTCGAGCATCAGAGGGAGGTGCTTCATGGCGACATGGTCGTCCCCTCCTCCGATCTGGACTGCCACTCGGTAATCATCCAGCCACGTTTCTGGCTTGGACTCTCCTGTGAACTTGCTAATTCCCGTCGCCAATCGAAAGTTGGGAGGGATGTCAGCCGAACGGATGGCTCGACTGAAACACTCGGGGCCAGACACGGTGGCCCTGCTTCCACTCGGACGGTCGATATCGCGACCATCGCGGTGGGCTCGACCTCTGTCGACTCTTCGCTGGGCGATACGTCCTCTTGCGTCGGGTCTTGGGTCGTAAGTGTCGCCGACTGAACGCCGATCATCATGATGTCGGGACCCATACGGCCCACCCCGCGGAGGGGTGCGTGAGCGGCGATGATCTTCATGAATCACGGAACGACTGCCTCCCCTGTGGCGCTGATGGGAACCAGGGCTGTGAACTATTCGATGCGTATTCGCGTGGACGGAACTGTTATAGATCCGGTTGTGTGACTGGGAGACTGCCGAATTCTGCTGCTGCGTCGTGTGCAACAGGGCTCGGATCTGCTCGATCCCTCTACCAGCCTGTGAATCAGTCGGCTGGAGGGAATCGACTATCTTGGCAGCTGCAGCCAAGTTGAGGAGGGGTGTGCGGAACAGCTCCACGTTGCTCCGCCGAGTGTGGCGACTAGCGGAACGGTGAGGTGGACGACGTGCGCCGGACGCTTCGCCAATCTCGTGCTCGTTCCGGCCAGCCTGACGGGGATCTTCATGGGAGTTGGCCATGTGTACTTCTGCCGCGGGCCCGTGAACCGCATACTCAGAAGGAAACTCAGTCGGAACCGAGTCCGAGTGCTGGGCCGACGGGGCAACCACAACGGACTCAAGAACCGCCACTTGCAAAGATGCGTTCTGGCGCGCCTGGGCCTGTTGCACCCAACGTTGGAGCCGCGGACGGCGGGACCGCTTGCTGCGGCGCGTGGCAGTAGTGCAGGTAGACACCGGAGTCGACTATTGAAGAAGAAGGACGCCATGAGCGCCGGCACGAAAGTGCGTAGCCCCGTGACGGGGAAGCGCCTCGATGTGGAGGGGCGCATCTCGAAGCCACGCCGAGTCGTCGACGATGAAAGAGAGAGCGCCGAAGAAGATCTGGTGACCCATGCTCGAATCTCCACCGGACGACATGACGAAAAGAAGTAGTTGCAAACTCGCCGGAAGTCGCTTAGACGCCTGCCCCACGGTGGGCGCCAACTGTCGTGTGTATAAGCGTGACAGTAGATGTGTAGGGTACGAATGAGATGGGCAGAGTCCTAGCTACGGCGAGGTTGTATGAGTTCAGGCCCCTCTGCGGTGGAGGTAACAGCCCGACGTCTCAGTGCTCTCGGAGCTTGTTGTCGAGTGTAATATGGAATACAATGATTTGCTAACCCCTTTACCAGTGGGGGAGGGCGGATTATATAGAGTGCGTTGCCCTCCACAACGGTTCCGGTACAGGGGTGGAGTAACGGGGGTTGAATGCGTACGTTACACGTAACGTATGCCCTAAATGCTAATAAATGCAGCCGGAAACGTACGGCAGTTTCCCTCCAAAGAGGTTACGATGTACCGAGTGTATCCAGTCGGTTAGCTTGGTATCCTCCGAATGCTAGTCTTCGACTGGATGATTGAGGACCTGTTACCGACTGGATGATGGGGACTCCTTAATTCAGTCGGGACAGACTAAGGGCCCTGTCCTTTGTGTGGGGTAGTCCTTGGGTAGGACCTGTATGGCAGGCCTATGACCCTACCCTAGGACTATGACCCCATCAGAAACGAAACTAGCATAACAAGTCCAGAGATGGAATCAAGGTCATATCATCTTGCCTGTGATATCCTCAGCTTGTAATGGTTCTGGTTCGTCCTGCACGTACTCTCCTGACTCCACGTGTTCGTTCTCCGATCCCGGTGCTACCCAACATAAGAATAACAACTAATAAACGGCAGCACCACAAGATGCAACAATCACATGATGCATGAGATGAAAAATGAGCATGCACCACTATTTCTATCTCTAGCACGAGCAAAATAAACTACTGCAAGTTTCTGGACAGAACTGTACACTAAGCTATATTTACATGCATGAGGATGGCATGAACAGATGCGGCTCGTGAAAACGATGCAAAACCATATAAACAACATTGCAAACGGAGCTACGGATCAACGGGAATCAACGAAACAAGATATGAAGCTCTACGTGGAAGAATCCACACCACACTCACAATTTGCACAAATCTGGTATTCCCAGGTTGCCAAGACATATAACAACCCAACATGAATGGATTGGAGCAAGGAATAACACCACAACATCAACTAAGCACAGACAATGATCAAAATGACCATACTACTCAATCTGCAAGAATCTGCATCTTAGCTCTTTGTGAGCTACATGCAACATAGCTACAGCCCTCCAAATATGGCAAATAATATCTGTGGCTGCAGCCAACCAAGAACACTACAAGCACCAGCAAGAATCACAGCAAAAGGAATTAAACTCTAGAAGATACAAGGCCACAAACTTTCCCAAAACCATCAGATCTCAGGGACTTAGTGAAAATTCCTGCACCTGAATTTCTGTCTTTGTTCTGAAGCTTTTTGACAGCAATCAAGACACAACCTACTGGACTCCAAATGAGATGAAATTTGACAGGGAGCTTCACAAACATATCAGGTCCAAAATCCTAGCACTGAACTAAACCTAGTTCTCAAGACAATGACTAGCACATCCTCATCTATAGGAGAAGCAAATGTATCCAGAATTCTCAGACTTAGTGAAATTTCAGATTTCACTAAGCTGGACTTTTTCAGCCACATGCCCACTTTGTCTAGGCATAGTTTGCATGCAAATAACACCAAGTGATAAATGACACCACTATGGTGTAGAGCAAAACCCCTACTTCTATCACACAAAAACACATGCCCTTGGGCCCCACCTATTCCATGGAAACCAAGATCAAACTTGCAACAAATCTGAATATGTCCACTCCATAAAGTATCCCAATGGAAAAACTAACTTCACCACTGGATTCCTTGGGATTTTCTACCCTAATATCATATATAAAATGTGGGCATCTACTTGGAACAAGTGACCACAATTTGAGGGAGAGAGTTCTACTCCAAATCATGCCTAAGGAATGGGCATCATTTCATGTAGTTCCTACTAAAACATCAACTACAAAGGTTGAGCTCATGTGCACAATGAAAAAGTGACATGGTGGTTTGAACCCCATGTTTGTGTCATGCACATCAACTTCGCAACCCCTACTTTAAGCTTCTCACACAAATATCATGCCATGCCCTCTCACATATGGACATGTGGAGGTGCAAGGCTTGCTTGCCAAGGTGGGATGCTACTCACACACACTCCTAGTCCACATCACCCACAAGCACAACATACTCAAGGTCAACACCACACACTTACACATATTATCTTAGCAACCAACTAGAACAAGGTCCACTCCATATATAAACACACAACCTAGTGCATCAACAAATGATGGTACCTACAACAAAGAAGAAGCTACACAAGCTACCACTTCACTTGCTATCTTTACCTAGGATAAACTACTAGGAAGCACCACCATACACACACAACATGTAAAACTAACCCCATGTGTATGCCCTCACACACACATGCACCTCTCATAAGCACATCCACACACACTACATCACCTAGCACAAATAACAGCAAAGGGAAAAAACACAATGCCATGGCCACCTATGCTTGTAACAGGATCAGCAACAGCAAAGAGAAAGAAAACTTGCAGCAAAAGTGAAAAACAAAAGGGGGGCTTCCTGGGATTCGAACCCAGTCCCCTCTGGTGCAACAATCTACCCTTACCATTCTGCTACTGCCATATAATCGACAGAACAAAGGGAAACAGGCAGGTTAAGGCTGCCTGCTGGAGCTACCACTATCAATTGATGGAAAAATACTGCAAAAGGGGTGGTGCGCCGAATGGGACTCGAACCCTGCACCTGCCGGCAAACAAACAGAGACAACACCACTGCGCTACGAGACGGCTACTCTTGGAACGGGTGAAACGAATCTGCTAAGCTATATGCAATAGCCGAACCTGGCTCTGCACCGAGACGCACGAGCGTTAGGGAGGTTGACGGGTTTCCCACGTCGGCGTTGCTGCTGCTGCGCTGTGCTATGGAGGAGGAACGCACGATAGCTACCCACAACTACCGCGGACTCTCACCAACCTACTACCTAACAAGAATTGCACTACACATGCAACATCACGATCATCTACCTGCTGCCGATCTACAACGACAGAGCGGCGCGACGGCAGAGAGTTTGCCGGCTCCTCGTCGTGGTGCTGCTGCTGCTGCCGGAGGCCGGAGCAAAACGAGGTGAAGGGAACCCCTAGAGACCCACTGCTGCTGCACCTAGCACTACTGAAAAGGATCGAGATGGACCTAGAGGGGGGGTGAATAGGTACAAATCCAAATTTTAACAATTACTTAGCAATTTTAGGCTAAAGTGCGGAATATAAGTGTAAGCCTAATAATTGCTATGACAAAGAGTAAGCTATTAGGAGTGAAGCAAGGCAAGCGGTAAACAATAAGCAAATACAAGTATGTAATAAGGATTAACACAAGTAGAGAGTTAGGGTGAGGAATAACCGAAACTCCGAGAGAGACAAGGATGTATCCCGATGTTCACTTCCTTGGAGGGAAGCTACGTCACCGCTAGAGGGGCGGATGTTACCACGAAGGCACACCAACGCCACGAAGGCTCACCCTATTCTCCCTTTGAGATAACTCCACGAAGGCGTTTCTCAACCACTAGTAGTAAGCCTTGAGGTGGCTTCCAAACCTTCACAAACTTTCCGGGGGGATATCACAATGGTTTGATTCCTCTCCGAAGACTCCTACCGCCTAGGAGTCTCCAACCTCCAAGAGTAACTAGATCACGGGGATTGCTCAAAACTTGCTCAAATCACAAATCACTTTGGTGGGAAGGAGGAGAGGGAGACGATCTTTCTTTTGATTGGAACAACACTCTAAAGGACTCACAAATGCTCTTGGGATCTAGGATTTAGTGTAGACAAGAGTGAGTGAGAGGAAAGGTGTTCTTGGATGTATCTTGGCTGTGTTGAACACCCTTTCACGAGGTGGGAGAAGAGTATATATAGTGTGGAGTGAAATCCAGCCGTTGGAGGTGCAATAAGTCACACAGGGTCCGGACGTCCGACACTTGTCGGAAGTCCGGGCGTCCGTGAGGGACCGTACGTCCGGAGGGAGTCGGACGTCCGAGACCTGTAGGCATGACTGGAGCTCAACTGAATTTATCAGCGGCCGGACGTCCGACAGGGGTCGGACGTCCGAGGCCTGTAGGTGAGCCTGAACCTATTCGAATACATCAGCAGCCGGACGTCCGGAAGTGGCCCGGAAGTCCGTATTATACAACACAATTTCTTCTGGTGGTGGCTTCCGGATTTCCGACGGGGGTCGGACATCCGGAGCTCGGACGTCCGGAGGAGGCCGGATGTCCGAGATATAGTGCACACAAACTACTGGTGTTAGCCTCCGGATTTCCGGAGCTTGGCCGGATGTCCGGCCCTCGGACGTCCGGAGGGAGCCGGATTTCCGAGTTATAGTGTGTACAAACTACTGGTGTCTGGCTGCGGATTTCCGGAGCTTGGTCGGATGTCCGGCCCTCGGACATGCGGAGGGAGCCAGATTTCCAAGTTATAGTGTGTACAAACTACTGGTGTCTGGCTGCGGATTTCCGAACCCAGCCGGACGTCCGGCCCTCGGACGTCCGGAGGGAGCCGGATGTCCGAGGAGATTGGACATATGTTGAATTGTAGAGAGTGGATATTATGTGATGTTTGATATGATTGTAGAGATGTGGTATGAGCAAGTTTCTCGCAAAGCCTGTGATCCCCTCTTAATAGTGCGGGATCCCTATACTCAATATGAGTAAACTGAAAAGACTATTCTACAGCATCTCTTCTTAATCCCGAGTCTTCTCGAAATATAACTCACCAATCTTTTCAGGCAGCCTTTGGCACAGAAATCTTAATCTACTAAAGTACTTGCCATCCTGAGATACACTCAACAAATAGGATTAGTTGCCTATGTATGTGCTGTCATTAACACCAAAAGACAATTAGGGGCATAGCATGCACTTTCAATCTCCCCCTTTTTGGTAGTTGATGACAACATATACATAGGTCTCAAAAATATGAACCATACATTATAGTCTAGGAGATATTTTAGTACGGAGATCCCCCTTAGGATATGCATGATAAGGAAATCGAAGCTCCAAATGGATCAATCATGGAAGAATAATAGATCATCATAGAAATAAAAGAGCAAGACATAATAGTCTATGATGATATCATAGCAAATCACAACCATTCATAAGTAGCCATACATGAATTGTATCCATTACATTAAATCTCCAAAGACTAAAAATGACGAGAATAAAGTTTTAACTACGATACATTACTCCCCCTTTGTCACCAAGGACCAAAAAGGGAGCCATCAATAACACCAACCAAGCTCAGAGCTCATTATCATCATCAGCATCATCAGCCAAACCCCTGCCCCGAGCCTCGTCAAAGAACTCAGACCACTCAGGACCAGAAGGGAAGCCAAAATCAATGGAAGGAGCAGCAGGAGGGGCCTCATCATCACTCAGAGTAAGATCGCCCGAGGCTCTCAGACGAGCCTTGAGGGCATTCTGAGAGGAAAATAAGCGGGAAACCACATCATGGGTTTGACCACACTGAAAGGAGACAGCCTTCATCAAAGCAGAGTGAGCTTTGCCAAGGAATTTGGCAATGCGACCGAGAGACGCGGAGCTAGATGAAGGGGTGGTGGCACGTGCAGCAGTGCGGCGAGTGGTAGTAGAGGAAGAAGGGGCGTGCTTGGGAGCAAAATCATTCGCCATGTGAGCGGGAATGGTCCAGTTGCGATGGATGTGAGTGGTAGCCACAGAGAAATCATCAACGTGGTTAATAAGTGCCTGAATGAAAGGAGCATGAGGAAAGGCTCGCTTGAACTGAAAGCTAGCAAGCCGAATCTCATGCCATAGGAAATGGGGCACATTGATTTTGGTCTTGGGGTTCTCGAACAAGTGGTACATGATATCGATACAATAGCCACTGCAAGAACCCTTATCACCCATTTTGGGATAGAGGGTGCGGATGACACACTGAAAGATAATGAAGAAAGGTGAGCGCCAGATGGATACCTGGTTATGGTCCTTCTGGTGCTCATCCTTATCAAGGTCACGGAGTGGTTTGAGGAGGTGTCCACACACTTCAATATTCTTAGGTGCATGGTTAGGATTATCCTTATGAATTTTATGACCAGTATGGGGAAAACCCAGAGCGGCAACAAAAGTAGCATAAGTGGCTTTGAGGCGTACGTCAGAGGTCATCCAGGTGACAGTGTTGTCGGAGCCAAAATGACATGTGGCATAGAATTGGTGGATGGCAGCAGCATTATAGTCGCAATGAAAAGCAAACGGGGCGGCAAGCCCCGAAGACTTAATAAGCTCAATGGCACCCGAATATTTCGCCGGGTGCTTGCGAATATGCTCTATATCAATGTAAAGATGATTAGATAAGCCCTTAGGAACTATGACCGTGGAAAAGATGTCAGCCTGGACGTTTGTGCGAAAACGTGAATCCATAGAATCACTGCTGACCTCTTATTGATTTACGTCGTGGCGGAAAGTAAAATAGGAAGCAGCCCCAAGAGTGGTAAAGTTGGTGATATCACAACCTAACGTGGCAGGGGGCTCTAAATAGATGCGGCGAGCTTCACCTTCAGGCTGGGCAGGAGGCGGCTGTGGCATGTAGGAGGCCCGGCGAGACCCGAGCTTGGACCTGCGAGCGACGGGTTGAGGAAGTTCCTCAGCTGCAAGCTCCTCCTCGAAGTCGGGGTCAGCATCATCAGACGGTGATGGAGACGGCGACCGCCGGGGCGGAGAACGCCGGGCAGCCCGTTTGAAGGGACGGTGTGGCTCATCCGATTCTCACCCCGTGTTCATAGGGATGCGAGAGGATGAGCCGGCCATGTTCTTCCGAGCGGTGTGCTTAGTCTTGCCCATGGAGCCCTACGCGGATTAAGAATCCCCAAATGAGGAACGAACAAGAAGAGACAAGGGATAAATCAAATCCACGCGAGAAGAGACGGAGGAGCAACCTGAGATGGATCCCGTGAAGGGTACAGACGGAGGAGTAGGGGATCCGCGGAAGAGATCGGTTCGATCTTGAGGAGGGCGGCTGTGGGGAGGAGCTCCTCGAGCTGCTCCCAGGACTGGCGGCGGCGGCTGGGGAAAATGGGGCGCAGGGGATTAGGGTTAAAGGCCCAGCCCCGCGCCCAGCTTTATATAGGGGCCCCGAGGCGTCGGACGTCTGGAGAGTGTTCTGGCGCCGGACGTCCGAGAGGCGTCGGACGTCCGGAGGGTTTTCTGGCGCCGGACGTCCGAGAGGAGCCGGACGTCCAAGAGAGAGAGGAGGGGGGCAGTTCTGGTAATTTTGTTGTGATGATGATTACTTTCATGGTATATATATATAAAACAAACTATGAGCACTGGTTTTCTAGAAGCATTACATGCATGAAATGATCTGTGCGTACGTTGTAAGCTTAAAAACACATAGAATTACGACGCACTCCCCCTAAATATATGCGCACATCAAGACACAACCATAATGTGAGTGTATGTATGTGTGCAAGATTTCAAGATATGTTGTCAAGCTCCAAGATACCAAGTTCACGCCTAAGTTGACAGAACCTAGCTACGCTAAGTGCCTTGGTGAAAATGTCGGCTAACTGCATGTCGGTACCCACATGGGTAATATCAATGTCACCCTTTTGCACATGGTCTCTTAAGAAATGATACCTAATATCAATATGTTTTGTGCGAGGGTGATCAATGGTGTTTACGGAGATCTTTATGGCACTTTTATTATCACAGAGAAGAGGAACGTGTCGATACATGATACCATAATCCTTCAGTGTTTGCCTCATCCATAGCAATTGAGTAGCACAGCTTGCGGCTGCAATATATTCGGCCTCGGCCGTGGAGAGAGAAACACAGTTCTGCTTCTTCGAGGACCAACTTACCAACGAGCATCCAAGAAACTGACATGCACCGGAAGTGGATTTCCGTCCCACTTTATCACCGGCCCAATCCGCATCAGAATACCCAATAAGATCAAACTTTGCATCCTTAGGGTACCATAAGCCTAACTTTGGGGTGTGAACAAGGTATCTAAGAATGTGCTTAACCGCCGTGTGATGGCTTTCCATAGGGGAAGCTTGAAATCTAGCACATATTCCTACACTTAACATGATGTCCGGTCTAGATGCGCAAAGGTAAAGCAGCGAACCAATCATGGAGCAATAAGTAGATGGGTCAAAAGGAATACCGTTTGAGTCTTCATTTAGAACTACATCTGTGGCCATGGGTGTCTTCATTGGTTTAGCATTTTTCATATCAAATTTCTCAAGAATGTCCTTGAGATACTTAGTTTGAGACAAGAAAATCCCTTCTTGAAATTTTTGTATTTGAAAACCAAGAAAGAACTTCAAGTCCGTGTTGAGTGACATCTCAAAGGTCTTGGTCATGGAGGCCGCAAATTTCTTGCACAAATGGATGTTAGGAGAACCAAAAATGATGTCATCTACATTGATTTGGCATAAGATCAAATCACCATTTTCCCTCTTAGTAAAAAGAGTGGGATCGATCACCCCCACCACAAAGCCATCATCGAGTAGGAACTTCTTAAGATGATCGTACCAAGCACAGGGTGCTTGTTTAAGACCATAAAGTGCCTTGTGAAGTTTATATACATGGTCTTTGTGATGAGGGTCAACAAACCTAGGTGGTTGTGATACATATACTTCTTCTTGTAGAGGACAGTTAAGAAAAGCACTTTTCACATCCATTTGATGCAAGGTAAAACCATTGAAAGCAGCATAGGCCAATAAAACGCGAATGGACTCAAGACGAGCAACAGGGGCGAGAGTTTCACCAAAGTACAAACCTTCAACTTGGGAGTACCCCTGCGCTACTAACCTTGCCTTGTTGCGTAGAACAATCCCGTTCTCATCTTCCTTGTTCTTGAAGATCCATTTAGTTCCAATAACATTATGTTCTTCAGTTGGTCGTTCTACCAATGACCATACTTCATTGCGTGTGAAACTGTTTAGCTCTTCTTGCATAGCAAGTAACCAGTCGTTGTCACATAGTACATCCTGAACCCTGTGTGGCACGGTACTAGAGACAAACGAAAAGTGAGCACAAAAGTTTGTTAATTGTTTACGAGTCACTCTACCTTCCGATACGCCTGTAGAATTTGATGCTTTGGGTAATCTCAGAGTTGAGGTTTTCCACTAGGGAATCCGACGAGATCGCGAGCTTCGTGATTGAGGATTTCTATGCGGCTTGTGGTAATTTGTGATGGACTAGTTGGAGCACCCCTACACGGTTAAATCTTCTAGAAAGTCGTGCCCGCGGTTATGTGGCAACGTGGAAACTTTGTTTAACACTGGTTCTAGATAACTTGAAGTTAACTTAATTAAAATATGCCAACTGTGTGCGTAACCGTGACTGTCTCTTTCGTGAGTTCCTTCTCCGATCGAGGACACGGTGGGGTTATGTCTGACGTAGGTAGGTGTTCAGGATCATTCATTTGGTCATCAGTAGTTCACGTCCGTTACGCGTAGATCTTTCCCCTCTTATTTCTTGTACTCCTAAGTTTAGCCACCCAAATATATGCTTAGCCGCTGCTGCAACCTCACCACTTAACCATACCGCACCCACTAAGCTTTGCTAGTCTTGATACCTTCGGAAATGAGATTGTTGAGTCCCTTGTGGCTCACATATTACTAGAACACCAGTTGCAGGTACATGTAAAGGTTAATTGACGCGAGCGCGTTGATTTTTCATTTGGAGTTGCTTCTTCTTCTTCTTCTTCTTCATCGATCTAGGATGGGTTCCAGGCCGGCAGCCTGGGATAGCAAGGATGGACGTTGTTCTTCTTTTCTCGTTTGTTTTCGTCCGTAGTCCGACCCTGCTCTTCTTCATGATGATTATGTATTGTACTGCTGTGATTCTGATGTAGCTTTTGGCGAGTGTAAGCCAATTCTATATATATATATATATATATATATATATCTTCTTTTCAGTACATGTACTTGTAACGATATTCATTCTTGCGACATGACGAGATGCGCTTCTATCCCTGACGAGGCCTTCGTGCCAAATTGAGGATAGGGTCGAATCTTGGGCGTGACAAGTTGGTATCAGAGCAGTACGGACCTAGGAGCCCCCTTGATTGATCGAACTTGGCTGAGTCGAGTCTAGTGAAAAACTGCTTTGAGTCTAGTTATATATCGGAGAGTAGGATTCTTTTTTCTCCACTTCTATGCTCTGGTGAGGAATCTTGACGTAATAATTTATTCTACTCCTCTTCTCACTCAAAAAAATTTAGGATCACGCGGATATTTTTGGAATCTATATGATGCCGATGTGACAGAGTTCTGTCTTGGTGCCTCCTGTCTGACTTGATTTTCTTCCGCGGAGTTGAGCTCCAGGGGATTCTTGAGCACATCGTTATCATTCAGATTTCTTAGTATCTTAGAACGAAGGATGTTCGTAATTGCTTCAATACTAGTAGTGGCGAGATAACCCTGATGTCCCCAGTACTGGTACATATTGTTCGGGAATACTGCCATACTTTGTATCGTTGTGATCACGAGGGTCTGTTGTAGATGAAGGTCCGAGATTCTGGTTGTGTGTTAACGGATGTGATACAGGTGACGGTTTAGTATATGAGTTGTGTGATTATTACTCCTTGTATCCGTGTACCAGATTGCATGACCAGAAATTTCGGGAATTGTTATGTGGGAATTCAAGTAGTTGCTTATAGGACAATCTTCCAACAAATGGATGATGTTAGGTTGGGGTTCAACATCTAGTGGATTTGTTTGTTGATGGTCGACTTACAGCGGTTTGTGTCTTAAAGAGTCCTTGTAGCTTGCTACGACTCGGGGATGCTTCGTATGTCGGGTGCACTGCCTTACACTTGATGTCTACTGTAAGGATCGAGCCCGTGTGATCCTGTCCATGAAAATATCGGACGAAATCTTTCTCATGAGTTTGTTCTGGCTTGTTTCATAAGCCTCACCCTTTGTTTTGTTGGAATATGGTAATTCAAGTTGCTTTGATGTCAAGTGGTGATTCAGATCTTTCCTAAGAGGTGTTCTCATATTTTTATGTGAATGCAAATTCTTTGCTCAATCCATCGTCTTATCAATTCTTGTCAACCGGAGTTGTTTTGTGTCAATTCTTTTCAACCGGTGTATTTCTCTCCAAGTGAATTCAATCCTCTCCAATTTTGCAAGATCATTATCTTTTTTTATTCCGGAGTTCATCTCATCTGTCCCAAGTTGTCCTTGTTTTTCCCCGCCCTCCCGCCCTTTTTCTTCAGTGATTGGATTTCATCCAAGTGCATTTCATTCCAGTGATGCTTCCGCTATCTTTTCTTCCGTGTCCTATCCGGTGATTCATTGTGAATCTTCTCAGGAGCTTCGTGTTCATCTTTCTTCAGTCTTGTTATCTTTTCCCGGTGAATTCAATTTAATTATCCTTGTTCTTTATATCCTATTCATCCTTGGAAAAAAAATTCCTATGTTGGAGATTCTTATCAGCCTATCTTGTTATTCATTTCTCTCTAGTCTATCCGGAGTGCTGAAGTTATCTCAGAAATTCTTCTTTTCAATTCTTTCATTTATTCCGAGGTTTAATCTCATCTATTCTTCATTTGTACCGGTGCAATATCTATCTTTCTTTCAATCTTTTCAATGGTGGTTTCTTTTAGTGGGCCCATAACCCACACGTTCTTTCCCAGGATCTTTCCTGGCTCTTTTAATATTTTTCCGGAGATCTCTAAATCTTTTCAACTATGATGTAAGTATGAATTTCATCAGTCATATTCCTTCTTCAAGTTCAATTTGAATTAATTCTCATATTTGGCTCAACCTTTCATTCTTCATTATTCTAGAGTGTCTCGGTATTCTTGGTGTTGTTTCTCGTCATCATTCTGAGCTTGCAACTTCGAAGGAGTGTTTCTCTTAATCTTGGTTCATTCTCTTGGAGATTCGTCATTTCAGCTTGGTGCCATCATCTTAATTGTTCCAATCATGTGTAATCCCTTTTCTTGCTACCCGGCGCTTTTCTGAGTTGTTTTCATTCTCGATCCTCCGAAGGCCATCATCCAGAAGATTTTGTTCGTTCTCAGCTTGTAGCTTTCATTCTCAAATTCTTCTCCATTGTTGTCTCTTCGTTCGTCTCTCGTTTATGTGGTGCCTTGTTCTAGTGTTCTCTCAGGTGGCTTATGATCTCTTCATTCGCATGTATATCCATTAATTCGTGGTGTTCCCATTCAATTGTGAATTCTTACTCGTGCTTCCTTCAATTTTGCTTCAAGTGGTGTTTTTCTCTCTGTTTCTCCAAGATTCATTTCTAGAGGAATAAGTTGTATGCTTAATCCGTTGTTTTTTCATCAATTTAATTTGATGAAGGATGAGCATAACATAATTCTTATTCATGTTCATAGTAATCTGAATTCTTCTTCGGGAGCGGCTTGTTATGTCAATTCCTTTTTCTCAAGTGTTCTTATCTTTTCTTTTGCGGAGTTCCAAGTTTTCTTAAGTATCTCTTTGTGAAGCTTCATCTAAATCTTGGCAAGGTCATAATCTTATTCTTTTCTACCTTCATATCTTTGCATCGTTCATTTATATACGGAGGTCCTTCTTGGTGGTTCATCAAGGTTTCAATTAATTCTCAAGTCTTCTTCAAGATTCTTGTTGGAGAACCTCAAGTTTTCTTATCTTGCATTTTCAAGTGCATTTGTTCTTCCTTATCCTTTGAGGTGGTATTATAGCATTCTTGTTAGTGTAGGAGCCTCGAAGAGATTTCCTTTCAAGAATGAGATAATTAAACCCACCAATTCTATGATCATGAGATATTTTCAACCCATGATTTCTTCATTGAGCTATCTTGGTTTGGATTTCACCTAAAGCTTTTCATATGGATTGTTGCTATCATGGTGCTTATCATTAATCCAAGTTCTCAATGTATCCTCTTGGTGTAAGAAATTGTTCATATCTTGTTCTCCTAATCAATCATTGTTCCTGTTAGTGGCTGGTTGTCACTTCATTAGTTTGAAAGATTTCCATAAGCTCACTACTATCTTGTTCTTTTCGTTGTTTTTTTCCAACAAATTCGTTCAATTCTTCTTGCAAGGATACTTAACAAGTTCATTGGAGTTAGTAGTTGTCATTCTTTTCTTCATTCTCTCTTCCGTATGAGCTAGTTCCTATTCTATTGTTCTGGAGGCTTTGTGATGTTGATCTTTTGCGTCTAGCTTCTTGTTCTATCAAGATCATGGTGTTCCCTTGTTCTATTTAGTTGTTTGTTATGTAAATTGTCTAATTCTCTCTTCTTATCAAATTATTTGTCCCATTTTCCTACCGAAGTGCTGCCGAAATTTTTCGTGAATTCTTGCTTCTTTCTCATATCACGCCTCATCGCTTTGCAACCTTCAGGGATCATTATTTCACTTGTTTGTCAAAGAAGCGATTAAGTTTTTACCTCTTGTTCTTTCTCATCCTCTCCCCCTTTCATTCTTGGATCTCGGGGCGAGATCCTCTTGTAGTGTAGGAGAGTTGTGACAGCCCGAGACCGACGTTCCAGAAGATTCCCCTTTAATTCTGTTTTCGTCGTGTGTCTATTTTCTTTTGTCGCACCATCATCGCATCATGCACATCATCAGCATTGCATCGGCATCTCGTTGCCGCCAGTTTTCAAAACTTGCATCCGTTGTTAGTTGCCGGTTCTCGTCGTTGTCCGTTCTGAGCCCGACCGCACACGCACGCGCCCGCGGCATCGTCAAAACCCTGTTTTAAAAGTGTGTTGAAACTTTCTATGATCGAGGTGAAACTTGGCACGTGGTCGTGATTAGTTATAGCTAGGCCGACTGTCGAATTTCGTCGCGATCGAAGTCTGTCTGGTACCCGAACGGTCGACCGTAGCGACACCATATTCGGTCTACCGTCGGACGTCTGTCGGTGTTTTATAATCGCGTTGCCGTGCCGCCCGTTTTCCCTCTCGTCTCCGGATAACCACTCTTCACAGCCCACTAGTTCCACCTAGCCACTTCCTCCATTCGTGGTCGTCGGATCGCGATCGAACGGACGAGGTCCACCCCACCCGAGACCAACCCTATATAAGTAACACCCCTTAGAGAGACCCCTCTCACTTCACTAGGGTTTCCCCTAGTCATTTTGCAGCCACCCCCCTAAAAAAACACCTGCTAGCCCACACCCTTCTAATCCCGCAGCCCTAAGCTCCATAGCCTTTCTCAGCCTTCGGATCTGAGATCTGGGGCTCGGATTCGCACAAATTCCCATCTACCGGACATGTCCGCTGTCAAACCGGACACGTCCGGGTGTCCGCAGTGCCAGCGTTCCATCCCGAGCTGCTACAGCCCCGCAACCCGCAGCCTCCCGCGTCGTTGTCGCCTCGTCGTCCGGTCGTCAGAGCATCGCTAGACCAGGTCGGACCTCGCCGCCCCTCCTCCTCCAGCTTCTCTCTCTAATCTCTCCTCTGTTCCTCTTCCACAGGATGTGTCATAGCCACCTCTAGCTCCGAGATGCCTCCAGCTGCCTCGATCTGCTCCGCCCCTGCCCGTGTTCGTCGGCCGCCGCCAGGATAGGAGTCGCCGCCGGTCGGATCCAACTGCCCCGCGGCCGATCCGCCTCCTCTCGTCGCCTTTCCCCTGCAGCAGCTCCCGCCGGTGCCCCAAGCCCCTGCGTCGCCATGGCTCGTGCTCGTGGAGGAGCACGGGAGAACGAGCGTGCCCAGCCTGGGTGTTGACCGCATCGGCCCAGAGCGCTCCAGCGTCTCCTGTCGCCCGCGTGGGCCAGGCCCAATCGGCCCCTCCAGGCCACCTCCTCCCCTCGGCTGCTAGAGCCCATCACCGAGCCGGCCCGAGGCCACTCAGGTGAGTAGTTCCCCCCAGCCCTTTTATTTACGCCCTAGCCGTTGTTAGTTATTTTGCGCCCTTGCTGTTCAGCCCGTTAGCTAATTCAGAATTTTTTTCGGAATTACATAAATTCCAGAAAAATTAGGCGATTTTAGAACGCTCGTAACTTTTATTCCGTTAGTCGGATCGACGCGTATTGTATATGGTTTTGGTGGAGAATTTCGCATAGAATCCGATTATAAAACTTGCATATTTGTTTGACGTGGGTTGCCGTGCCAAATGCATAGATTAACGTGTTGTTCCAATAGGATAGACGCCCGTATTTATTTTTCGCGCAAGACCGGATTGCTCGTATGCCGTAATAGAAATGTCCATGTTTTAGGAACACCTTTCCCACGTATTTTAGAGCGGTCATTGATATTTTTGCGAGTAGGGATTTGCCGATAGTTTATTTTTTCGTGTATAGGTTATTATCTCGCATTTACGTGTGGTGAAATTATTGTTGTGCAACCTCACATGTTTTATATGTTTTTGGGGTAGAAAAATCCATAGGATTTTTCTGTGCAATTAATTTTAGCTTTTGAGTAAGTTAGTTCGCGCGATATTTTTCCATGTTGCCCTCTTGTCATTTTTGTAGGATTTGTTCCGTGCTTCGTTTGATTAATTCGTCAACTAGAGAGTTGTTCTTTCATGTTTAGTCTATCCCCTGGTATTTTTGGTGGCAATAGAAATGCATGTTTAGGTGTGGTTTGCTTGCTCTCAAGTTGCTAGAAATAGTGCTGATTTGGAGGTGCTGAAATATTTCTAAGTCTGGATTCTGTTATATTTTGTTGCTGTTTTGTTTTGCTTCTATCTTGTGATATGTAGCTCTTTTGAGGTTGGTCCAATGGAGTTAGTTGTAAACCTTGTGTTTCTCTAGCATGCTGTGAATTTTCATGCCATTTGGAGTCCAGTAGCTTATAGTTTTGCTGCTGTCAATATGGCTTCAGATCGAAAACTGCACTTTCATGAAGTGTAATTTTCACTAAGTCTGAAACTGTGTGTGAGAAGCCATTTTGTGACTTCTTTTCCTAGTGTTCCATGATGTCGTGCTAGTTGTTGTTAGTTTTTTGTTGTAGTGCTTCTTTCCCTCTTTCGTGACATGCCTTGGTTGATTATATTTGAGTTGTGTAGCTCGTAGTTGTGGGGTCTAGAAAATGCTATGTGGCTGTTTTTGGCGGATTGTAGTGATTTCTTGTTTAGCTCGTAGTTTTTTATCCGTAGCTCCGTTGGAGATGTTTTCTATGTGTAAATTGCTTGTCTCGACGCGTAGAATCACGTGAACCTATTTGTTTGCTTTTTAATAACTAACTAAATGTGTCAGATCTGGACAGAATTGTAAATTAACATGTGAGGTCGTTTTGGAGGTGCTATATGTCATTTCCGACCTCATTTAAAATGCCTAGATAGGTAGTTTAATTGTGCTTCACCTCTTGCCATGTTTAACCACATTTAATATTGCCATGTACCTAATCGGGATAGAACTAAATAATTAAATGTGGAGTTTCGTCAATATGCAACTTGTTGCATATTGAACTTCACTTAATGTGTAGTGTTTGTTTGTGTGAATTGTCATGCTGTGACTTGCATGTATTCAGCTGCTCATGCATCATATGTGTTGTGCATCGTGTGGTGAATTCCGTGTGTTGATTTGTGTTTCCGGTTTGCTTCGTCTCGTTAGAGTTCCGCGGCGTGCCGGATTGTGAGGACCCGTTCGACTACGTCGACTCGTCTGCTTCACGGAGGCATTCTTCTTCCAAGCGGGATCTCAGGCAAGATGACCATTTCCCCAGATACCATTACTATCATTGCCATGCTAGTTTTATCGTTTCTGTCGCTATGTCTCGTTACCTACCACATGTTAAATATCAGCCTCTCAACAATGCCATGGAAACCTTCAACCTGTTCAACCTAGCAAACCACTGATTGGCTATGATACTGCTTTCCTAACCCTGTGTAGCGTTGCTAGTTGCAGGTGTTGTCGCTTCCATGTGATAACATGGGTTCCTTGTTATATCACCATATTAAATGATATTTATTTTAATGCACCTATATACTTTGTAAAAGGTGGAAGGCTCGGCCTTTCTAGCCTGGTGTTTTGTTCCACCTTTGCCCCCTTAGTTTCCGGCTACCGGTGTTATGTTCCATAAATGAGCGCTCATAACACGATCTCGGTTGTTATGGGGACCCCCTTGATAATTCGTTTTAGATTAAAGCTGGTCTGGCAAGGCCCAACATTGGTACTACATTTGCCTAATCACCTAATAAAATTGCATAGGGACTTCTGAACCCTGAGGATAATTTAATCAACCCCCGGGCCAGTGCTCCTCATGAGTGTTGGTCCAAAACAGAGCAGCTTATTAACGCTACCCGGGGCAACTCGGCGTTTGGCGTGGTAACCATCGCTCATCCGTCGGGTCCTGAGAACGAGATACGCGGCTCCTATCGGGATCGTCGACACGTCGGGCGGCCTTGCTGGATTAGTTTTACCTTTGACGAAATATCTTGTGCATCGGGATTCCGGTGATTCCTTGGCTAATCTCAGGGTTGAAGTTTTCCACTAGGGAATCCGACGAGATCGCGAGCTTCGTGATTGAGGATTTCTATGCGGCTTGTGGTAATTTGTGATGGACTAGTTGGAGCACCCCTGCAGGGTTAAATCTTCCGGAAAGCCGTGCCCGCGGTTATGTGGCAACGTGGAAACTTTGTTTAACACTGGTTCTAGATAACTTGAAGTTAACTTAATTAAAATATGCCAACTGTGTGCGTAACCGTGACTGTCTCTTTCGTGAGTTCCTTCTCCGATCGAGGACACGGTGGGGTTATGTCTGACGTAGGTAGGTGTTCAGGATCATTCATTTGGTCATCAGTAGTTCACGTCCGTTACGCGTAGATCTTCCCCCTCTTATTTCTTGTACTCGTAAGTTTAGCCACCCAAGTATATGCTTAGCCGCTGCTGCAACCTCACCACTTAACCATACCGCACCCACTAAGCTTTGCTAGTCTTGATACCTTTGGAAATGAGATTGTTGAGTCCCTTGTGGCTCACATATTACTAGAACACCAGTTGCAGGTACAGGTAAAGGTTAATTGACGCGAGCGTGTTGATTTTTCATTTGGAGTTGCTTCTTCTTCTTCTTCATCAATCTAGGATGGGTTCCAGGCCGGCAGCCTGGGATAGCAAGGATGGACGTCGTTCTTCTTTTCTCGTTTGTTTTCATCCGTAGTCCGACCCTGCTCTTCTTCATGATGATTATGTATTGTACTGCTGTGATTCTGATGTAGCTTGTGGCGAGTGTAAGCCAATTCTATATATATGTATCTCTTCTTTTCAGTACATGTACTTGTAACGATATTCATTCTTGCGACATGACGAGATGCGCTTCTATCCCTGACGAGGCCTTCGTGCCAAATTGAGGATAGGTTCGAATCTTGGGCGTGACAAGTTCCTTGTTATATCACCATATTATTGTAATTTAATTTAATGCACCTATATACTTGGTAAACGGTGGAATGCTCGGCCTTTATAGCCTGGTGTTTTGTTCCACCTTTGCCCCCTTAGTTTCGGCTACCGCTGTTATGTTCCATAATTGAGCGCTCCTAACACGATCGGGGTTGTTATGGGGACCCCCTTGATAATTCGTTTTAGATTAAAGATGGTCTGGCAAGGCCCAGCTTTGGTACTACATTTGCCTAATAACCTAATAAAATTGCATAGGGACTTTCTGGACCCCGAGGATAATTAATCAACCCCCGGGCCAGTGCTCCTCATGAGTGTTGGTCCAAACTGGGCAGACTGCGGGGCCACCACGGGGCAACTCGAGGTTTGGTACCTGTAGGCTTTTACATTCGTCGTGTCCTCAGAACGAGATACGCGGTTCCTATCGGGATCGTCGACACGTCGGGCGGCCTTGCTCGAGTAGTTTTACCTTTGACGAGATATCTTGTGCATCGGGATTCCGGTGATGCTTTGGGTAATCTCAGAGTTAAGGTTTTCCACTAAGGAGTCCGATGAGATCGCGAGTGTCGTGATTGAGGATTTCTATCCGGCTTCTCGTAATTTGTGATGGACTAGTTGGAGCACCCCTGCAGGGTTAAATCTTTCGGAAAGCCGTGCCCCCGGTTATGTGGCAACGTGGAAACTTTGTTTAACACTGGTTCTAGATAACTTGAAGTTAACTTAATTAAAACATGTCAACTGTGTGCGTAACCGTGACTGTCTCTTTCGTGAGTTCCTTCTCTGATCGAGGACACTGTGGGGTTATGTCTGACGTATGTAGGTGTTCAGGATCATTAATTTGATCATCAGTAGTCACGTCCGCTATGCGTAGATCTTCCCCCTCTTATTTCTTGTACTCGTAAGTTTAGCCACCAAATATATGCTTAGCCGCTGCTGCAACCTCACCACTTAACCTTGCCTCACCCATTAAGCTTTGCTAGTCTTGATACCTTTGGAAATGAGATTGCTGAGTCCCCTGTGGCTCACAGATTACTACAACACCAGTTGTAGGTACAGGTAAAGGTTACTTGACGCGAGCGCGTTGATTGATCATTTGGAGTTGCTTCTTCTTCTTCTTCTTCTTCTTCTTCTTTGATCTAAGATGGGTTCGAGGCCGGCAGCCTAGGATAGCAAGGATGGACGTCGTTCTTCTTTTCTCGTTTGTTTTTGTCTGTAGTCGGACCCTGCTCTTATTCATGATGTTGATGTATTATACTGCTGTGACTCTGATGTAGCTTGTGGCGAGTGTAAGCCAATTCTATTATATATCTTTTCTTTTCAGTACATGTACTTGTAACCATATCCATTCTTGCGACACGACGATATGCGCTTCTATCCCTGACGAGGCCCTCGTGCGAAATTGAGGATAGGGTCACATCTTGGGCGTGACAAATAGTCCCGAGTTGCTGCATGCACACGACCCGGCACTTGGGGGCAACATTATTCAACTCAAGATTACATCGAAGTATGAAAGTCACATGTCGCTGCAAGCATGCACCATGACACCTGGGGATAATGCAAACTGCCCTTTCAAATCATCACATCATCAACAGACCCAGCTATTTCAAGGAGATAAGCCGGCCCTGTAGGGCTACAGGTCGCTCTTTATTCAAGTATGGATTCAAGGAAGAGACGGCTCATCATTTTTATAATGACCCGGCCCTTGGGGGATACACATTGCTGGTCAAGTTTACATAATCAGATCTACAAAGTCCCTGCTCATTATTGCATAATGACCCGACCCTTGGAGGCTACATCATATGATATTTTACTTTTAAAGGAGAAGAACATGTAAGTCCCGAATCGCCGCGAGCAATCAACCCGACACTTGGAGGCTACACTGTTCAGATCAAAATTTCTGAAGTCCCAGGTTGCTGCAAGCAGACAACCCGGCACTTGGGGGCTACAATATTCAGAGGTTCAAATTGAAGATCCAGCCCATCACACAATGATGAGCCAGCCCTTGGGGGCTACACGAGTTGAAGTTTTATAAAGAATAAGACATTTACAAGTCCCAGGCTGCTGCAGGCAAGACATCCCAGCACTTGGGGGCTACATAGTCAAAGATATTATTGCAAAGCACCAAGTCATCATGAACTGATAAACTTGGAGCTTGAGGGCTAGAGGTAATATGGATCTATCAAAAAATTGAAGAGCACTTTCAAGATGTCAATTATGAGACCGGCTCAACATATTTTTATCTAGTTGAAGCATTGAAAGACCGGCTCAATGGCATACAGATTTCTTTAATCCCAATAATTTGATAAAGTCAATTGGAGTTCAGATTTTTGATCATGCATTACCAATAATCATGACCCGTCATTATCAATCAAAAACCGGCAACTTCGAGGATCGCAACTTGACAAGCTCTAAACATCTTCAAGCCGGAAGTATTCAAAACTGGCTCAGCACGAGAAGGATATTTTAAGTCTAATATTTTTATCAAGCCAAAACATTGGAGGCCGACTCAATGGCATATGAAATTTATTGCAAAGGACATATACTTGCAAGATGATTATGAACACAGCTCATATAAAGAAGAAACCCGGATTTTCAAGGAGCCACTTCATTAAATCAAGCCGGCTAGTGGAGCAAGTTGGTCCCTTGACATATTTGTTATTCTTATTTTAGAAGCTTACCATGAATAAATTCAAGCTAACCTGGGGGCTAATGTCGGTGATTTACCTGTTGGGAAACGTCGCATGGGAAACAAAAAAATTCCTACGCGCAGAAGACCTATCATGGTGATGTCCATCTACGAGAGGGGATGTGTGATCTACGTACCCTTGTAGACCGTATAGCAGAAGCGTTAGTGAACTCGGTTGATGTAGTGGAACGTCCTCACGTCCCTCGATCCGCCCCGCGAACCATCCCGCGATCAGTCCCACGATCTAGTGCCGAACGGACGGCACCTCCGCGTTCAGCACACGTACAGCTCGACGATGATCTCGGCCTTCTTGATCCAGCAAGAGAGACGGAGAGGTAGAAGAGTTCTCCGGCAGCGTGACGGCGCTCCGGAGGTTCGTGATGATCTTGTCTCGGCAGGGCTCCGCCCGAGCTCCGTAGAAACGCGATCTAGAGGTAAAACCGTGGAGATATGTGGTCGGGCTGCCGTGGCAAAGTTCTCTCAAATCAGCCCTAAAACCTCTGTATATATAGGGGGAAGAGGGGGAGCCTTGCCTTGGGGTCCAAGGACCCCCAAGGACTTCGGCCGAGCCAAGGGGGGCAACCCTCCCCTTCCAAACCGAGTCCAACTAGGTTTGGAAGGAGGAATCCTTCCCCCTTTTCCCACCTCCTCTTTTTTTTCTTTTCTCTTTGATTTTTTCTTCCTATGGCGCATAGGGCTTTCTTGGGCTGTCCCACCAGCCCACTAAGGGCTGGTGCGCCACCCCCAAGGCCTATGGGCTTCCCCGAGGTGGGTTGCCCCCCCCCCAACCAGTGAACTCCCGGAACCCATTCGTCATTCCCGGTACATGCCCGGTAACTCCGAAAACCTTCCGGTAATCAAATGAGGTCATCCTATATATCAATCTTCGTTTCCGGACCATTCCGTAAACCCTCGTGATGTCCGTGATCTCATCCGGGACTCCGAACAACATTCGGTAACCAACCATATAACACAAATACGCATAAAACAACATCGAACCTTAAGTGTGCAGACCCTGCGGGTTCGAGAACTATGTAGACATGACCCGAGAGACTCCTCCGTCAATATCCAATAGCGGGACCTGGATGCCCATATTGGATCCTACATATTCTACGAAGATCTTATCGTTTGAACCTCAATGCCAAGGATTCATATAATCCCGTATGTCATTCCCTTTGTCCTTCGGTATGTTACTTGCCCGAGATTCGATCGTCACTATCCGCATACCTATTTCAATCTCGTTTACCGGCAAGTCTCTTTACTCATTTCACAATACAAGATCCTGCAACTTACACTAAGTCACATTGCTTGCAAGGCTTGTGTGTGATGTTGTATTACGGAGTGGGCCCCAAGATACCTCTCCGTCACACGGAGTTACAAATCCCAGTCTCGATCCATACTAACTCAACGAACACCTTCAGAGATACCTGTAGAGCATCTTTATAGAGACCCAGTTACGTTGCGACGTTTGATACACACAAAGAATTCCTCCGGTGTCAGTGAGTTATATGATCTCATGGTCATCGGAACAAATACTTGACACGCAGAAAACAGTAGCAACAAAATGACACGATCAACATGCTACGTCTATTAGTTTGGGTCTAGTCCATCACGTGATTCTCCTAATGACGTGATCCAGTTATCAAGCAACAACACCTTGTTCATAATCAGAAGACACTGACTATCTTTGATCAACTCGCTAGCCAACTAGAGGCTTGCTAGGGACAGTGTTTTGTCTATGTATCCACACATGTATATAAGTCTTCATTCAATACAATTATAGCATGGATAATAAACGCTTATCTTGATACAGGAATTATAATAATAACTCTATTTATTATTGCCTCTAGGGCATAATTCCAACAGTCTCCCACTTGCACTAGAGTCAATAATCTAGCCCTCACATCATCATGCGAATTACATTGTAATAAATCTAACACCCATGAAGTTCTGGTGTTGATCATGCTTTGCCCGTGGAAGAGGTTTAGTCAGCGGGTCTGCTACATTCAGATACGTGTGCACTTTGCATATATTTACGTCCTCCCCTTCGACGTAGTCGCGGATGAGGTTGAAGCGTCGTTTGATGTGTCTGGACTTCTTGTGAAACCGTGGTTCCTTTGCGAGGGCAATGGCACCCGTGTTGTCACAGAACAAGGTTATTGGATTCAGTGCACTTGGCACCACTCCAAGATCCGTCATGAACTGCTTCATCCAGACACCCTCCGTAGCCGCTTCCGAGGCAGCCATGTACTCCGCTTCACATGTAGAATCTGCAACCACGCTTTGCTTGGAACTGCACCAGCTTACCGCACCCCCATTAAGAATAAATACGTATCCGGTCTGCGACTTAGAGTCGTCCGGATCTGTGTCAAAGCTTGCATCGACGTAACCCTTTACGGCGAGCTCTTCGTCACCTCCATACACGAGAAACATCTCCTTAGTCCTTTTTAGGTACTTCAGGATATTCTTGACCGCCGTCCAGTGATCCACTCCTAGATTACTCTGGAACCTGCCTGCCATACTTATGGCCAGGCTAACGTCTGGTCTAGTGCACAGCATTGCATACATGATAGAACCTATGGCTGAAGCATAGGGGAAGGTGCTCATATGCTCTCTATCCTCATCTGTTGCTGGGCATTGAGTCTTACTCAATCTCGTACCTTGTAAAACTGGCAAGAACCCTTTCTTGGATTGTTCCATTTTGAACCTCTTCAAAACTTTATCAAGGTATGTGCTTTGTGAAAGTCCTATCAGGCGTTTTGATCTATCCCTGTAGATCTTAATGCCTAGAATGTAAGCAGCTTCTCCTAGGTCCTTCATAGAGAAACTTTTATTCAAGTAATCCTTTATGCTCTCCAAAAACTCTACGTTGTTTCCAATCAGCAATATGTCATCCACATATAATATTAGAAACGCCACAGAGCTCCCACTCACTTTCTTGTAAATACAAGATTCTCCAACCACTTGTATAAACCCAAATGCTTTGATCACCTCATCAAAGCGTTTGTTCCAACTCCGAGATGCTTGCACCAGTCCATAAATGGATCGCTAGAGCTTGCACACTTTGTGAGCATTCTTAGGATCGACAAAACCTTCGGGTTGCATCATATACAACTCTTCCTTAAGGAAACCGTTAAGGAACGCCGTTTTGACATCCATCTGCCAGATTTCATAATCGAAAAATGCAGCTATTGCTAACATGATTCTGACGGACTTAAGCATCACTATGGGTGAGAATGTCTCATCGTAGTCAACTCCTTGAACTTGTGGAAAACCCTTTGCCACAAGTCGAGCTTTATAAACGGTCACATTGCCGTCAGCGTCCGTCTTCCTCTTAAAGATCCATTTGTTCTAAATAGCCTTGCGGCCCTCAGGTAGTACTTCCAAAGTCCACACTTTGTTCTCTTACATGGATCCTATCTCGGACTTCATGGCTTCTAGCCATTTGTTGGAATCCGGGCCCACCATTGCTTCTTCATAACTTGCAGGTTCATTGTTGTCTAACAACATGATTGACAAGACGGGATTACCGTACCACTCTGGAGTAGCACGTGGTCTCGTTGACCTGCGTGGTTCGACAGAAACTTGAACCGGAGTTTCATGATCATCATCATTAACTTCCTCCTCAACCGGCGTCGCAACGACAGAGGTTTCCCCTTGCCCTGCGCCACCATCTAGAGGGATGAGAGGTTCGACAACCTCATCAAGTTCTATCTTCCTCCCACTCAATTCTCTCGAGAGAAACTCCTTCTCGAGAAAAGCTCCGTTTTTAGCAACAAACACTTTGCCCTCGGATTTGAGATAGAAGGTGTACCCAACTGTCTCATTCGGGTAACGTATGAAGATGCACTTTTCCGCTTTGGGTTCCAGCTTTTCAGGCTGAAGCTTTTTGACATAAGCATCACATCCCCAAACTTTAAGAAATGACAACTTTGGCCTTTTGCCATACCACCGTTCGTATGGTGTCGTCTCAACGGATTTTGATGGTGCCCTATTTAAAGTGAATGCAGTTGTTTCTAATGCATAACCCCAAAACGATAACGGCAAATCGGTAAGAGACATCATAGATCGCACCATCTCTAATAAAGTACGATTACGACGTTCGGACACACCATTACGCTGTGGTGTTCCAGGCGGTGTCAACTGTGAAACAATTCCACATTGTCTTAAGTGAGCACCAAACTCGAAACTCAGATATTCACCCCCACGATCAGACCGTAGGAACTTGATCTTCTTGTTACGATGATTTTCAACTTCACTCTGAAATTGCTTGAACTTTTCAAATGTTTCAGACTTGTGCTTCATTAAGTATACATAACCATATCTACTCAAATCGTCATTGAAGGTGAGAAAATAACGATATCCGCCGCGTGCCTCTACGCTCATCGGACCACACACATCGGTATGTATGATTTCCAACAAGTCACTTGCACGCTCCATTGTTCTGGAGAACGGAGTTTTAGTCATCTTGCCCATGAGGCATGGTTCGCACGTGTCAAGTGAATCAAAGTCAAGTGACACCAAAAGTCCATCGGCATGGAGTTTCTTCATGCGCTTTACACCAATATGACCTAAGCGGCAGTGCCAAAAAACATGGCCCTATCATTGTTAACTCTAACTCTTTTGGTCTCAATGTTATGTATATGTGTATTATCACTATCAAGATTCAATATGAACAATCCTCTCACATTGGGTGCATGACCATAAAAGATGTTACTCATAGAAATAGAACAACCATTATTCTCTGACTTAAAAGAGTAACCGTCTCGCAATAAACAAGATCCAGATATAATGTTCATGCTCAACGCAGGCACTAAATAACAATGATTTAAGTTCATAACTAATCCTGATGGTAACTGAAGTGAAACTGTGCCGACGGCGATTGCATCAACCTTGGAACCATTTCCTACGCGCATCGTCACTTCATCTTTCGCCAGCCTTCCTCTATTCCGCAGTTCCTGTTTCGAGTTGCAAATATGAGCCAACAGAACCGGTATTGTCGTGGTTTTTTCACGGCAGATGTCCTCGTGAAAGGACTTAATACTGGAGCCATCGCACCTTGGTGGCGACTCAAAGGGGTTAAGCGGGAGAGACACGGCGATTTACCCAGGTTCGGCCCCTCGAGATGAGGTAATAGCCTACGTCCTGCTTTTGTGTGTATTGATATGGATTCGATTACAAGGAAGGCGTAACTCGCCTAAACCTAGCACTCGATGATTTCTAACCTATCCTATGTCCCCCAAGACCTCGCCTTTATATACAGGTCGATTCCCTAGGGTTTACAAGGATTCCTTCCTTTTTACAACTCGTGACCATTGCGATCTCTAAATCGCCATCTTCCAAAGCTGGGAGACCCGCCAAGAGCCATACTCGTCGTGCGACCTTGATTCGGCCAAAACGAGGCCCAACTAAACACTTAGATGAGTCGCCCAATGGATAACCCGGCCCAACTAGGGCGGGTCATCCACATGTTACATCCCCAACATTAGGCCCCAAATTGACTTGAACCTTTCTTCTTCACGCCAATACCTCTGCTCCATTGAAGGCGATTCATCCCCTATTTTTCTTCATTTGTCAAAAAAAAGCACCCGCCATCGCCCTTGGCCACTGACAATCCCTTAAGTCGCCAGATCATTACTAACTGGCCTTTTCTTATTCCTCTTTTTTCGGGAAGACCGCCACAACTCCAACGGATCCTTAGCGCATTGTTATCCCGAAATTTTCGGCGCACATTTACAGCGAATCTTTTATCCCCCAGCGGTTCCCGCTCATGGCGCCTCGATTCCAGCACCTGCCTTGATAAATAGGTCGGGGGGGACAGAACTGGTGCTTCCCACCTACCAGTCCTGTCACCTTCCTCCCCACCGGCGCAGCGAGAAAAACGCATCGCCCCGAGGAATCCCTCGCCGACCATGCTTTCGGCCTTCACGCGAGGAGCTTCGGTGCCACCTGTGGGCTTTCACCGTCGTCCATTCTCGTGCCGCAACCAACACATCCGCCATTGTCATCGTCGACTGCATCGCCGTCGGTCACCTCGCCATTCACCACGAACTTCGACGCTGTCGGAAACCTCTTCGCTCGACGGGACGCCCGTGCTTCTCGAGCTAACCCCATCACCGTCGGCTCTTCTCACCCAACAGCATCAGGTTAGGCTTCCACCTATCTTTAGGAGTAGATTTATTCTCCGCTTGAACTTCCGCCATTGCCGTATTCTTGAAGCTCCTTGCATATAGACGCTATCTGCTCTGAATCGATTAGCACGAGTGTTGGTAGGATAGCTAATGTTCTGAATACTTTCATTTATCCGTTGTACTCGTGAATCTTTGAAAATAATGTTTTCACCAAGCGAAGGGCATCATCTGATAATAAACTGTCGCGACCAGTCATTTTCTCTAGGTTTTCGCGTCTGTCTGGTAGATCCATTCCTTATTTACTGTTTGCAAAAAGTTGTTTATAGTCTTCATCTCCTGGTACTTCAAATGAAACGCCCTTACCGTCTTCAGAACGTAGTCCTTGGGAATAGCCACACTTCCATAAGTCGCCATAGTGACCCAACTCGGCCCTTTGATCTGGCGGGTCAAAACCCTTCCTTAATCAAAGTACTCGGCGGGTTAAATGAACTGATTTCATCCCATACAGTAGGTGTCCAAGGCATGTAATATCATACTTTACTTATTTGTAGCATGGGCGCCGTCTTCAAGAGTGACTGGCTTCCTACCAAGGTCGATGACTCCATATTAGCCGATTATGTGAAAACGGGCAGTTTGGATCCTCAGGATGTTATTGGCTGGCGCACTGGGTTCGGAGAAGATCTCCCTAACCCCAAAGAAGGGGAAATAATCGTTTTTGTTGAACACCTGGCGCGAGGTTTTAAGCCGCCCGGATCAAAGTTTCTTAGGGACGCCTTAACTTTCATGAACGTCCGTCTCCAGGATCTGGGACCCAATTCCATAAGTAATTTGTGCCAATTCCAAGTTCTCTGTGAGGCTTATCTGCGGATCGAGCCTTCTGTCCCTTTATTCTGGCATTTCTTTCATCTGAATCGCCAAACGGAATTCCACAACGGCCCCAGCTTGGAACTTGGTGGTGTCAATGTCCAGCGCCGCAGGGATAGCCCATTCCCCTCACTCACCATGCCTAGCCATCCCAAAGGCTGGGGCGAGTCTTGGTTTTACTGTCAAGAGACGTCTCCTGCTGGCGAGAACAAGCTTCTGGGTTACAGGCCAACTCGCCTTCCGACCAACTTCAACCTTCGAGACAAGCTTACCGAGGAGGAGGAATCGGAATTCATCCCAATACTATCTGGATTAAGATCTTTGACGAACAACGGTCTTACCGGGGTCGACCTAATCCGTTGTTGGGTTGAATGGCGTATCCTCCCTATGAACCGCCGGGATGGTCTGATGTGTGATTTTGATGGCACCCTGGATCATCCTCAATGCTATTTCCGCACAGCTTTAACGGAAAAGGGTATTGTTACCATTATCAAAAAGCTGACAGGCGAGCCTGCGGGAAAATGCGGCCAAATCGGCCTTAAGCCTTTCTGCAAAATTAACCCGGCGCCCAAGGTAAACAAACCTAACCCGCCTTTGGTCTTTATTCTTTATGCTTCATTTGTATTGTGGTTTCGTAATATATGCCATTTCAGAAAGGCGATAAGTTCTGGTCCAGGAGGCCCAAAAACCAAGCCGTGAAAAATGTCAAGCCGCCCTCAAAGAAAACCAAGGGTAAGGGCAAATCTGCTGCAGCTGAACCATCCGAAGTTGACGAATCTCAAGTCGGCGATGCACTTTCGGAGGTAAAAATTCGTTCTCTTTTCACTCGCCACCTATTACTGTTAGCCTTTGTATTCATATCTCTCCCTTCCCTTGAAATAGAATGAAGATAACGAAAGCCAAGAGGACTCTGTTGAGGTAATTTCTGTTTCCTCCGATTCATCTCCTTCTCCACCTAAGCCGGCCAGGCGAATTTGTGGGAAAGTTCCGTTCTCACATCCAAATGCTTATTTGGACCCAAATTTCCTACTGAAGAAAGCACAGCATGCCTCAAACCGGAAAACACGAAGTCACTCCGGCGATCTGGTATCTGGCTTACCAGCAACGAACAAAAGAAAGCCAAGCGAGGTACTCTTATGAGTAACCATTCGTCATGTTTCTTTGGATCACGTTTGTAACCCGCCTGTATTATTGACGTATAATTCTTGCAGAACTCTCCTCCCACTTCCGGCGACTCGGTGATGTCGACACTTCCACCAATGATTCGAGTTTCGGGGTAAGTCTTTTGATAACCTTGCCTTGACTTTTGAGTATAACGATCTTTTCAATTCCTTAACGTGCTTATTCCCTTTTTTCAGGGCACAAGCCAAGAAGAGGAAAACCAGTGGATCAACTCCTGATGCAACTTCAGAACCCACGAAAGAATCAACTCCGACTCAAGACAATCCGGATCAGACTCAGCCTGCGACTCAAGTGGATCTTCCTGAGTCGCCGAAGGAAGCAATGGATGCCCCTAAGCCACCGAGCCCATTGATGACAACAGAAGACCCAGATGCTGTAGTTATTACTGGCTCTGGCTTTTCTAAGCCGGCGGCGACAGTTTTGTCCAAACATGTAGCATCCTCCTCTCAAGCCATTCCCGAGTCTGGGCTCTCCAAGGCGAAACTTTCCGACTATGCAAATTTGGAGTTTAAGGAACTCTGCTCTGGCTTTGCAAGTCGCCTGGAGGCGAGCTATGAGATGGAGAAAAACCTGCTGAAGATGTTAAACAACAAACATGAGATAAATTTTGTTATACTTATATTATTCCCATTAACCCCCAAGGGCCGGGTCATTAGTAAAAAGATGAGCCGGGTCTTGAAAATTTAGAAAAAACTTCGCGACCAGTAACCCCCAAGGGCCGGTCATCAGTAAAAAGATGAGCCGGGTCTTGAAAAATCTTTAGAAAAAACTTCACGACCAGTAACCCCCAAGGGCCGAGTCATCAGTAAAAAGATGAGACGGGTCTTGAAAATTTAGAAAAAACATCACGACCAGTAACCCCCAAGGACCGGGTCATCAGTAAAAAAAATGAGCCGGGTCTTGATTTTTGTATAATTTCACCTGAAAAAATTATACATTAGCCCCCAAGTGTCAGGGATATTGCTTTGCAGTAATTCTAAGACTTGCCCTTATTTTAAACTTTCATTAGGAAAACCTTGCTCAGACCGAATTGACGCTGGGCGATTTAAGGAAAAACTTAGCTCGACAACAAGACGCCCGAGCTAAGTCGGAGGAAAAATGTCAATTGGCCTTGGCCAAACTGGTAAAACTCAAGGCCGAGTTGAAAGAAGCTCAGGCTGACCAAAATGCCGCCTTGAAGAGGGCAGAGAAAGCTGAAGCTAGGCTGGCCACTGTACAACAGGAATTGTCCGGCTTAAAGCGTCATATCTCCAACATGACGCAAGCCGTCTTTGGTAAGCTTTACTTAAACCTTTGATCTCCTCCTCTCTTTTTTGTTTTACTTATGATAAGTCGCTAATCATCATGATTCAGGTCCAAGAGCCCCCAACCTTCAAGAAGACTATGTGTTGATGATGAAGGCGATTTACACGCTGACAGAGCAATTGTACACAGGCAGTGTCTTGACTGTTAAAGCTGTGATGGGTGCCAAAGAACCTATCACTTCCATCAAGAAGGTGCTTGGCTGCTTATCCACACTTCTCCCTCAGATTGGCGAGTTAACTCGGTCAGCCGCCCGGAGAGGTATTCTGACTGCCCTAAGTCGCTGTTTGGCGTATGCTCCAGAAATCAACTTAGAAGAAGTAGCTGCAGGCTTTCCTCAGCTCAAGGACGATGGGTCCGAATTTGTTGAAGAGGACTATCAGCGAGTCGTCAAGGACTCTCGACTGGCTGCAACTCAACTTGCCGCAAGCTTGATTTAACAAAATACCAGGCGGCTTATGATAGCAGAAACAAGAAGGTCAGCCCGCCAACCTTCGTGACGACCAGTCTAACTCCTCGGCGACCCAAGAATCCTCTCAACTTGGAAGCAGACCTGGCATCAATTCTGACTGATGAAGATGATTTTGCTGCTTTGGCCAAGTGCAATTGGGTATTGGGCGACTTGCAAATCGAAGTCGGCCAGAGCTCACATCAGGATGATCCCGAGGCGCCAGCAAAGTAAATTTTATTGAATTTGGCCTGAGAGCCATGTAATAGGTCCTTTTTCCGTAAGTCAGTACTGTTTTTGATGATACCTCTTGCAAGAACCTTTATATCGCCCTTAAGGCGATTTGAAATATTTGACCCGCCTTTTGTAAGAGTCTTTTATAGTGCTTAATTTGCCATGGATGAAACAATTCTTATCACCCTCCTGTCTTAAGCTTTGAGAATAACATATGTGAAAACAAACAAACTATAGATATTTCCAACAAGCATCAGAAAGAAAAGTCTTAAAACCTTCAGGGCTATGCCACAACGAAAAATAGCAACAGTAATTTCGTCGGCTCATAAGGTCGCGACAGGGGGAGGCGAGTCAGAAAGCTCGTGCACCCACCCTAAATGCAGGTTTCGTCGGCTCATAAGGTCGCGACAGGGGGGAGGCGAGTCAGAAAGCTCGTGCACCCACCCTAAATGCAGGTTTCGTCGGCTCATAAGGTCGCGACAGGGGGAGGCGAGTCAGAAAGCCCGTGCACCCACCCTAAATGCAGGTTTCGTCGGCTCATAAGGTCGCGACAGGGGGAGGCGAGTCAGAAAGCCCGTGCACCCACCCTAAATGCAGGTTTCGTCGGCTCATAAGGTCGCGACAGGGGGAGCCGAGTCAGAAAGCTCGTGCACCCACCCTAAATGCAGGTTTCGTCGGCTCATAAGGTCGTGACAGGGGGAGGCGAGTCAGAAAGCTCGTGCACCCACCCTAAATGCAGGTTTCGTCGGCTCATAAGGTCGCGACAGGGGGAGGCGAGTCAGAAAGCTCGTGCACCCACCCTAAATGCAGGTTTCGTCGGCTCATAAGGTCGCGACAGGGGGAGGCGAGTCAGAAAGCTCGTGCACCCACCCTAAATGCAGGTTTCGTCGGCTCATAAGGTCGCGACAGGGGGAGGCCAGTCAGAAAGCTCGTGCACCCACCCTAAATGCAGGTTTTGTCGGCTCATAAGGTCATGACAGGGGGAGGCGAGTCAGAAAGCTCGTGCACCCACCCTAAATGCAGGTTTCGTCGGCTCATAAGGTCGCGACAGGGGGAGGCGAGTCAGAAAGCTCGTGCACCCACCCTAAATGCAGGTTTCGTCGGCTCATAAGGTTGCGACAGGGGGAGGCGAGTCAGAAAGCTCGTGCACCCACCCTAAATGCAGGTTTCGTCGGCTCATAAGGTCGCGACAGGGGGAGGCGAGTCAGAAAGCTCGTGCACCCACCCTAAATGCAGATTTTGTCGGCTCATACGGTTGCAACAGGATGACACAATTTGTTTTTTAATGAAGAAGCCCCCAAGTCGGGGAGTATTTTATTACTTCATAATGAAACTGAAAAACTTACAAAGTGTAGAGCTTAAGAGCTCAAGTGTAGTAAGGCCGCAAATGGGCAATATTCCAGGGGCGAGTTGATTCAGCCTCCGTGGTCGGTCGATTAGGCCAAAGATCCACCAAATAATAAGAGCCATTGCGGAGGTTCTTGCTGACGACGAACGGCCCTTCCCAAGGGGGTGACAACTTGTGCATGCCTGCTCGATCTTGTATTAGACGAAGCACTAAGTCGCCTTCCTGAAAGGTCCGACTCTTAACCCGGCGACTATGATAACGCCGCAGATCTTGCTGATAGATAGCCTAACGGGCCGCAGCCAGGTCACGTGCCTCCTCCAAGGCATCCAAAGAATCTTGACGCGCCAGCTCATTATCTTGCTCCACATATGCGGCGACTCTAAGAGAGTCATGCCTTATGTCCGTAGGAAGAACAGCCTCTGCTCCATAGACCAAAAAGAAAGGGGTGAATCCCGTGTACCGGTTTGGGGTGGTCCAAATACTCCACAGTACCGAAGGTAACTCTTCAACCCAACACCCTGGAGTCCTTTCTAGGGGAACCATGAGTCGGGGATTGATCCCTCGCAAGACCTCCTGATTCGCCCGTTCTGCTTGCCCGTTAGATTGCGGGTGAGCGACTGCAGAAATATCAAGTCGGATATGTTCTCGACGACAAAAATCCTGCATCGCCCCTTGGGACAAGTTAGTACCATTATCAGTGATAATACTGTGCGGATATCCAAACCGGAAAATCAGCTTCTTCAAAAATTTGACCGCTGTCTCCGCATCGCAAGCTCCAACAGGTTCCGCCTCAACCCACTTGGTGAATTTATCAACTGCCACCAATAGGTGGGTCTTCTTGTTGGAGGACATTTTAAAGGGACCAACCATGTCCAGCCCCCAGACTGCAAAAGGCCAAGTAATGGGAATCATTCTCAATTCTTGAGCCGGCACATGAGCCTGCCAACCATAACGTTGGCACCCCTCGCACCGACGAACTATGTCTTCTGCATCTGCATGAGCCGTCAGCCAAAAGAAACCATGACGAAAAGCCTTTGATACCAAAGAACGTGACCCGGCGTGATGTCCACAGTCTCCGAAATAGATGTCATTTAGGATCGCGCATCCTTCTTCGGGGGAAACACATCTCTGAAAAACCCCAGAAGCGCTCTGTTTATATAACTTGCCATTAATGATGACCATGGATCTGCTGTGCCGAACGATCTGGCGAGCCAAAACTTCGTCGGTGGGTAACTCGCCGCGAGTGAGATAAGCCAGATAAGGGAGAACCCAATCCGGAGTGACATGGAGAGCCGCCACGAGCTGAGACTCGGGATCTGGTATCACCAATTCCTCCTCTGAGGGTCAAACCACGGATGGTTTATGCAAGATATCCAGAAAAACATTAGGGGGAACCGGTTTTCTCTGAGAGCCAAGTCGCGAGAGGGCATCAGCTGCCTCGTTGAGGCGCCGGTCAATATGGTCCACCTGATAGCCATGAAAATGACCCGCCACATCAGACACAGCTCGTCTGTAAGCCGCCATCATGGGATCCCGAGAGTCCCAGGTACCCGAAACTTGTTGCGCCACCAAATCAGAGTCACCAAAACACCTGACTCGTGTTAGGTTCATCTCTTTTGCGAGTCGCAAGCCGTGAAGCAAAGCTTCATATTCCGCCGCATTATTAGTGCAGGGAAACATGAGTCGGAGAACGTAACAGAACTTATCTCCTTGAGGGGATACTAACACCACACCAGCCCCCGAGCCTTCCAGCTGCCTGGATCCATCAAAGTAAATAGTCCGGTAGGTAAGGTCAGGCCGGTCTTCCGGAGCCTGTAGCTCTGTCCAGTCGTTAACGAAATCAACTAGTGCCTGGGACTTGATAGCTGTGCGGGGAGTATATTGTATGTGATGAGACCCAAGCTCTATTGCCCATTTGGCGATTCGCCCTGTTGCCTCCCGATTCTGGATGATGTCACCAAGGGGAGCAGAACTAACCACTGTGATCGGGTGCTCTTGGAAATAATGCTTAAGTTTTCGACTCGCCATAAACACCCCATAGACCAGTTTTTGCCAATGCGGGTATCGCTGTTTGGAAAGAGTTAATACCTCGCTGATAAAATATACTGGGCGTTGCACTGGGTATTCCTTCCCTTCTTCCTTTCTTTCAATGACCACGGCCACACTTACTGCCTTGGAATTCGCCGCGATATACAGAAGCATAGGCTCCTTTTCAGTCGGGGCTGCCAGGACCGGCGGGTTAACCAATTGGCGTTTCAGGGCCTCGAGCGCCTCGTCTGCCTCATTTGTCCACACGAATCGATTGGACTTCCTCAATAATTGATAAAGAGGAATCGCCTTTTCCCCTAGGCGACTCACAAAACGACTTAAAGCCGCAATGCAACCCGCCAGCCGTTGAACTTGATTAACATTCGCCGGCTTTCCGAGAGAGGTAACCGCTTCGATCTTGTCCGGGTTAGCCTCGATGCCGCGCTCCTATACCAAGAAACCCAGCAATTTTCCTGCAGGTACACCAAAAACGCACTTGGTAGGATTTAGCTTCATCTAATATACCCGTAAATTATCAAAAGTCTCCTTAAGGTCTTCCAATAGTGTCTCCCCCTGGCGGGTCTTGATCACAATATCGTCGACATAGGCATGGACGTTGCGACCAATTTGGTTACGAAGACAATTCTGGATGCAGCGTTGATAAGTCGCACCCGCGCTTTTGAGTCCAAAAGGCATGGACACATAGCAAAAGGCCCCGAAGGGGGTTATGAAGTCCGTCTTCTCCTGATCCTCTACGGCCATCTTGATCTGGTGATATCCTGAATAAGCGTCCAGAAAACACAATCGTTCGCATCCCGCCACCGAGTCAATGATTTGATCGATGCGGGGAAGAGCGAAGGGATCTTTGGGACAAGCTCTGTTGAGGTCTGTATAGTCAATACACATACGGAAAGTGCCATTCTTCTTGAGTACCAACACCGGGTTAGCCAGCCATTTGGGGTGAAAAACTTCCACGATGAACCCGGCGGCTAAAAGGCGGGCGACTTCTTCTCCAATCGCCTTGCGTCGTTCCTCATTGAATCTGCGAAGGTACTGCTGGACAGGTTTGCATTTTGGGTCAACGTTAAGATGGTGCTCAGTGAATTCTCTTGGTACACCAGGCATGTCAGAAGGTTTCCATGCGAAGATGTCCCGATTCTCATGGATGAATTCGATGAGCGCGCTTTCCTATTTGGGGTCTAGACCCGTCCCAATGGTGAACTGCTTGGATGAATCGCCAGGCATGAAATCGATTGTCTTAGTGTCATCCGTCGGTTTGAACTTGAGGGGTGACTCAGAATCTGTAGTTGGCTTCTTGAGCGGTGACATGTCCGCTGGGTCAACATTGGCCTGATGGTGTTTGAGCTCTTCCGCCGCACAGGCGACTTCCGCATAAGCCGCGTCCCCTTCTTCACATTCTTTTGTGATCCTTCTATCTCCATCAACTGTGATGGGTCCTTTGGGACCAAGCATTTTGAGCTTGAGGTAGACATAGCACGGGCGGGCCATGAAGCGGGCGTAAGTCGGTCGCTCGAAAAGTGCATGGTAGGGGCTTTTTAGCTTGACCATCTCAAAGATTAGAGACTCCGACCTCTAATTCTGCGCAGTTCCAAACACCACTGTGAGCCTGACCCGGCCTATGGGATAAGCCGACTTGCCCGGGACAATTTCGTGGAAAACCGTGGTTGAAGGCATCAAGTCTTTCTCCAATAGATTAATCCTCTGGAAGGTGTCGAAGTATAGGATATTGATGTTGCTGCCACCATCCATTAATACCTTTGATAGGGTGTAACCTCCCACTTGGGGAGCCACGACCAATGCCAGATCGCCCGGGTTATCTACTCTTGGTGGGTGATCCTCCCTGCTCAATGTTATGGTTTGCTCAGACCAATGGAGATATCTGGGAATTGCCGGCTCAGATATACTGTACGCCCGGTGACTTACCTTTTTATCACGCCTGGAAGCATTAGTAGTGAAAACGTGGTACTGCCCATTACTTAGCTGTTTGGGATTGCTGCGGAAGCCCCCATTATCATCCTGGTCCTGTGGAGCCCCCTGTGGGGGCGGCTGCTCGAAAACTCCCGGCGGGTTGTACCGTTGCTGGTGGTGCACCGGGTACTGGCCGCCGCCTGGCTGCGGGCCTCCCTGAGCCCCCTGTTCGGGAAAGCCGCCGAAGGGGTTCTGTCTTTGGTTGGACGCGGCGAGTTGGTCCTGGCGTCGGTCTGGATCTTCGTTTTGACTCTTCTTGATCGCCTCCGCCCGAAACTCTCGCATCACGAAACAGTTTTCCCAAGAATGACTCGTCGGGCTGTCAGCCGTGGCGTGGTGCGGGCAAGGGCCCTTGAGTAACTCTTCATAGTTACGCGGCCTTTTCCCACTGAAACCTCGATTCTTCTTTTTGCCGTCATTAGCATTGGTGTTGGCGACCAAGTCAGAGGGCTCCTCCTGCGGTCTAAGCTTGCCATTGGTCCCCTGATTGTGACGGTTGCGCCCCTGGAAACGGGTATGATTTTTGGATGACTCGCCCTTTTTGGGCGAGTTAACCTTACCATCCTCGCCGGGATCCTTATTATCATCGGCCTCGGCATATCTAGTGAGGGTGTCCATCAGTTCGCCCATGTCTTGGACCTTTCGTTTGAGTCGCCCCAACGCCTGCACTAAGGGCTCGTAATGACAATTGTGCTAGAGGATAAGCACAGCTTGAGCCACCGTAATACCATCTGACGAATGAATAATCTCTGCAACCCGCCGTGACCAATGGTGGGCCGATTCATCTGGGCGCTGAACACAATGTTGTAGATCGACAATCATCATCGGACGTTTGCAGGTTGCCCGGAAGTTTTTGATGAAACGCTCTTTTAACTCGGCCCAGGACTGGATGGAATTGGGAGGCAAGTTTTTCAACCAAGTGCGTGCCGACCCCTCGAGCATCATCGTGAAGTATCTGGCGCAAACCGCCTCGTTTACGTCGAGCATGTCCATGGCAATCTCATAACCCTCGATCCATGACGTTGGTTGGAGGTCTGGTGTATAATTAGGCACTTTCCTTGGTCCCTTAAAATCCTTGGGCATCCTTTCATTCCGAAGGGCCGGGGACAAGCATGGTACCCCAACTCGCCCTCCGCCCCCTACGAGGGGGGCCGGGGCCTCGTTTTGGATGTTCGGGAAATCTCGGCCCGGCGGGTTCCGCTCGGGCGGGTTGTCCTGCGGGAAGTGTCGCGGCCCACTATTTACGGCAGGCTAGTCCTCCGGCCTGCTCCTGGTATAACTCGCCTGAGGGGTGGAGTGCAACCTCTCGAGGCTATGCGAAAACTGGGCGTTTTGAACCAGCGCCGTCTTCAACATCTCGATGGCATTCCTTGCTTCTATCTCAGCTGGGGTGTTGCCGTGAATCGGAAGAGACTCCAGGTGGCGAGTTGCGGCAAGCACATTATCCACCGGGTTGGAGAAGTGGCCTTGAGGCGTCCGGAAACGAGGAATTTGACCCTCAATCGGCTGAGCCGGCGGGTTAGGTGGGCGGCCCGGTCCTCCTGCCAGGGCGGCTCCCATCCCGGGGGTTCGTGGAGTGTCGAACAGACGGGTCGGATTGAGGTCATGGGGCAGGCGACCCTGGTGTCTCCACTGATGGACGGCGTCGGACGCGCGTTGCTGTTTCTCGAGCCGTCAGTTGTCAGTGTTTAAGCGCATCCTTTCGGACGCAATTTGGGCTTGTCGAGTCTCGATCCTGGCGGATTCCATCTCAGCATCCTGGTGGGCCTTTGCCACCGCCTCTCTGAGCTTCACTAACTCCGCGTTTATCTCCTCTTGGTTCTCTGGCGTGAGGGGAGTCGCCATTAGTCTCGTGATTTCCGCCGCTAGATCTACCAGGACTGTGGATGGACTCCTGGACGTCCCGCCGGTCCCATCGCCTCCAGCAGGGTTTTGTGTGGGTTGAGTTGCCCCAGCCATGTAGATGGCGATCTAGCGGCGGGTTCAGTCAAGGACTTCCGGATCCATGGCCAGCGACAAGCCTCCGAGACCATCCCCATGGAGAGACCGGATGGAATCTGAGTCGCCCATGGACGATTCATCATCCGAGTTGACCGGGGTAGTTTCCTGAGTCGCCAAGTGTGTTGGCTCCTCCGATCCCTGCGTGAACCCCACAAAGACCGGGCTCCGATCCCTGCGTGAACCCCACAAAGACCGGGCAAGTTAGATTTTGCGTTATGACTGGGCGGACGTACCTGGCCGGCTCGACGATGTCGGTGGAGATGTCCGGCTCAGGAACGAATGATCCGATCATGCCGATGAAGATGTTGATCTTGCCGAAGGGGACCCTGTAGCCAGATTCAATCGAATTCGCTTCAGGTCTCCATCGCTGGTTGTCGATGTAGGTTATCCCGCGGCGGCTCCGAGTCATGAGCGCCGTCGCGTAACTCCCAAACCCTGGTAGGGATCCCTTTGAGAACTCAACTCCACCGTGAGTAGGCCCCACGGTGGGCGCCAACTGTCGTGGTTTTTTCACGGCAGATGTCCTCGTGAAAGGACTTAATACTGGAGCCATCGCACCTTGGTGGCGACTCAAAGGGGTTAAGCGGGAGAGACATGGAGATTTACCCAGGTTCGGCCCCTCGAGAGGAGGTAATAGCCTACGTCCTGCTTTTGTGTGTATTGATATGGATTCGATTACAAGGAAGGCGTAACTCGCCTAAACCTAGCACTCGGTGATTTCTAACCTATCCTCTGTCCCCCAGGACCTCGCCTTTATATACAGGTCGATTCCCTAGGGTTTACAAGGACTCCTTCCTTTTTACAACTCGTGACCATTGCGATCTCTAAATCGCCATCTTCCAAAGCTAGGAGACCCGCCAAGAGCCATACTCATCGTGCGACCTTGATTCGGCCAAAACGAGGCCCAACTAAACACTTAGATGAGTCGCCCAATGGATAACCCGGCCCAACTTGAGCGGGTCATCCACAGGTTACATCCCCAACAGGTATCGAATACCCAGGCACTACTACGAGAGTCGGTTAAGTACACATCAATAACATGTATATCAAATATACCTGATTTTTCTTTGGCCGCCTTCTTATCAGCCAGATACTTGGGGCAATTGCGCTTCCAGTGACCCATACCCTTGCAATAGTAACACTCTGTTTCAGGCTTAGGTCCAGCTTTGGGTTTCTTCGTCGGATTGGCAACAGGCTTGCCGCTCTTCTTTGAATTACCCTTCTTGCCTTTTCCGTTTCTCTTGAAACTAGTGGTCTTATTCACCATCAACACTTGATGCTCTTTACGGAGTTCAGACTCTGCGACTTTCAGCATCGCAAACAACTCGCCGGGAGACTTGTTCATCCCTTGCATGTTGTAGTTCAACACAAAGCCTTTATAGCTTGGCGGCAGTGATTGAAGGATTCTGTCAGTGATAGCTTCTTGCGGGAGTTCAATCCCCAGCTCAGCTAGACGGTTTGAGTACCCCAGACATTTTGAGCACATGTTCACTGACAGACGAGTTCTCATCCATCTTGCAAGCATAGAATTTATCGGAGGTCTCATACCTCTCGATCCGGGCGTTCTTCCGAAATATAAACTTCAACTCCTGGAACATCTCAAATGCTCCATGACGCTCAAAGCGACGTTGAAGTCCCGGTTCTAAGCCATACATGACTGCACATTGAACTACTGAGTAGTCCTCCTTACGTGCTAACAAGCGTTCTTAACATCCTGATCAGCCGTAGCGGGTGGTTCATCTCCTAGCGCAGCATTAAGGACATAATCCTTCTTCCCAGCTTGTAAGATTAGCTTAAGATTACGAGCCCAGTCTACAAAGTTGCTTCCATCATCTTTCAACTTAGCTTTCTCTAGGAACGTATTAAAATTCAGGGTGACTGTCGCGTGAGCCATGATCTACAACACAAATATATTCAAAGTGGACTTAGACTATGTTCAAGATAATTAGAGTTTAACTTAATCAAATTACTCGCTAAACTCCCACTCAAAAAGTACATCTCTCTAGTCATTTGAGTGGTTCATGATCCACTTACACTAGCTCAAGTCCGATCATCACGTGAGTTGAGCATAGTTTCAGTGGTAAGCATCCCCATGCTAATCATATCATCTATATGATTCATGATCGATCTTTCGGTCTCATGTGTTCCGAGGCCATGTCTGCACATGCTAGGCTCGTCAAGCTTAACCCGAGTGTTCCGCGTGCGCAACTATTTTGCACCCGTTGTATGTGAACGTTGAGTCTATCACACCCGATCATCACGTGGTGTCTCGAAACGACAAACTGTAGCAACGGTGCACAGTCGGGGAGAACACAATTTCGTCTTGAAATTATAGTGAGAGATCACGTCATAATGCTACCGTCGTTCTAAGCAAAATAAGGTGCATAAAAGGATTAACATCACATGCAATTCATAAGTGACATGATATGGCCATCATCACGTGCTCCTTGATCTCCATCACCAAGCACCGGCACGATCTTCTTGTCACCGGCGCCACACCATGATCTCCATCAACGTGTCGCCATCGGGGTTGTCGTGCTACTCATGCTATTACTACTAAAGCTACATCCTAGCAAAATAGTAAACGCATCTGCAAGCACAAACGTTAGTATAAAGACAACCCTATGGCTCCTGCCGGTTGCCGTACCATCGACGTGCAAGTCGATATTATCTATTACAATATGATCATCTCATACATCCAATATATCACACCACATCGTTGGCCATATCACATCACAAGCATACCCTGCAAAAACAAGTTAAACGTCCTCTAATTTTGTTGTTGCATGTTTTACGTGGTGACCATGGGTGTCTAGTAGGATCGCATCTTACTTACGCAAACACCACAACGGAGATATATGAGTTGCTATTTAACCTCATCCAAGGACCTCCTCGGTCAAATCCGATTCAACTAAAGTTGGAGAAACTGACACTTGCCAGTCATCTTTGAGCAACGGGGTTACTCGTAGCGATGAAACTAGTCTCTCGTAAGCGTACGAGTAATGTCGGTCCAAGCCGCTTCAATCCAACAATACCGCGGAATCAAGAAAAGACTAAGGAGGGCAGCAAAACGCACATCACCGCCCACAAAAACTTTTGTGTTCTACTCGAGAAGACATCTACGCATGAACCTAGCTCATGATGCCACTGTTGGGGAACGTCGCATGGGAAACAAAAATTTTCCTATGCGCACGAAGACCTATCATGGTGATGTCCATCTACGAGAGGGGATGTGTGATCTACGTACCCTTGTAGACCGTAAAGCAGAAGCGTTAGTGAACGCGGTTGATGTAGTGGAACCTCCTCACGTCCCTCGATCCGCCCCGCGATCAGTCCCACGATCTAGTGCGGAACGGACGGCACCTCCGCGTTCAGCACACGTACAGCTCGACGATGATCTCGGCCTTCTTGATCCAGCAAGAGAGACGGAGAGGTAGAAGAGTTCTCCGGCAGCGTGCCGGCGCTCCGGAGGTTGGTGATGATCTTGTCTCGGCAGGGCTCCGCCCGAGCTCCGCAGAAACGCGATCTAGAGGTAAAACCGTGGAGATATGTGGTCGGGCTGCCGTGGCAAAGTTCTCTCAAATCACCCCTAAAACCTCCGTATATATAGGGGGAAGAGGGGGAGCCTTGCCTTGGGGTCCAAGGACCCCCAAGGACTTCGGCCGAGCCAAGGGGGGCAACCCTCCCCTTCCAAACCGAGTCCAACTAGGTTTGGAATGAGGAGTCCTTCCCCCTTTTCCCACCTCCTCTTTTTTTTCTCTTTGATTTTTTCTTCCTATGGCGCATAGGGCTTTCTTGGGCTGTCCCACCAGCCCACTAAGGGCTGGTGCGCCACCCCCAAGGCCTATGGGCTTCCCCGGGGTGGGTTGCCCCCCCCCCCCACCGGTGAACTCCTGGAACCCATTCGTCATTCCCGGTACATTCCTGGTAACTCCGAAAACCTTCGGGTAATCAAATGAGGTCATCCTATATATCAATCTTCGTTTCCGGACCATTCCGGGAACCCTCGTGACGTCCGTGATCTCATCCGGGACTCCGAACAACATTCGGTAACCAACCATATAACTCAAATACGCATAAAACAACGTCGAACCTTAAGTGTGCAGACCCTGCGGGTTCGAGAACTATGTAGACATGACCCGAGAGACTCCTCAGTCAATATCCAATAGTGGGACCTGGATGCCCATATTGGATCCTACATATTCTACGAAGATCTTATCGTTTGAACCTCAATGCCAAGGATTCATATAATCCCGTATGTCATTCCCTTTGTCCTTCGGTATGTTACTTGCCCGAGATTCGATCGTCAGTATCCGCATACCTATTTCAATCTCGTTTACCGGCAAGTCTCTTTACTCGTTTCGCAATACAAGATCCCGCAACTTACACTAAGTCACATTGCTTGCAAGGCTTGTGTGTGATGTTGTATTACCGAGTGGGCCCCAAGATACCTCTCCGTCACACGGAGTGACAAATCCCAGTCTCGATCCATACTAACTCAACGAACACCTTCGGAGATACCTGTAGAGCATCTTTATAGTCACCCAGTTACGTTGCGACGTTTGATACACACAAAGAATTCCTCCGATGTCAGTGAGTTATATGATCTCATGGTCATCGGAACAAATACTTGACACGCAGAAAACAGTAGCAACAAAATGACACGATCAACATGCTACGTCTATTAGTTTGGGTCTAGTCCATCACGTGATTCTCCTAATGACGTGATCCAGTTATCAAGCAACAACACCTTGTTCATAATCAGAAGACACTGACTATCTTTGATCAACTGGCTAGCCAACTAGAGGCTTGCTAGGGACAGTGTTTTGTCTATGTATCCACACATGTATATAAGTCTTCATTCAATACAATTATAGCATGAATAATAAACGATTATCTTGATACAGGAATTATAATAATAACTATATTTATTATTGCCTCTAGGGCATAATTCCAACATTACCCTGCGGTGTAACCCGGCTTGAAGTATGACCCAACTGTGACTTGGAGACTCACTGGCGACTCATCAGTGACCTGATGGGCGGCTCATACATAACCCTGCAAGCGACTCAGACAAACGACAAAGGCCCAAGGCCCGATGTGCACCCCGGCATAAGGCGGCTCGTAGAGAGGCTAGGAGGGCTTACTCACAAGAGAAGGTCCAAGAAGAGCAAAGACTCCCCGAGAAGGAAACAAGATCCGGATTAGGATTCCAGAGAGACTAGTCGTAGTCCTACTCCTAGTAGGACTCTACATGTAAACCTACCCCTTCCACCTATATAAACAGGAGTAAGGCGCCCCGAGAGGGACAGATTCACAAGTTCATGTCATTAGAGAGGAGTAAGGCGCCCAAGAGGGACAGATTCACAAATTCAAGTCATTAGAGATGGACACATTAGACACCCTCGAGATTAGAGATATCGATTATGCACCCTTGTAATCGAGATCATCATCTTCAACAATGAAACACAAGCAGGACGTAGGCTTTTATCTCCATCGAAGTGGCCGAACCTAAGGTAAACCACATCTCTCGATTTCGACCAACCCCTCTCAAGCCGTCACATAGTTACGATAGCCTCACACCTAAGTCATTTCACAAGGACATATGCCGTGACAAAACCACGACACCAACCACACGCCTCCTGCCTCTACTCGTCAGTCAACGCCTGTTGAAGCCGCCCCGACCTTGACCCATCAATGGAGTGTCGCCTATAGGTCGTCTGTCGCTCGCCTTCACGACGGATCTCCATCGCCAAACACATTCATGCCACTCGATCGATGGATCACATAGCGGAGCCAACCTTGTCATTGTCATGTCATGCCGGCAACAACCACTAGGTCGTCCATCTTCGATCACCCTTCTCAACCTGGCCTCGGAACATCTCCAGCCCACCACCATTCTCGGCCTGGCCTCGGACCGTCTCCAACCCACCACATGAAAACGATTAGGGAAGCTGACGTTTGGTCTTATTACAGGAATATTTTTGCAACAAGACAAAGAGAAACGACTTGCAATATTTTTGTAGCAAGACAAGACAAAGAGAAACGACTCGCAACTCGGTCGCAGTATGCCTCCCTTTTATAAGTCTTAGAAGAACGGAACTGATATGCACTACCAGAATGGACCAATCTTTATTCGGTAGATAAACACTTCTTCTCATCATAGGAAGCTGGAACCAGCAGACTCGTCTATATAGTCAACCCAAACAACAAAGTTTTGAGTCAAGGATCCCGTTACTACAGGACGACCAAGCAAGAATCAATAGTATCTTCTTACAACGATGGATTGAAAAGAAAAGAAAAGAGAATACCCATTTCCACAATTGCTTCTTTTCCAACTCAATAAATGAGCTGAGATATTGTACAGCCGAGGAATTCAGAAGAAAATAAAATTTTCCGTTGGGAAAGTCAAAACAAGGGATGAGCAGAGAAATGCTACGCGAAGAATTCGTGTTTTCAATCCAGACGTTGCTCCCCTAAAGCTCTTGTGTATCAGTTTGTCCATGAGGCGGACCTTCTCAAAACTGGCTTCATTGCCTTGTCCTCTTCCAAGGCTATCATACCAAGATGTGAAGGATCCTCCAGCAACATCTTGGCGACCAAATACCCAGCAATAGACCAAGTCTGAAATTTCCTTGCCTGCTTGCCAACATATTTTCCAAGTTTACCATCGTAATACTCAGGCCAGCCATCCTTCAACAGCCTCCTCTCAGCTAGGTCAATTGCTCTTCTTGCAATTTGCGGCCGTCCAGTTTTGATGCTTGCTGCCGTGAGCAGCCAGAGAAGTACTGCAGGAAGAATGTTTGATGCATGAAAAAAGGAAGCCGTATGCAATGGCTGTTGCAGCTCAAATCAATGTCATGTTTCAGATTTCTACTAGAAATATGAGAAAACTAAAACAAACCAGAAAAATGGGGGACAAAAGGAGAGATTCATGCAGATCTTTCTCTTATCAACAGAAAAAGCGGCTCACTAAAAACATATGGAAGGTGTAAATCACAGTTCATCCTGTTGACATGCTTAGCATAAGTTTACCTTCCTCTACGTGCTAAAAGATAAACTTGTCGCGGTTACCATTTGATTTAATTTAAAATCTAAGGCGGTGCTAGGCATTATGGTGGATTATGGTAATCTCGTTTGAACAATCCGCTTTTGCCTATTTTAGTGTTTGTTTGGCCTTTTTATTGCCTATTTTAGTGGCTAATTTCCTACAATGGATTAAAAACTAAGAAAACAAACACTAAAATGACACATATATTACACATAATGAAAGCACGATAATTTTCACATATATTACATACAGAGAGATCCAAGTAACACAAAGTGCAATAACCTGGCCAAGATCCTCCATTGTGGTAACTCCATCTCGTATTTTTGGGGTCACATCCCGTCACGATACGCCATTCATGGTTCTCAATAGCAGGATAGCATATCTTCAGAGGCATCTCACCAATTAACTCTTCCCAGCGCTCCTCAATGAGATCCATTATGGCCATAGATTGCTCAGGTGTAGCAAGAGATGATACTATGGCAATCATGTTTCCAAGTGCAAACCAACGGAAGTCCATCCTTGCAGGACTGACATTACCAACAAAAAAACCACCCTCACAAGGCATGAAATCAAATAGCCAGTCCGGAATAGAATCTGGAATAACATTAAATTTGTTGACGGCTGTATGAGAATATTCTTCCGTCTTGTAACGATAAATATCATTTAGCTGCTGGAAATCCAGCCAAAAATAACTCCGCATGTGATAACTTAAAGCATGAAGACGAGTTGCAATCCGCTCCACAAAATCTTTCCCTTCAGCATCATGTTTAAGCATTAGAAGAGCACACCTTAGTGCCATGAAGAAAAGGGATTGAATTTCAATGGGGTAGCCATACACGCCCTACAAAAATAGGATTGGAGTTAGAATGAGGAAAAGAAGCACAAACAGAAACCATGATGGCATTTCACTTAACTAAATTGAATTCATAGCTCATAGAGGGCACATGTATACGCAAAAATGAGCAACATGCATCACCCAAGAAATGGTTATTGCAAAGTCACTACAAAAGTTGCTAACAAACAAATGGATGTTCTAATATTAGTCATATTCCTAATCTGCAATTCTACAGACTGAAAGGAATACTTGTGAATTTACACATCACAGAAGGATAGCTATGTGCATACCATGATGCAGGTGTTGGGGATATCCTCCTTTCGGAAAAACATATCACAGAAGGGGAATTGTTGCCGAATTCAACGATAGTGCAAGGTTGTTCACATGCAGCTGTAACAACAGGTTCAGGTGGACCAAATGAAGGAGGTAGTGGACTTGGGAAGCCCATATTGATGGGAGCATATTGAGCATCACAGCGTCGTGGATATAGTAGGTGTGTATCTAACTGGACCTCCTCAAATAAAACATGGGCATTCGGATTGCTTTTGGGCCAAGGATATTGCACTCTAGTATATCGGACATGAAAATTTGGAAGCACCATCATGGTACGAAAAACAGCACATCATCAAACTAAAACAATTAGATATTTGATGGAGAAAAATTGCCCAAAGGCACACAAATCCAAAAAAGAAATGAAATTTGCAAGTCCAATAAGTATGAAAAGGGGTATTGCATTTATTTATATGAAGATACATTATAAGTGAAACCACAACAAAGCTATGAGCACATTGTTGGTCATATATTATGTACTTGAACAAAGAACAACAAAAGCAAACAAGCCATTAAAACCTCACAAACTAAAGATAACAACGTTACAACAAAAGCAAACAAACCATTAAAACCTCACAAACTAAAGATGACAACGTTCCAGCAGTAAATGTAGAACTGAAATATATTGTTTTGGAGATATATCTAGAAAAGATTTAGCGTTAGTGTCAGACCTAGATGACTTCGACCATGATATTTGATCTTGAATTAGGATAATACTCCCTCCGTTCCATAATATTAGGTGTATAAATTTATATGAATAAATTTTACAGAACAACAGTATTTTTTCCTTACTTATAAAAATTATATCGCCAATTCAGCATTTATACAGACCTACCATTACCTTGGGCTAAGATGCCACAGTGCTACAACTTGTTTGTTTGATAGATATTCAATTATATAAAAATTATGGAAGTACTGACATTTGCTGAAACAGACATGAGACTTGTTTGAGCTTCTCTGAGACTAGATGAAAAGACATGTATTTGTTACATTTGATAGAACTTCCACTATATCACCCTTGTTTCAGCAAAGCACATCAGTTGTTTCATAATTCTGTAAGTTTAAAGAAATATCTACAGCAGTAATTCTATGAAATGTTAGCCCAAAAGAATGGTGTATGTATGTCAATAGAGTCACAGAAGTGGTGATTCATTGATTAAAAGAATAGGAAATTTGCAGTCCTGTGAAACGTACTCTTATTTGACTTGAACATATTGAAAGTGTCAGTCTATAACTTACCATCCTACGATCTATCATGCAGCAACCATCAGCACATAACAATGTCGGGAAGGTATCAAATCCCTCAGACAAGCACAGGCTCAGAATGAGCCTCATTGCCTTCTGGCATTCCGGCCTCTCTGCCAGAGTCAAATCCCCGGTGGACTTTGTGTAGGCCCGCAATAGTATGATCCACCAGAACCCCGAATCCACTGGTGCAACCCGCCCAATTGCGCTCTCACCAAAATCGGCGTGAAGGGTATCAACACCCTTCTTATCGTCATGAAGCACTTTAAAGCTTGCAGGCATGGCCCCCTCACCAAGCTTAAACCGATCAACCTTCTTCTCCCAACCCTGCAACAAAACGGTCTTGAGCAGGAAGTTCTTGACAATCTCCGGCTCGCCATTCATCAGAAACGCCATGGCGCTGGGCACGAAATCTCTCACAAACACCTGCAGCGAACCGCCCCCAAGTCACATAAGCATATGTCGATAACATGCTACTCCTTCATAAATTTAATTCAGACTTAAAATCTCGATTCATTATAACATTGAGAAAAAAATCGTTGCTTGTACTACCTGGTCATAGTTTAGGACTTCCTCGGATGCATGGTCGAAAGCGGCGATGGTACCAAGCGGCTGGCCGCGGAAAAAGACGAGGGAGCGGCGGAGGGCCTCCCAGGCGTCGCCTACTATGGGGTGGGGCTCGAAAGAGTGGAGCGCCGAGGAGGCCGGCGTGCCGACCAGAGAGCGTAGACCGCCGCCCGGGGAGTACATGCCGTCAAAGCCTCCGCCTCCCCTGGCGTGGCCACCGGAGTAGGAGACGTCGCTGAGCGAACGGTCGTCGAAGGAGCGCTGGCGCTCGACGTTGATCCGCGGCTTGTTGAGCAGGTGTGTGAGGTCGAAGTCATCGGACCCGGACAGCGAGTTGTGCGACGCGGACCGCCGCATCCCGGCCGCCCCCAGCTCCATGGCTCCCCTCCCTCCTCGCGAATCTGCGGCCGGCCTCCACCTACTCGCCCCAGCCAGATCTAAGCCCAAAACGGCGGCGAAGAGCGAGCTGAGAGATCTAGCTCGGGACGCTAGACAACGGCAGCGCGGACCCAGAAGCAGACACGGCAGCGCGAATCTCGAGGCGAGGGGGGTTCCGCAGAGGTAAATGGGAAAAAAAATGAGAAGTAGGCGGAGGGCCGCCTACTTATAGCCCAGCGGGGCCTGGGCGCCGACGGGGACACGCGCTATAAACCCGTGACCTTTTTGTCCATGTCGAGTGGGACCATCTCGCCCAAGGGGACCCGCGGTGCGTGATGGTGGGTGGATGATGTGAGAGATTTTGGGTTACCGGGTGCGGCCGGTGTGCAGCAGCACGTGGGGGGTTGGTGTGGTTGGGAATTGGGATGAGATGAGGACGAGGCGCTGACGTGGAACGCCGACCCCGGTTGAGTGCTGGGGGCGGTTGTTGGGTGCCCAAGGAAAGGTGAGCATCGTGGTGGCCGTCCGGAGATCGTCTGCCTGCCGATTTCCGGAAGCGGGGGCGGGGCTGGGCGGATCAGCGAAAATGCTAAACACACGGATCAATACGAGCTGATTATCGGATCTGTAGTAGTACGTACTTCCTCCGTTTCTAAATATAAGTCTTTTTAGAAACTTCACTAAAAAACTATATACGGATGTATATAGACATACTTTAGAGTGTAGATTCACTCATTTTGCTCCGTATGTAGTCATTTAGTGAAATCTCTTAAAAGACTTATATTTAGGAACGGAGGGAGTATATAATACTCATAGTGGCTGCCTAACGCCCGAAGTGGCGTCAGTAGTACAGGGGCAGCGTCGGGGCGCCAGCCACCAGCGATGTGGCCCCATGTGATGGTGAACGCGGCGGAGGCCGGCTAAGGCATGGCGCGGCATAGTAGTCGCCGCCCATTCCTCAAGGTCCGCGCATTAGCCGGAGCGAAGCAGGCGAGTGCACGGCGCCTCAGGCCGTCGACCACGCGATGACGGCTCGACTCCACCCGCGACCACCACTCCCGCCTCCGTCGCACGGAGACACGCAGAGTAGCGACTGCTGCCAATGGCGCGGCTGTGACAGCCCCAATGCACCACCTACCCCTTTTGGTAATACTAGCAAAAGGGCCCATGCGTTGCAACGGGAGAAAGAAATATCACACGGCACACATTCTTAATTTATAAAAAGTCTATAATTTAAGAATTTATAGTTACGATACAAATAAAGATGGTCTTATCCTACAAAAATGCAGTTCAAAATTTCATTGGTCTTCTATTTTAACACGGCTTGTATGTAGATTTAATATGTACAAAGAATCAGTCAAGTGACCTTCAGTTTCATCTCTAATCCTGATTTTGTTGACGTGTTCATCCCCAACCCGGATGATTACCGGAATGAAAGAAAGACGAATAATGACTTATTTATTAAGATTGCACCCTAGATAGTATTTTTATTAAACGTTTAACAGATAAAATAATATCATATTTAAATTCTACATATTTTTCTAATCAAACTACATGTATAATATGTTAAATTTAGAGTTACGGTTTAAAAGATATGAGTATTTAAAAAATATTTAATATATACTACGAGTTTAATGTCATAAACAATAAGGGTTTTTTTGTAAAATCAACTCGGTGGGTTTTCCGACGGAAGCGATAGCCTCTTTATTATTAGGTAAAGATTTCCTTGTACGACCCTTCCTGTGTTGGATTGGCATAGGAGTTCAAGTTTGGCTTCACCACTTGCGCATCATGGCATCATGTCATATGTGTTCTTTGTCTGTGTTGTTTGTTGCTCCTTGTTGTTGAAGTGTTAGTGTCATGTGAGTGTGGCATTGTTTTGATGGTGTGATGAGAGTGGGTGCAACAAGGGTTTCTTGTTGCACCATGGTCAAAAACCCCCTTCTCTCATCTCTTAATTTATTTTTGTGGCTGCTTTAAAGTTTCAGTTTTGGCCCCAATAAAAATGTTCGTTTTCTTTTAAAAATCCTTTTACTATTTGTGCTTGGCAACACTCTTCTTGGGTTTTATTTTTCCTTTGTTTTGATTTTAAAACAGAGCCTCATTTTATATAAAGGAACTTTATTTTATTCTTCAAAAGTTTCCATTTTACTTTTATAAATTGGTGCAGAATTTAGAAGCCCAATTGTATTTTTGTTTCCATCAAAACTATTTTTCCTTTTAGCCCCTGTGTATTGATAATTCGTTGTAATGTTTTATTTGGGGAAAGCCTTCACGCAGTGAGAGAGGGAGTACCAGGCCCAGTTGACGTGCAAACGGCCCAGGCCTGGTTGGCGACACCTTCTTCCTCCTCGTCTGCGACCCCTCTGGCCACCATAGATTGTTTCCTCCCTCGATTAGACGGCGCCGAGCGTGTGGTTCGAGATATTTAGCAGCCCGGGCCTCTCTAAAACCCTAACCCTCGTCGTTTCCCCCTCCTCGTCTCCCTCCTAGCGCTGTCGGGGCGAGTTCCCGAGCTCCACCGCGCCATGGTCGGCTCGGGCAAGAGTCCGATGCGTGCTAACCCGACTCCCTCTTCTTCCCCCTTCTGGACGAGGAGCTCGCGGGCGCCCATGGGGTTCCATTCCCGCGGGTAGCAAGCGCCAAGGACGACGGCCCCGACCTCCTCGGTGGATGGTGCTTCTTCCTCTCCGGCGAGCTCTCTACAGCAGGTCGTCGTCGCGCCGACGTGCCTCTCCACCCGCGAGCCCCTCTCTTTGCACCCTGGGTGAGCGCAACCCTGCTCCCCTCCGTTTTCCCCTCCGCTAGCGTCGTTGTTGCGCGTGGGCGCCGCCCTGCCGGAGTTGCACCGGCAGGTTGTGCTGTTTGTCGCAACCCTGCTTGCATGCATCCATATAGGATTAGGTTCAGAGCCTGTTGTGTAGTGCTGCGAGGGGCTGTAGCACGTAGCCGTGGATGTGCGTCGTTTGTGCACGTGCAGGTGTGTGTGCTCTGGCGAGCGTCGTCGTCGCCGGCGTCTCTCTGCTCCAGCAGGAAGACGCCCCATGTTTTCTTTTAGTCTATGTTTGCTTCCTTCTTAGGCAAGAAGCCCCACGGTAGCGCAGTGGCATCGAGCTTGTTTTCCTTCGCAGCGTCTCGGGTTCGAGTCCCCATGTCGCCCCTTTTTCTGTTTTGTCTTTCTTGTTGTGGATCAGTAGTTTAGGCGATGTATGTCTGCATTTCTACCCATATTAGATCAGCTACATGTGGCTAGCCCACTGGTGGTGGCCGTGCATTCCACGAGGGAGATGGTGGGTTCGACTCCCACCTCGCTCATATTTCCTTTTATGTGTTGTGGTTTGTGTGTGTCGCTGACAGGTGGTCCCAGGGCCCACCTGTCATGCACTTGTGGCCCTGGTGACTATGACCAGTAGGCCCCTGTCAGTTTACACATTTTTGTGGTGATATAATTGTGACTTGTGTGATATATCCTTGTTTGGAACAATTCCAGAAATGGAATGGCCTAATCTGGTATATCCCAAAATTGGGCAGGCTGAGGAACAGTTCATGTTCTTGGCTATATGCTGTAGTTTGATCCTGAGTTATTTTTCTTTTATTGTTTGTGGTATTTTTCTGCATGTAACATGGGCAATACGATATATGGATTTGGGGTAGCAGAACCCAAGGAATCCAATGGTTGCACTGGATTCCAGTTTTGACAGTTCCGGCAAAGTGTCACTTTGTGATGAGGTGGCACTTGTCTACCTTTGTAGGTTGGTGTAAGTGCATAGTTAGGGATTGAGCATTCATGCATCATTTTAGTTAGTGCATCCTGTTGTGCATGTCGTATGGTGAATATCGTGTGTTGATTTGTGTTTTCGGTTTGCTTTGTCTCGTTAGAGTTCCGCAAGCGTGTCGGAAAGTGAGGACCGGTTCGACTACGTTGGTTCGTCTACTTCACGGAGTCATTCTTCTTCCAAGCGGGATCTCACGCAAGATGACCATTTCCCCAGATACCATTACTATCATTGCCATGCTAGTTTACCATTTCTATCGTTATGTCTCGTTGCCTACCACCTGTTACATATCAGCCTCTCAACAATGCCATGAAAACCTTCAACATGTTCACAACCTAGCAAACCACTGATTGGCATTGTTACCGCTTGCTTAACCATGTGTTAGCGTTGCTAGATGCAGGTGCAGTTGCTTCCATGTGAAAACATGGGTTCCTTGTTATATCACCATATTAGTTGCTATTTAATTTAATGCACCTATATACTCGGTGAAAGGTGGAAGGCTCGGCCTTTCTAGGCTGGTGTTTTGTTCCACCTTTGCCCCCTTAGTTTCGGCTACCGGTGTTATGTTCCATAATTGAGCGCTCCTAACACGATCGGGGTTGTTATGGGGACCCCCTTGATAATTCGTTTTAGATTAAAGCTGGTCTGGCAAGGCCCAACATTGGTACTACATTTGCCCAACATAATAATTCTGTTAATACTGAAATACATAGGGAGTTAGCGCTACCCGAGGAGTAATTTTACATAATACAAGGGGGCAGTGCTGATGGTACTGATCCAAAAACTAGAGCCGTTTGCGGGGCCAACCCAGGACAACTTGGGAGATTTCTATCAGGCCACCGTATGCTGTGCTTATCCGTCGTGTCCCGAGAATGAGATACGCGGCTCGTATTGGGATCGTCGACACGTCGGGTGCCCTTGCTGGATTAGTTTTACGTTTGACGAGATATCTTGTGCATCGGGATTCCGGTGATGCTTTGGGTAATCTCAAAGTTGAGGTTTTCCACTAAGGAGTCCGACGAGATCGCGAGTTTCGTGATCGTGGATTTCTATGCAACTTGTGGTAATTTGTGATGGATTAGTTGGAGCACCCCTGCAGGGTTAAATCTTTCGGAAAGCCGTGCCCGCGGATATGTGGCAACGTGGAAACTTTGTTTAACACTGGTTCTAGATAACTTGAAGTTAACTTAATTAAAATATGCCAACTGAGTGCGTAACCGTGAATGTCTCTTTCGTGAGTTCCTTCTCCGATCGAGGACACGGTGGGGTTATGTCTGACATAAGTAGGTGTTCAGGATCATTCTTTTGATCATCAGTAGTCACGTCCTCTATGCGTAGATCTTCCCCCTCTTATTTCTTGTACTCGTAAGGTTAGCCACCAAATATATGCTTAGCCGCTGCTGCAACCTCACCACTTAAACTGGCCTCACCTATTAAGCTTTGCTAGTCTTGATACCTTTGGAAATGAGATTGTTGAGTCCCGTGTGGCTCACAGATTACTACAACACCAGTTGCAGGTACATGTAAAGGTTATTTGACGCGAGTGCATTGATTGTTCATTTGGAGTTGCTTCTTCTTCTTCTTCTTCTTCTTCTTCTTCTTCGATCTAGGATGTGTTCCAGGAAGGCAGCTGGGATAGCAAGGATGGACGTCGTTCTTCTTTTCTCGTTTGTTTTCGCCCGTAGACGGACCCTGCTCTTCTTCATGATGTTAATGTATTGTACTGCTGTGACTCTGATGTAGCTTGTGGTGAGTGTAAGCCAATTCTATATATATATATATATATATATATATCTTCTTTTCAGTACATGTACTTGTAACGATATCCATTCTTGCGAAATGACGAGATGCACTTCTATCCCTGACGAGGCCCTCGTGCCAAATTGAGGATAGGGTCGCATCTTGGGCGTGACAGCGGTGCGGCTCAGCCTCGATCTCCCAGCGCATGGCGCAGAGATGCCCTCCGGTGTGTCTACCCGCAGTCGCGGCCGCTCCAGCTGTCGTGGGAACGAGCCTGACAGTAGAGGTGAGGGGTACGTAAGGAGAGGACAGAGTCCTAGCTACGGCGAGTTTGTACACACGATGTATGAGTTCAGGGCCCTCTGATGGAGGTAACAACCCTACTTCTGAGTGCTCAGGAACTCTTGTCATGTGAAATATGTGTGTTATAGGGGGTGTGAACCCTTGTGCCAGAGGGGAGGGGTGGCTTATATAGAGTGCACTACCCCTCATCAAGACCGGGCAACCAGGGGTTCGATCAGTGGAAATAAAGGCGTACGTTACTGATAACGTACGTAATAAATGTTACTTATGACGACCAGTCGAATGCCCGCTTGTTGGCCTCCCTGGAGTGGCTTCTGATCTTCTGTGATCGGCTAGCTTCTAGTTTTTCCGAGTGAAAGGCTTCCGTCGAGTGAAGGGGGAAAGTCTCTGAGTGGATGTTCTACCAAGTTTCCCGTGTACCATGGCGAGTCAGTCGGAGCCTTCCTTGTAATCTCTAAGTCTTCAATGTAGTGCCCTTGGGTAGGACATGTAGGTCAGGCCTATGACCTTACCCTAGGTGCATATCCCCATCATTAGCCCCTGAATGGATCGGGGTTCGAGTGATAAAGGGGCCGATTCAGATTTTGATAAGACATGCAAACTCCGAATGCACTTCAGGGCTTAGCAAAAGTGTGCGTCGATTGAAGTCTTTGTCGTTCGCCCTGATCGATTCTGTCTTGAAATGCATCCGAGTGAACTTGAACGTGAAAACTAGTCCAAGTGATCAACAAGATCTCTTGAAGTGACGGGTCGCTTCGCCATGCCCGGAATTCACGGGATTCAAAAAATTGGCAAGCGCGCGTCATGCGGTGATGACGCAACGACTAGGGCAAGTGGGAGAACGATGCCACAATTATCATGCCGCCTTTATCGCCACATATCATGCTTCCTCTGTTATCGGGATAGCCAGAGATCTGGCAGGCCCATAGGTCATTAACTCACTCGGGCGGCTATAAGATGGGACGACGCTAGGGTTGGAATAGTGCTCCTTCTCAATTCCCCTCTTTTTCTCCACCACCTCTGTCTCACGAGTGCTGCTTAGATTTGTCTCCACCATCGCCGTTGAGATGACGAAGGGGAAGACAGTGAAGCTCGAGCGGGCCAAGAAAGGTGCTAATGTCAAGAAGTTGTCGGCCGCCCGATCTGCGGCGCTGCCACGGGTGGATCCGGGGGGATTTCCTCCTGTCGACAGTCAAGGAGGTGGACGTCTTGAATTTTGACACCAACGGGGTGATAGCCGCCGGTTCATGGAGGTTGTTGGGGCGAGAAGTCGAGCCAGAGCCATGCGAAGGTGAGAGAGTCCTCCTCCTTACCCACGTCGAGCGAGGTTTTTCTTTGCCTCCTCACACATTCATCCGCGGATTCTTACACTTCTTCGGTGCTCAGCTCCACCACTTCCCTCCAAATACTATTGCATACCTTGCCGCGTTCATAACGTTGTGTGAATGCTTCTTTGGCTGTTCACCTCATTGGGGACTGTTCAAACATATCTTCACCATACGGTAAAACCCATGTTGTGTGAAAGCCAATCCTAGTGATAGTAGAACCCACGTCATCTAGTTGTGTGGTGGCCTGGGGATCCGGAAGAGGGGTAAGAGTGCGCTTCCTCAAATGACTCTTCCTGAATCTGTCCGAGGCTGGCAGTCGACTTGGTTTTATCGCAAAGACATTGCGACTCCAAACATGTCGACTGGCCTTCCCCCATTCACTTTGGAGCGACCCACTACTCCCAGAACGTTGACTGTGTTAGAGGAGGAGAAGATCCACGTAGGAATTCTGGTGAATGCGTTAGTCAATCTGATCTGTGGCGGGGTGAGTGGGACAGACCTACTTTAGACATTTCCCAGTCGGAGAATCTAGCCTCTTCAAGCAAGAGACCATGCCACGTGGCACTATTCGGGCCCCGAGGACTCCACTGGGTCACACCCAGAGGAGTTCTCTGAAGAGACCATGGCACAGTGGCTCAGAAACATCACTGGAGCGTGTGACAACCCTCTAGGAGCCAAATAGGTCTTGTCGTTCTCTGCTGAGAATGCGTCGCCGAACATGGTGAGTTATGTCCTTGTCGAATACTTTCATATCTTTGTTGAGTGATTGAATATCCAGTCGACTGACTTTGTTGTTTGTATCTTGTAGGAGTTGACAAATATGTATTCCCTCGTGCCGAAAGGAGGGCAACTTGAGGTCGGTGAAGAGAGTGCAGGCGACAACGTGCAGAGTGATTATGCTGAGGACATCGAGGACAGCGAAGACGGCTTGGAGGAGAGTGAAGAAGAGATTCAGTCTCCCCCGTGTAATGGGTCTCGATCCAAGCAGCGCCAAGACCCGGCGGCTACCCCAAGCAAGTGTTGGGGAACGTCGCATGGGAAACAAAAATTTTCCTACGCGCACGAAGACCTATCATGGTGATGTCCATCTACGAGAGGGGATGAGTGATCTATGTACCCTTGTAGATCGTACAGCAGAAGCGATGTGAGATCGCGGTTGATGTAGTGGAACGTCCTCACGTCCCTCGATCCGCCCCGTGAACAATCCCGCGATCAGTCCCACGATCTAGTACCGAACGGACGGCACCTCCGCGTTCAGCACACGTACAGCTCGACGATGATCTCGGCCTTCTTGATCCAGCAAGAGAGACGGAGAGGTAGAAGAGTTCTCCGGCAGCGTCACGGCGCTCCGGAGGTTGGTGATGATCTTGTCTCAGCAGGGCTCCGCCCGAGCTCCGCAGAAACGCGATCTAGAGGAAAAACTATGGAGGTATGTGGTCGGGCAGCCGTGAGAAAGTCATCTCAAATCTGCCCTAAAAGCCCCATATATATAGGAGGAGGGAGGGGGACCTTGCCTTGTGGTCCAAGAGAACCCCAAGGGATCGGCCGAGCCAGGGGGGAGGACTCTCCCCCCCCCCCAAACCGAGTCCTACTTGGTTTGGTGGGAGGGAGTCCTTCCCCCTTCCCACTTCCCCTCCTTTTTTTTTCTTTCTTTGATTTTTCTTCTTTGGCGCATAGGATTTGGTGGGCTGTCCCACCAGCCCACTAAGGGCTGGTGTGACCCCCCCAAATACCTATGGGCTTCCCCGGAGTGGGTTGCCCCCCTCCGGTGAACCCCCGGAACCCATTCGTCATTCCCGGTACATTCCCGGTAACTCCGAAAACCTTCCGGTAATCAAATGAGGTCATCCTATACATCAATCTTCGTTTCCGGACCATTCCGGAAACCCTCGTGACGTCCGTGATCTCATCCGGGACTCCGAACAACATTCGGTAACCAACCATATAACTCAAATACGCATAAAACAACGTCGAACCTTAAGTGTGCAGACCCTGCGGGTTCGAGAACTATGTAGACATGACCCGAGAGACTCCTCGGTCAATATCCAATAGCGGGACCTGGATGCCCATATTGGATCCTACATATTCTACGAAGATCTTATCGTTTGAACCTCAGTGCCAAGGATTCGTATAATCCCGTATGTCATTCCCTTTGTCCTTCGGTATGTTACTTGCCCGAGATTCGATCGTCAGTATCCGCATACCTATTTCAATCTCGTTTACCGGCAAGTCTCTTTACTCGTTCCGTAATACAAGATCCCGCAACTTACACTAAGTTACATTGCTTGCAAGGCTTGTGTGTGATGTTGTATTACCGAGTGGGCCCCGAGATACCTCTCCGTCACACGGAGTGACAAATCCCAGTCTTGATCCATACTAACTCAACTAACACCTTCGGAGATACCTGTAGAGCATCTTTATAGTCACCCAGTTACGTTGCGACGTTTGATACACACAAAGCATTCCTCCGGTGTCAGTGAGTTATATGATCTCATGGTCATAGGAATAAATACTTGACACGCAGAAAACAGTAGCAACAAAATGACACGATCAACATGCTACGTGTATTAGTTTGGGTCTAGTCCATCACATGATTCTCCTAATGATGTGATCCCGTTATCAAGTGACAACACTTACCTATGGCCAGGAAACCTTGACCATCTTTGATCAACGAGCTAGTCAACTAGAGGCTTACTAGGGACAGTGTTTTGTCCATGTATCCACACAAGTATTGTGTTTCCAATCAATACAATTATAGCATGGATAATAAATGATTATCATGAACTAAGAAATATAATAATAACTAATTTATTATTGCCTCTAGGGCATATTTCCAACAGTCTCCCACTTGCACTAGAGTCAATAATCTAGTTCACATCACCATGTGATTCCAACGAATCCAACACCCATACAGTTCTGGGGTCTGATCACGTCTTGCTCGTGAGAGAGTTTTCAGTCAACGGTTCTGAAACTTTCAGATCCGTGTGTTCTTTACAAATTTTTATGTCATCTTATAGATGCTGCTACTACGTGCTATTCGGAAATGCTCCAAATATCTACTCTACTATATGAATCCGTTTTCACTACTCATAGTTATTCGGATTAGTGTCAAAGCTTGCATCAACGTAACCTCTTTACGACGAACTCTTTAACCACCTCCATAATCGAGAAAAATTCCTTAGTCCATTAGTTACTAAGGATAAATTTTGACCGCTGCTAGTGATTCAATCATGGATCACTCTCTGTACCCTTAACAGACTTTGAGTCAAGGCACACATCAGGTGCGGTACACAGCATGGCATACTTTAGATTCTACGGCTAAGGCATAGAAGACGACCTTCGTCTATTCTCTTTATTCTGCCGTGGTCGGGTTTTGAGTCTTACTCAAATTCACACCTCACAACGCAACCAAGAACTCCTTCTTTGCTGATCTATTTTGAACTCTTTCAAAAACTTGTCAAGGCATGCATCTTGTTGAAACTTCTATTAAGCGTTTTCGATCTATCTCCATAGATCTTTGATGCTCAACGTTCAAGTAGCGTAATCCAGGTACTCCTTTGAAAACTTCTTTCAAACAACCTTGTATGCTTTACAGAAATTCTACATTACTTCTGATCCACAATATGTCAACCACATATACCTATCAGAAATTCTATAGTGCTCCCACTCACTTCTTTGGAAATACAAGTTTCTCATAAACCTTGTACACACCCAAAAACTTTGATCATCTCATCAAAGTGTATATTCCAACTCCGAGATGCTTGCACCAGTCCATTGAAGGATCACTGGAGCTTGCATACTTGCTAGTATCTTTAGGATCGACAAAACCTTCTCGTTGTATCACATACAATGTTTGCTCAAGGAAACCGTCGAGAAACAATGTTTTGACATCCTACGTGCAATATTTCATAAATAATGCATCAACAACTAACATAATTCTAACAGACCTTTAGCATCGCTACGAGTGAGAAAGTCTCATCACAGTCAACTGTTTGATCTTGTCGAAAACATCTTTGTGACAAGTCGAGCTTTTCTTAATAGTGACTTATCACCATCATCGCCTGTCTTCTTTTAAAGATCCATCTTTACTCAATAGTCTTATGACCATCAAGTAGTTCTTTCAAAGTCTACACTTTGTTTTCATACATGGATCCTCTCTCGGATTTCATGGCTTCCAGCCATTTGTCGGAATCTGGGCCCACCATCGCTTTCTCCATAACTCGTAGGTTCACTGTTGCTCAACAACATGACCTCCAAGACATGGTTACCGTACTACTCTGCAGCAGTACGCGACCTTGTCGACCTACGAGGTTTGTAGTAACTTGATTCGAAGCTCAATGATCACCATCATCAGCTTCCACTTCAATTGGTGTAGGCGCCACAGGAACAACTTCCTATGCCCTGCTACACACTGGTTGAAGTGATGGTTCGATAACCTCATCAAGTTCTACTACCCTCCCACTCAATTCTTTCGAGAGAAACCTTTCCTCGAGAAAGGATCCGTTTCTAGAAACAAACACTTTGCTTTCGGATCTGAGATAGGAGATGTACCCAACTGTTTTGGATATCCTATGAAGATGCATTTATCCGCTTTGGGTTCGAGCTTATCAGGCTGAAACTTTTTCACATAAGTGTCGAAGCCCCAAACTTTCAAGAAACGACAGTTTAGATTTCTCTAAACCTCAGTCTATACTGTGTCATCTCAACGGAAATACGCGGTGCCCTATTTAAAGTGAATGCGGTTGTCTCTAATGCATAACCCATAAACGATAATGGTAATTCGATAAGAGACATCACAGCATGCACCATACTAAATAGTGCGTGGCTATGACGTTCAGACACATCATCACACTATGATGTTCCAGGTGGCATGAACTGTGAAACAATTTCCACATTGTCTTAACTGTGTACCAAAAACTCGCAACTCAGATATTTATTTCTATGATCATATCGTAGACAGTTCATCCTCTTGTTACGACGAACTTCACTCTGAAACGGAATTGAACTTTTCAGTATTTCAGACTTGTGATTCATTAAGTAAATACTCCTGTATCTACTCAAGTCGTCAGTGAAGTAAGAACATAATGATATCCACTGCGTGCCTCAGCACTCATTGGACTGCATACATCAAAAATGTATCACTTCCGACAAGTTACTATCTTGTTTCATCTCAATGAAAACAAGGCCTTGCTCATGTGGTATGATTTTCATGTCACTAGTGATTCGCAATCAGGTGAGTAAAGATCCATCAGCATGGACCCTCTTCATGCAATTTATACTAACATGACTCAAGCGGCAGTGCCACAAGTAAGTGGTACTATCATCATTAACTCGTATCTTTTGGCACCAATGTGTAACACTACAATCGAGATTCAATAAACCATTGAAGGTGATTATTCAAGCAAATAGAGTAACCATTATTCTCTTTGAATGAATAATCGTATTGCAATAAACACGATCCAATCATGTTCATGCCTAACGCAAGCACCAAATAACAATTATTTAGGTTCAACACCAATCCCGATGGTAGAGGGAGCGTGCGACGTTTGATCATATCAACCTTGGAAACACTTCCAACACGTATCGCCACCTCGCCTTTAGCTAGTCTCCGTTTATGTCGTAGCTTTTATTTCGCGTTACTAATCACTTAGCAACCGAACCGGTATCCAATACCCTTGTGCTACTAGGAGTACTAGTAAAGTACACATCAACATTATGTATATCAAATATACTTCTCTCGACTTTTGCCAGCCTTCTTATCTACCAAGTATCTAGAGTTGCTCCGCCTCAGTGACTGTTCCCCTTATTACAGAAGCACTTAGTCTCGGGTTTGGGTTTGGGTCTCTTCATTAGCGCAGCAACTGTTTTGCCGTTTCACGAAGTATCCCTTCTAGCCCTCGCCTTTCTTGAAACTTAGTGGTTTTCCAAACCATCAACTATTGATGCTCCTTCTTGATTTCTACTTTCGCAGTGTCAAACGTCGCGAATCGCTCAAGGATCATTGTATCTATCCTTGATATGTTATAGTTCATCACGAAGCTCTCAAAGCTTGGTGGCAGTGACTTTTGGAGAACCATCACTATCTCATCTGGAAGATTAGCTCCCATTTGATTCAAGTGATTGTCGTACTCAGACAATCTGAGCACATGCTCAACGATTGAGCTTTTCTCCTTTACTTTGCGGTCAAAGAATCTTGTTGGAGGTCTCGTACCTCTTAACAAGGGCACAAGCATGAAATCACAATTTCATCTCTTTAGAACATCATTTATGTTCCGTGACATTTTAAAACGTTTTCGGTGCCTTGCTTCTAAGCCATTAAGTACTTTGCACTGAACTATCGTGTAGTCATCAGAAACGTGTATGTCGGATGTTCACAGCATCCACAGACGACGCTCGAGGTGCAGCACATCGAGTGGTGCATTAAGGACATAAGCCTTCTGTGCAGCAACGAGGACAATCCTCGGTTTTACAGACTCAGTCTGCAAAGTTTGCTACTATCAATTTTCAACTAAATTTTCTCTAGGAACATATAAAAACAGTAGAGCTATAGCGCAAGCTACATCGTAATTTGCAAAGACCATTAGAATATGTTCATGACAATTAGTTCAATTAATCATATTACTTAAGAACTCCCACTCAAAAAGTACATCTCTCTAGTCATTTGAGTGGTACATGATCCAAATCCGCTATCTCAAGTCCGATCATCACGTGAGTCGAGAATAGTTTCAGTGGTAAGCATCTCTATGCTAATCATATCAACTATACGATTCATGCTCGACCTTTCGGTCTCATGTGTTCCGAGGCCATGTGTGCACATGCTAGGCTCGTCAAGCTTAACCCGAGTGTTCCGCGTGCGCAACTGTTTTGCACCCGTTGTATGTGAACGTTGAGTCTATCACACCCGATCATCACGCGGTGTCTCGAAACGACGAACTGTAGCAACGGTGCACAGTCGGGGAGAACACAATTTCGTCTTGAAATTTTAGTGAGAGATCACCTCATAATGCTACCGTCGTTCTAAGCAAAATAAGGTGCATAAAAGGATTAACATCACATGCAATTCATAAGTGACATGATATGGCCATCATCACGTGCTTCTTGATCTCCATCACCAAAGCACCGGCACGATCTTCTTGTCACCGGCGCCACACCATGATCTCCATCATCATGATCTCCATCAATGTGTCGCCATCGGGGTTGTCGTGCTACTTATGCTATTACTACTAAAGCTACGTCCTAGCAAAATAGTAAACGCATCTGCAAGCACAAACGTTAGTTATAAAGACAACCCTATGGCTCCTGCCGGTTGCCGTACCATCGACGTGCAAGTCGATATTTCTATTACAACATGATCATCTCATACATCCAATATATCACATCACATCGTTGGCCATATCACATCACAATCATACCCTGCAAAAACAAGTTAGACGTCCTCTAATTTTGTTGTTGCATGTTTTACGTGGTGACCAAGGGTATCTAGTAGGATCGCATCTTACTTACGCAAACACCACAACGGAGATATATGAGTTGCTATTTAACCTCATCCAAGGACCTCCTCGGTCAAATCCGATTCAACTAAAGTTGGAGAAACCGTCACTTGCCAGTCATCTTTGAGCAAAGGGGGTTACTCGTGACGATGAAACCAGTCTCTCGTAAGCGTACGAGTAATGTCGGTCCAAGCCGCTTCAATCCAACAATACCGCGGAATCAAGAAAAGACTAAGGAGGGCAGCAAAACGCACATCACCGCCCACAAAACCTTTTGTGTTCTACTCGAGAAGACATCTACGCATGAACCTAGCTCATGATGCCACTGTTGGGGAACGTCGCATGGGAAACAAAAATTTTCCTACGCGCACGAAGACCTATCATGGTGATGTCCATCTACGAGAGGGGATGAGTGATCTACGTACCCTTGTAGATCGTACAGCAGAAGCGATGTGAGATCGTGGTTGATGTAGTGGAACGTCCTCACGTCCCTCGATCCGCCCCGTGAACAATCCCGCGATCAGTCCCACGATCTAGTACCGAACGGACGGCACCTCCGCGTTCAGCACACGTACAGCTCGACGATGATCTCGGCCTTCTTGATCCAGCAAGAGAGACGGAGAGGTAGAAGAGTTCTCCGGCAGCGTGACGGCGCTCCGGAGGTTGGTGATGATCTTGTCTCAGCAGGGCTCCGCCCGAGCTCCGCAGAAACGCGATCTAGAGGAAAAACTATGGAGGTATGTGGTCGGGCAGCCGTGAGAAAGTCGTCTCAAATCTGCCCTAAAAGCCCCATATATATAGGAGGAGGGAGGGGGACCTTGCCTTGGGGTCCAAGAGAACCCCAAGGGGTCGGCCGAGCCAGGGGGGAGGACTCTCCCCCCCCAAACCGAGTCCTACTTGGTTTGGTGGGAGGGAGTCCTTCCCCCTTCCCACTTCCCCTCCTTTTTTTTTTCTTTCTTTGATTTTTCTTCTTTGGCGCATAGGATTTGGTGGGCTGTCCCACCAGCCCACTAAGGGCTGGTGTGACCCCCCCAAATACCTATGGGCTTCCCCGGAGTGGGTTGCCCCCCTCCGGTGAACCCCCGGAACCCATTCGTCATTCCCGGTACATTCCCGGTAACTCCGAAAACCTTCCGGTAATCAAATGAGGTCATCCTATACATCAATCTTCGTTTCCGGACCATTCCGGAAACCCTCGTGACGTCCGTGATCTCATCCGGGACTCCGAACAACATTCGGTAACCAACCATATAACTCAAATACGCATAAAACAACGTCGAACCTTAAGTGTGCAGACCCTGCGGGTTCGAGAACTATGTAGACATGACCCGAGAGACTCCTCGGTCAATATCCAATAGCGGGACCTGGATGCCCATATTGGATCCTACATATTCTACGAAGATCTTATCGTTTGAACCTCAGTGCCAAGGATTCGTATAATCCCGTATGTCATTCCCTTTGTCCTTCGGTATGTTACTTGCCCGAGATTCGATCGTCAGTATCCGCATACCTATTTCAATCTCGTTTACCGGCAAGTCTCTTTACTCGTTCCGTAATACAAGATCCCGCAACTTACACTAAGTTACATTGCTTGCAAGGCTTGTGTGTGATGTTGTATTACCGAGTGGGCCCCGAGATACCTCTCCGTCACACGGAGTGACAAATCCCAGTCTTGATCCATACTAACTCAACTAACACCTTCGGAGATACCTGTAGAGCATCTTTATAGTCACCCAGTTACGTTGCGACGTTTGATACACACAAAGCATTCCTCCGGTGTCAGTGAGTTATATGATCTCATGGTCATAGGAATAAATACTTGACACGCAGAAAACAGTAGCAACAAAATGACACGATCAACATGCTACGTGTATTAGTTTGGGTCTAGTCCATCACATGATTCTCCTAATGATGTGATCCCGTTATCAAGTGACAACACTTACCTATGGCCAGGAAACCTTGACCATCTTTGATCAACGAGCTAGTCAACTAGAGGCTTACTAGGGACAGTGTTTTGTCCATGTATCCACACAAGTATTGTGTTTCCAATCAATACAATTATAGCATGGATAATAAACGATTATCATGAACTAAGAAATATAATAATAACTAATTTATTATTGCCTCTAGGGCATATTTCCAACAACAAGACCCTGGCATCAAGCACCAGGGATACGAAGCGTGACCGGGCTGCGACAACTGAGTCGGTAGAGAAGGCAGTGAAACAACCCAAACCCGACGCTCCCAAACCTTAGAAAGCTTTGCCCCGAATGAGGATCGTTGTGCCAGTCGCCTCAGCGTGAGTGTTTATTTCCTTTCTTTTGTTGTTGTGGAATTTCATGCCTTTGATGAACGAGTGGAATTTGCTTGTTAAAGCTGCTATCTCAGTGATGTCGCCCCCGGGAGACGAAGAGGATCACATGGACGTGGACACCTCCCGACGAGGTATAACAAATCTTCACTCTATTCTATTTTCTCGATATAATTCGTTGACTGGATAAACTAACATTGTCAATTGACAGCTACAGACGTCATCCACTTGGCAGACGATGATGAACTGCAGCGGTCGACTACTGAATTGCCTTTGGAATATGGCGACTCGTCCCGAGCCAAAACTGAGCTTGACATTCTTTTGTCGAATGCTCCTCCGGAGAGTTTGGCCCTTGTGACTCCAACACCGATTGAGGAACTTCCGGTAACTCATGTGACCTCAGTTGTAGTGCCACCTCCTCCAATGCATGCATTCTCTCTGCACCGTGTCCCAGAAGACGAAACTAGAGCTGGTAAAGAGGCCATGATCTAGGTTGAGCAGATGATGTTGCGAACCAAGGAGGCGTATGAGGCCAGCAAGTTGGCGTATGATGCCAGCTAAGCGCTTCGTGCTAATGTGTGAGTAAGTGCGATTGTAAGTTCATTTCTGATTAAATTCTGTCCATCTTGACTCTATGCCCACTTGGTGTTTTCTTTTGGCGTATACTTGCTTGTTTCTGGTCCAGGCGGGGCACGCTGAGTGCACCCACTTGGTGTAGTCCCCGAGACCGCCGTCGAGTGCTTGCATCAGCGGGAGTCTGATTGAGACAGTTGTAGATAATTGCTTTTTTACTCGAACAGGTCGCACCTGGTTGAGTGGTGTATCTAGTGGGGGCACGCTGAGTGCACCCACTGGGTGTAGTCCCCGAGACTACTGTCGATCGTTTACGATGGGCAGTAGTCTTAAGAACTTGGACTCATGGTCTTTTTCTGTACTTGTAGTACTTTTATCACTTGGTGTGTCGAGTGAATGTTTTCCTTAGTGTCTCCACCGTTGAACTTTTGTCGTAGGGATGAAAAGGTCCGAACCAACAAGATTTTGTTGGGGAACGTTGCATGGGAAACAAAAAATTTCCTACGCACACGAAGACCTATCATGGTGATGTCCATCTATGAGAGGAGATTTGGATCTACGTACCCTCATAGATCGCATAGCAGGAAGCGTTTAAGAAACAAGGTTGATGTAGTGGAACATCCTCACGTCCCTCGATCCGCCCCGCGAACCGTCCCACGAACCGTCCCGCGATCCGTCCCAAGATCCGTTCCAGCAAGAAATACGGAGAAGTAGATGAGTTCTCCGGCAGCGTGACGGTGCTCCGGTGGTGGTGAGGATCTACTCCTGCAGGGCTCCACCCGAGCTCCGCAGAAATACAATCTAGAGGTGGAACTATGGTGTCTAGATCTGAGTTGCACGTGGCAAAAGTTGTCTCAAATCAACCCTAAATCAGCACTATATATAGGAGGGAGGGGGAGGAGGCTTGCCTTGAGGGCCAAGCCCTCAAGGGTGCGCCGGCCAATGGAGAGGAGGAGTCCCACTCCAATCCTACTCTAATTAGGATTGGAAAGTGGAGTCCTTCTCTTCCTTCCCACCTCTCTTTTTTCTTTTTCTTTGGTTTTCTTTCCTTGGCGCAAAGGCCCTCTTAGGCTATCCCACCAGCCCACTAAGGGTTGGTGCACCGCCCTATGGACATTGGGCTTCCCCCGGGTGGGTTGCCCCCTTCCCGGTGAACTTCCGGAACCCATTCGTCACTCCCGGTACATTCCTGGTAATGCCCGTAAACCTTCCGGTAACCAAATGAAGTTATCCTATATATCAATCTTCGTCTCCGGACCATTCTGGAAACCCTCGTGACATCTGTGATCTCATCCGGGACCCTGAACAACATTCGGCAACCACACATATAACTCAACTATACTAAAACATCATCGAACCTTAAGTGTGCAGACCCTGCGGGTTCGAGAACTATGTAGACATGCCCCAAGGTACTCCCCAGTCAATATCCAATAGCGGGACCTGGATGCCCATATTGGATCCTACATATTCTCCGAAGATCTTAGCGGTTGAACCTCAGTGTCAAGGATTCATATAATACCGTATGTCATTCCCTTTGTCCTTCGGTATGTTACTTGCCCGAGATTCGAACGTCAGTATCCGCATGCCTATTTCAATCTCATTACCGACAAGTCTCTTTACTCATTCCGTAATACAAGATCCCGTGACTTACACTTAGTCACTTTGCTTGCAAGGCTTGTTTCTGATCTTGTATTACCGAGTGGGCCCCGAGATACCTCTCCGTCACACGGAGTGACAAATCCCAGTCTTGATCTATACGAACTCAACGGACACCTTCGGAGATACCCGTAGAAGACCTTTATAGTCACCCAGTTATGTTGTGACGTTTGATGCACACAAGGTATTCCTCCGGCGCCAGTGAGTTATATGATCTCGTGGTCATAGGAACAAATACTTAACACGCAGAAAACAATAGCAACAAAACGACACGATCAATATGCTACGTTCATAGTTTGGGTCTAGTCCATCACATGATTCTCCTAATGATGTGTTCCAGTTATCAAGCAACAACACTTTGCACATAGTTAGAAAACCTTAAATATCCTTGATCAACTCGCTAGCCAACTAGAGGCTTGCTAGGGACATTGTTTTGTCTATGTATCCACACATGTATCTATGTTTTCATTCAATACAATTATAGCATGGAAAATAAACGATTATCTTTAAACAGGAAATATAATAATAACCATTTATCATTGCCTCTAGGGCATATTTCCAACAGTTTCCCACTTGCACTAGAGTTAATAATCTAGTCCTCACATCGCCACGCGATTTACATTGTAATAAATCGAAAACCCATACAGTTCTGGTGTTGATCATGTTTTGCCTGTGGAAGAGGTTTAGTCAGCGGGTCTGCTACATTCAGATATGTGTGCACTTTGCAAATATTCACGTTCTCTCCTTCGACATAGTCGCGGATGAGGTTGAAGCGTCGTTTGATGTGTCTGGTCTTCTTGTGAAACCTTGGTTCCTTTGCTAAGGCAATGGCACCAGTGTTGTCACATAACAGAGTTAATGGATCTAGTGCGCTCGGCACAAATCCACGATCTGTCACGAACTGCTTCATCCAGACACCCTCCTTTGTTGCCTCTAAGGCAGGCATGTACTCTGCTTCACATGTAGAATCTGCTACGATGCTCTGCTTGGAACTGCACCATCTTACTGCACCCCCATTAAGAACAAATACATATCCGGTTTGCGACTTAGAATCATCCGGATCGATGTCAAAACTTGCGTCGACGTAATCTTTTACGACGAGCTCTTTTTCACCTCCATAAACGAGAAACATTTCCTTAGTCCTTTTCAAGTACTTCAGAATATTCTTGACCACCGTCGAGTGATCCACTCCTGGATTACTCTGAAACCTGCCTGCCATACTTATGGCCAAGCTGACGTCTGGTCTAGTGCACAACATTGCATACATAATAGAACCTACGGCTGAAGCGTAGGGGACGGAACTCATCTGTTCTCTATCTTCCGCAGTTGCTGGGCACCGAGTCTTACTCAATTTTATACCTTGTAACACCGGCAAGAACCTTTTCTTGGACTGATCCATTTTGAACTTCTTCAAAACTTTATCAAGGTATGTGCTTTGTGAAAGTCCTATCAGGCGTTTTGATCTATCCCTATAGATCTTAATGCCTAGAATGTAAGCACCTTCTCCTATGTCCTTCATAGAGAAACTTTTATTCAAGTAATCCTTTATGCTCTCCAAAAGCTCCACGTTGTTTCCAATCAGCAATATGTCATCCACATATAATATTAGAAACGCCACAGAGCTCCCACTCACTTACTTGTAAATACAAGATTCTCCAACCACTTGTATAAACCCAAATGCTTTGATCACCTCATCAAAGCGCTTATTCCAACTCCGAGATGCTTGCACCAGTCCATAAATGGATCGCTGGAGCTTTCATACTTTGTTAGCATTCTTTGGATCGACAAAACCTTCGGGTTGCATCATATACAACTCTTCCTTAAGAAAACCGTTAAGGAACGCCATTTTGACATCCATCTGCCAGATTTCATAATCGTAAAAGGCAGCTATTGCTAACATGATTCGGACAGACTTAAGCATCGCTACTAGAGAGAAAGTCTCATCGTAGTCAACTCCTTGAACTTGTGAAAAACCCTTTGCCACAAGTCGAGCTTTATAAAAACTCACATTACCGTTTGCGTCCGTCTTCTTCTTAAATATCCATTTGTTCTGTACAGCCTTGCGGCATTCAGGTAGTACTTCCAAAGTCCACACTTTGTTCTCGTACATGGATCCTATCTTGGACTTCATGGCCTCCAGCCATTTGTTGGAAGCCGGGCCCACCATTGCTTCTTCATAATTCGCAGGTTTATTGTTGTCCAACAACATAATTGATAAGACAAGATTACCATACCACTCATGAGAAGTACGTGATCTTGTCGACCTGCGAGGTTCGATAGGAACTTTATCCAAAGTTTCATGATCATCATCATCAACTTGCTCCTCAACCGGCACCGCAGCAACACGGGTTTCCCCTTGCCCTACGCCACCATCTAGAGGGATTAGAGGTTCAACAACGTCATCAAGTTCTATCTTCCTCCCACTCAATTCTTTCGAGAGAAACTCCTTCTCAAGAAAAGCTCCATTTTTAGCAACAAACACTTTGCCCTCGGATTTGAGATAGAAGGTATACCCAACTGTCTCTTTTGGGTAACCTATGAAGACGCACTTTTCCGCTTTGGGTTCCAGCTTTTCAGGCTGAAGCTTTTTGACATAAGCATCACATCCCCAAACTTTAAGAAACGACAATTTTAGTCTTTTGCCATAGCATAGTTTGTATGGTGTCATCTCAACGGATTTTGATGGTGCCCTATTTAAAGTGAATGCAGCTGTCTCTAATGCATAACCCCAAAACGATAACGGCCAATCGGTAAGAGACATCATAGATCACACCATCTCTAATAAAGTACGATTACGACGTTCGGACACACCATTACACTTTGGTGTTCCAGGTGGTGTCAATTTTGAAACAATTCCACATTGTCTTAAGTGAGCACCAAATTCGAAACTCAGATATTCAACACCATGATCAGACCATAGGAACTTGATCTTCTTGTTATGATGATATTCAACTTCACTCTAAAATTGCTTGAACTTCGCAAATGTTTCAGACTTGTGCTTCATCAAGTAGACATAACCATATGTACTCAAATCGTCAGTGAAGGTGAGAAAATAATGATATCCGCCACGCGCCTCCACACTCATCAGACCGCATACATCAGTATGTCTGATTTCCAACAAGTCACTTGCACGCTCCATTGTTCCAGAGAACGGAGTCTTAGTCATCTTGCCCATGAGGCATGGTTCGCACGTGTCAAGTGAATCAAAGTCAAGTGACTCCAAAACTCCATCGGAATGGAGTTTCTTCATGCGCTTTACACCAATATGACCTAAGCGGTAGTGCCATAAAAACATGGCGCTATCATTGTTAACTCTAACTCTTTTGGTCTCAATGTTATGTATATGTGTATCATCGCTATCAAGATTCAATATGAACAATCCTCTCACGTTGGGTGCATGACCATAAAGGATATTACTCACAGAAATAGAACAACCATTATTCTCTGACTTAAACGAGTAACCGTCTCGCAATAAACAATATCCAGATATAATGTTCATGCTAAACGCAGGCACTAAATAAAAATTATTTAAGTTCATAACTAATCCCGATGGTAAGTGAAGTGAAACTGTGCCGACGGCTATTGCATCAACCTTGGAACCATTTCCCATGCGTATCGTCACTTCATCCTTCACCAGCCTTCGCTTATTCCACAGTTCCTGTTTCGAGTTGCAAATATGAGCAACATAACCGGTATCGAATACCCAGGCACTACTACGAGAGCTGGTTAAGTACACATCAATAACATGTATATCGAATATACCTGATTTTTCCTTGGCCGCCTTCTTATCAACCAGATACTTGGGGGAGTTACGCTTCCAGTGACCCATACCCTTGCAGTTATAACACTCCGTTTCAGGCTTAGGTCCAGCTTTGGGTTTCTTCGTCGGATTGGCAACACTCTTGCCTCTCTTCTTGGAATTACCCTTCTTTCCTTTGTTGTTTCTCTTGAAACTAGTGGTCTTATTCACCATCAACACTTGATGCTCTTTACGGAGTTCTGACTCTGCGACTTTCAGCATCGTGAATAACTCACCGGGTGACTTGTTCATCCCTTGCATGTTATAGTTCAACACAAAGCTCTTGTAGCTTGGTGGCAGTGATTGAAGAATTCTGTCAGTGATAGCCTCTTGCGGGAGTTCAATCCCCAGCTCAGCTAGACGGTTTGAGTACCCAGACATTTTGAGCACATGTTCACTGATAGACGAATTCTCCTCCATCTTGCAAGCATAGAACTTATCGGAGGTCTCATACCTCTCGATCCGGGTGTTCTTCTGAAAGATAAAATTCAACTTTTGGAACATCTCAAATGCTCCATGACGCTCAAAGCGACGTTGAAGTGTCGGCTCTAAGCCATACAAGACTGCACATTGAACTACTGAGTAGTTCTCCTTACGTGTTAACCAAGCGTTCTTAACATCTTGGTCAGCCATAGCGGGTGGTTCATATCCTAGCGCAGCATTAAGGACATAGTCCATCTTCCCAGCTTGCAGGAGCAACTTAAGATTACGAGCCCATTCTACAAAGTTGCTTCCATCATCTTTCAACTTAGCTTTCTCTAGGAACGTATTAAAATTCAGGGTGACTGTCGCGTGAGCCATTGATCTACAACACAAATATTTTCAAAGTGGACTTTAGACTATGTTCAAGATAATTTAGAATTTAACTAATCAAATTACTTGCTAAACTCCCACTCAAAAAGTACATCTCTCTAGTCATTTGAGTGGTACATGATCCAAATTCACTAACTCAAGTCCGATCATCATATGAGTTGAGAATAGTTTCAGTGGTAAGCATCTCTATGCTAATCATATCAACTATATGATTCATGCTTTACCTTTCGGTCTCATGTGTTCCGAGGCCATGTCTGCACATGCTAGGCTCGTCAAGCTTAACCTGAGTGTTCCGCGTGTGCAACTGTTTTGCACCCGTTGTATGTGAACGTTGAATCTATCACACCCGATCATCACGTGGTGTCTCGAAACGACGAACTATAGCAACGGTGCACAGTTGAGGAGAACACAATTTTGTCTTGGAATTTTAGTGAGAGACCACCTTATAATGCTACCGTCGTTCTAAGCAAAATAAGGTGCATAAAGGATTAATATCACATGCAATTCATAAGTGACATGATATGGCCATCATCTTGTGCTTCTTGATCTCCATCACCAAAGCACCGACACGATCTTCTTGTCACCGGAGCCACACCATGATCTCCATCATCATGATCTCCATTAAAATGTCGCCATCGGGGTTGTCGTGCTACTTATGCTATTACTACTAAAGCTACGCCCTGGCAATATAGTAAACGCATCTGCAAACACAAACTTTAGTTTAAAGACAACCCTATGGCTCCTGCCGGTTGCCGTACCATCGACGTGCAAGTCGATATTAGCTATTACAACATGATCATCTCATACATCCAATATATCACATCACGTCATTGGCCATATCATATCACAAGCATACCCTGCAAAAACAAGTTAGACGTCCTCTAATTTGTTGTTGCATGTTTTACGTGGCTGCTATGGGTATCTACTATGATCGCATCTTACTTACGCAAAAACCACAACGGAGATGTGCAAATTGCTATTTAACCTCTCCAAGGACCGCCTCGGTCAAAACCAATTCAACTAAAGTTGGAGAAACCAACACCCGCGAGTCATATTTATGCAACGAGGTTGCATGTCAATCGATGAAACCAGTCTTCCGTAAGCGTATGAATAATGCCGGTCGGGGCCGCTTCAATCCAACAATACCGCTGAATCGAGAAAAGACTAAGGAGGGAAGCAAATCGAACATCACCGTCCACAAAACCCTTTGTGTTCTACTCAAGATAACATCTACGCATGAACCTAGCTCTGATACCACTGTTGGGAAACGTTGCATGGGAAACAAAAAAATCCTACGCACACGAAGACCTATCATGGTGATGTCCATCTACGAGAGGAGATTTGGATCGACGTACCCTTGTAGATCACACAGCAGGAAGCATTTAAGAAACACGGTTGATGTAGTGGAACGTCCTCATGTCCCTGGATTCGTGCCGCGAACCGTCTCACGAACCGTCCCGCAATCTGTCCCATGATCTGTTCCGATCTAGTGCCGAACGGACGGCACCTCCGCGTTCAACACACGTACAGCTCGACGATGATCTCGGCCTTCTTGATCCAGCAAGAAATATGGAGAAGTAGATGAGTTCTCCGGCAGCGTCACGGCGCTCCGGTGGTGGTGAGGATCTACTTGTGCAGGGCTCCACCCAAGCTCCGCAAAAATACGATCTAGAGGTAAAACTATGGTGTCTAGATCTGAGTTGCACGTGGAAAAAGTTGTCTCAAATCAGCCCTAAATCACCACTATATATAAGAGGGAGGGGGAGGAGGCTTGCCTTGAGGGCCAAACCCTCAAGGGTTCGCCGGCCAAGGGAGAGGAGGAGTCCTACTCCAATCCTACTTCAATTAGGATTGGAAAGTGGAGTCCTTCTCTTCCCACCTCTCTTTTTTTCTTTTCCTTTGGTTTTCTTTCCTTGGTGCCAAGGCCCTCTTGGGTTGTCCCACCAGCCCACTAAGGGCTAGTGCGCCACCCCTAGGGCCATTGGGCTTCCCCCGGGTGGGTTGCCCCCTTCCTGGTGAACTTCCGCATACCTATTTCAATCTCGTTACCGACAAGTCTCTTTACTCGTTCTGTAATACAAGATCCCATGACTTACACTTAGTCACATTGCTTGCAAGGCTTGTTTGTGATGTTGTATTACCGAGTAGGCCCCGAGATACCTCTCCATCACACGGAGTGACAAATCCCAGTCTTGATCCATACTAACTCAACGGACACCTTCAGAGATACCTGTAGAACACCTTTATAGTCACCCAGTTACGTTGTGACGTTTGATGCACACAAGGTATTCCTCCGGTGCCAGTGAGTTATATGATCTCATGGTCATAGGAACAAATACTTAACACGCAGAAAACAATAGCAATAAAACGACACGATCAATATGCTATGTTCATAGTTTGGGTCTAGTCCATCACATGATTCTCCTAATGATGTGATCGAGTTATCAAGCAACAACACTTTGCACATAGTCAGAAAACCTTGACTATCCTTGATCAACTGGCTAGCCAACTAGATGCTTGCTAGGGACATTGTTTTGTCTATGTATCCACACATGTATCTATGTTTTCATTCAATACAATTATAGCATGGATAATAAATGATTATCTTTAAATAGGAAATATAATAATAACCATTTATCATTGCCTCTAGGGCATATTTCCAACAGATTTATCCTGCAGGTTTCATGTACATCATTTCCATCAACCATGATATGACGCTTTGCAGGGGTGTGGGGTGGGGCGGTGGACCGCCATCTAGTCGACTGAACTGCTTTTCTCCACTCGGGGGTGGAGAAATAGAAGTGTTGACCGAACTACTTCTTTGATGATTTCAGAAAACCTGTGAGCTTGGGGCCAAGTAAGTCGACTTGGAAAAGGATAAGAACCAACTTCAGCTGGATTTGGAGGTGACGACAAATGATCTGAACCTCTTGAAGAAGGTGCTTGAAGACAAACACAAAGCACTTGCTGAGCCCAAGGAGAAATACAAGGCCGCGGAGAAGAAGCTCGCTGCAGCCAGAAAATTGCAGGAGGAGAATGCCAAACTGAAGCAGGAAGGGCTCGACTGGAACAAGAAGCTTGAACATATGACCAAGAGGAGGAACGACCCGGTGAATTAATTGGGCGACTTTGCAAAGAAGATGTTTGGCATGCTTACTGGTACTTTCTTTCGCCGAGTGAATTTCCTCCATTTCCACCGAATGATAGTGTGGCCAACTTTTCATTTTACCTTTTTGTAGACTTGTGCCAGGACTTTGACAAGGAGAGTGAAGAGATCGAGCCAAATATGGACCCCACCAAGTCACCTGTTAGGGATGCTTTTGCCATGAACATGTTTCGCCTCGACGCTCGTCTCAAAAAAGTTCGAGGATATGTCGTCCGACTGAGTGTTGCATTGGAGAGGATCGACAAGGAACTTTTTCCAGAAGACGCCCTCCAGACCAACCTTGAGTCAATGATGAGCCTCCTCAACCAGATTCCCAATCGAGTACAGGCATGGAAGAAATCTGCTATGCGCTGCGTAGCTAACGTGGCTCTTTTACTCATCCAGGTCCATTGCAAGGAGGCTAAGGGGGACAAACTGAAGGCACTCCACGTGGCAATCACGAAAAAACTTCAGTTCGAGAACTTCATGGAGACCTTCATCGACGCAACCAGCCGCATCACTGATGGGATTGATCTAGACACCTTCGTCGAGCCTGCAAGTCCTGGCGAGCCTTGAAAAACTTTGATTGCAGTTCAAACTTTACTTGCCTCGGTATGCCTAGTGATGGTGTAACCATTTTAAACTTCGTTCGGGTCTTAAGCCCGAGTACTTTCGTTTGCGTAGACAACCTTAATCTGGAGATCTTGAGTTTATCTCCATTTTGCTTTCTAATCCTTTGCTTGACTAAGTTTGTTTGGTTTCCGAATGAGCTTGATGTTCATTACTCGAAAGAATTTTGAGCTTAGGTGAAACCTTGTTCGCGGATAAGTCTCCGAGTACGAAGCATTCTCTTTATTCGGGGAAGTTTTTTACTTCGGCAAAGACTGATTCACAGCTAAGTATCCGAGTGAATAGGTTGCTATTTACTCGGTTGGATTTTAACTTAGGCGAAAACTTGTTCGCAGCTAAGTTTTCGAGTGAGAAGATTGCTCACCACTTAGAGGGTTTTTAACTTAGGCGAAGACTTGTCCGTAGCTAAGCCCCCGAGTGAGAGGATCGCTTGCCACTCGGAGTGTTTTTAACTTAGGTGAAGACTTGTTCGCAGCTAACCCCTGATACGTCTCCGTCGTATCTACTTTTCAAACTCTTTTGCCCTTGTTTTGGACTCTAATTTGCATGATTTGAATGGAACTAACCCGGACTGACGTTGTTTTCAGCAGAATTGCCATGGTGTTGTTTTTGTGCACAAATGAAAGTTCTCGGAACGTCCTGAAAATTTACGGAGAATTTTTCTAGAAAATATGAAAAATACCTGCGCAAAGATCCACCAGAGGGGGTGGGCCAGTGGGCCACAAGCCCTATTGCCGCGACCACCCCCTAGCCGCGGCAACCAAGCTTGTGGGGCCCACGTGGCTCTGCCACCCCCAATCTCAATTCTATAAATTCGCTTTCGGCCAGAAAAAAAAATCAGAAGAGAAGATTTCGTCGCGTTTGCGATACAGAGGCGCCGCCACATCGTGTTCTTCATCTGGAGGACAGATCTGGAGTCCGTTTTGGGCTCCGGAGAGGGGAAATCGTCGCCATCGTCATCAATAACCTTCTTCCCTCTCCAATTCCATGAAGCTCTTCATCGTTCGTGAGTAATCTATTCGTAGGCTCGCAGGGCGGTGATGAGTAGGATGAGATCTATCATGTAATCGAGTTAGTTTTACCGAGGATTGATCCCTAGTATCCACTATGTTATGAGATTGATGTTGCTACTACTTTGCCATGCTTAATGCTTGTCACTAGGGCCCGAGTGCCATGATTTCAGATCTGAAATTATTATGTTGTCACCAATATATGTGTGTTTTAGATCCGATCTTGCAAGTTGTAGTTACCTACTATGTGTTATGACCCGGCAACCCCGGAGTGACAATAACCAGAACCACTCTCGGTGATGATCATAATTTGATGAGTTCATGTGTTCACCAAGTGCTAATGCGTTGTTCCGGTTCTTTATTAAAAGGAGAACCTTAATATCCCGTAGTATCCTTTTGGACCCCGCTGCCACGGGAGGGATGGACAATAGATGTCATGCAAGTTCTTTTCCCTAAGCACGTATGACTACACACGGAATGCATGCCTACATCACATTGACGAATGGGAGCTAGTCACATATCTCTCCGTGTTAGAACTGTTGCATGGTGAATATCATCCAAACGAATCACCGACCCATTGCCTACGAGTTTGTCCCACTGCTACTGCTGTTACTTGTCTTGCTCTGCTGCTATTGATGTTACCTGTCTTGCTCTGCTGCTACTGCTGTTACTACTGTCGCTTGCTACTGTTGCTACTTGCTACCACTGTCACTACTGCTGTTCCTTGCCACTGTTGTTACTCGTTACACTGCTGCTACCTGCTACAATTTTGGTTCGCTGGTCATTGACGAGAACAGACAATTTCCGTCAATGGGCAACTTCTGGCGCCATTGATACGACAGTTAGGAATAGGCTGCCGTCAACACATCGTTTTTGACACCGTTTTTATCATACTACTTTGCTGCTGATACCTTGCTTGCAGATACTAATCTTTCAGGTGTGGTTGAATCTGACACATTCAACTGCTAATACTTGAGAGTATCCTCTCACCTCCTGTTGGCGAATCAACAAATTTGGGTCGAATACTCTACCCTCGAAAACTGCTGCGAACCCACGCGCTGGTGGGCCATCAACAACATTCTTCTAGTTTCGTTGCAGGGGAGTGCTAGCAGCATTCTTCTGGTACCGTTGCAGGGGAAGGTCTGTTGTCACGGAATCAACCCCCGAGTGAGAGGATCGCTCACCACTCGGAGTGTTTTAACTTAAGCGAAGACTGATTCGCAGCTAAGCCTCCTAGTGAGAGGGTTTCTCTCCACTTGGAGTGTTTTTTCAAACTTAGGAAAAACTGGTTCGCAACTAAGTATCCTAGAGAATAGGTTTCTATTCACTCGGCTGAATTTTAACTTTGGCGAAAACTTATTCACAGCTAAACCCTTGAGTGAGAGGATCGCTCGCCACTCGGAGTGTATTTGAACTTAGGCGAAATCTGGTTCGCAGCTAAGTCTCCGAGTGAGAGAGTCGCTCGTCACTCAGAGTGTGTTTTGAACTTAGGCAAAATCTGGTTCGCAGCTAAGTCTCCGAGTAGAGGGTCGCTCGTCATTCGGAGTGTGTTTTGAACTTAGGTGAAATCTGGTTCGCAGCTAAGTCTCGAGTGAGAGGGTTGGTCATCACTCAGAGTGTGTTTTGAACTTAGGCGAAATCTGGTTCGCAGCCATGTCTCCAAGTGAATAGGTTGCTATTCACTCAGCTGGGTTTTTACTTAGGCGAAAACTTGTTCGTAGCTAAGCCCCCGAGTGAGAGGGTCGCTCGCCACTCGGAGTGTTTTTAACTTAGGCGAATATTTGTTCGCAGCTAAGCCCCCGAGTGAGAGGATCGCTCACCACTCGGAGTGTATTTTGAACTTAGATGAAATCTGGTTTGCAGCTAAGTCTCTGAGTGAGAGGGTCTCTCATCACTCGGGTGGGTTTTAACTTAGGCGAAAACTTCTTCGCAGATAAGCCCCCGAGTGAGAGGGTCGCTCGCCACTCGGAGTGTTTTTTTAATACGAGATTGCACGATCGAAATCGACAAAAACTGCGGGGGTCATAACTTTGATAAGCAACATTGTCTAGAACACTCTTATTGCATCAAACCACTTAATCGTCAAGTGTAAAAACGTCAAAGTAAATTTGCGTTCCAAGCACGTTGTTCCTCAATTCTCTTCTTGAGGTTGAAGGGGTGGTAGGCCCCATTGTTGAGCACTTTGGTAATGATGAAAGGACCTTCCCATGCGGGGCGAGCTTGTGAGGCTGCTACTAATCCACTCGGAGCACCAGATCACCTTCGTGGAACGAACGACTCGTGACATGCCTTGCATGGAAACGACGCAGAACCTGCTGGTATACTGTCGATCGAATCAAGGCCAGTTCGCGCTCTTCTTCCAGAAGATCTACACTGTCCTGCCGTGCCTGTTCGGCTTTAGCCTTAGAATAAAGCTCTACTCGGGGAGAATTGTGAAGGAGATCACTCGGCAAAACGGCTTCGGCTCCATATACCAAGAAGAAAGGAGTGCGTCCAATCGACCGGTTGGGAGTCGTCCTCAAGCCCCACAGAACTGACGGTAATTCAGTAATCCAAGCTCCAACTGCATGTTCTAGATCTCGCATGAGTCGAGGCTTCAACCCTTGAAGGATAAGGCCATTCGCTTGCTCAGCTTGACCATTAGTCTCGGGGTGCGCGACGGACGCGTAATCCACCCGAGTGCCTTTGGCGGAGCAAAAGTATCTGAATTCTTCCGAGTCGAAGTTGGAACCATTGTCTATGATGATACTATAGGGAACTCCATACCAGAACGTTATTTCCTTCAGGAACTTGATAGCAATGCATGAATCTAGCTTTTTTATGGGTTTAGCTTCAATCCACTTGGTGAACTTGTCAACTGCTACAAGGAAATGTGTCAATCCACTCTGGCTCATTCGAAGAGGACCGACCATATCCAAACCCCACACAACAAACAACCAGACGAGTGGAATAGACTTCAGGGCAGATGCGGGCTCATGTGACAAGTTTGAGTAAAACTAGCATCCTTCACAGTAATCCATGATTTCCTTAGCCATTTCTTTAGCGTGCGGCCAGAAAAAACCAGCTTGGTATGCTTTAGCAACAATCGTCCGAGAGGACGCATGATGACCACACGCCCCAAGTGAATTTCCTCTAGAATCAACCGATCTTTCTCGGGAGAGATGCACCGTTGAGCTATGCTAGTTACACTTTCTCTGTAAAGTTCTCCATCCATTACAGTAAACGCCTTGGACCTGCGGACAATATGTCGAGCCTCAACCTTGTGTTCTAGGAGTTCTTGCCTCAGTATGTATGCAATATATGGTACCGTCCAATTAGGCATAACCATCAGAATCTCCATGATCAAATCAATGACTGCTGGAACATCAACCTCAGTTGGGTTGCAAGTGCTTATCGCTTATGGGGGCTCTTAAGTGAAGGGATCTTCTTGCGCAGAAGGAGAATTTAGGTGTTACAAAAATACATTGCTAGGCACAAGCTTCCGAGTGGATCCAATCTTGGCTAGGTCGTTAGCTGCTTGATTCTTCACTTAAGGAATATGATGGAGTGCCAAACCTTCAAGCTTCTTCTCAGGCTTTCTCACTGCATGGAAATACCCAGTCATGGTAGGGTTCCTGACATCCCACTCCTTCATCACTTGAATGACCACCAAATTTGAATCACCGTATATCATGAGGCACCAGACGTCGAGCGAGATGGCCATAGGTAACCCGTAGAGGAGTGCCTCGTATTCAGCTTCATTATTGGAGGAATCAAAGTGAATCTGGAGGACATAGTTGAGCTTGTCACCCTTTGGAGATACCAATAACACGGTAGCACCAGACGCATTCAACATTTTAGAGACATCAAAGAACATGGTCCAGTGTGCCGAGTGAATTTGAGTTGGTTACTGCTGTTCTACCCACTCGGCCATGAAATCAGCAAGCGCTTGACACTTGATTGCCTTCTTTGATTCAAATTTGATATCAAAGTATAGGAGTTCGATGGCCCATTTGGCCACTCGACCAGCCGCATCTCGGTTGTTGAGGATCTCAGACAATGGATCATCACCGACGACTGAGACTGAATGATCTTGAAAGTAGTGTGCCACCTTCTTCGCTGATAAATATATCCCAAAGAGGAGCTTCTGATAATGAGGGTACCTTTGCTTCGAAGGAGTCAGCACTTCAGAAATATAGTAAACTGGACATTGGACTTTGTAAGTCTTGCCCTCTTCTTATCGCTCGACAGTTAGAACTGTGCCGACGACTAGATTAGTAGATGCTATGTATAGGAGTAGGAAATATTTGCTGTGCGGAGTAGCAAGCACCGCCTGGGTGGAAAGCAGGGCTTTTAGCTCGAGAAATGTTGCTTCTACCTCGGGAGTCCACTTGAACGCATCAGACTTCTTCATGAGTCGGTATAAAGGCAATGCCTTCTCTCCGAGGTGAGAAATAAACCTACTCAACACCGCGAGGCAGCCCGTGAGCTTCTGGACATCGTGCACATGCTCAGGGCTTTTCATTCGAATGATGGCGCCGATATTCTCGGGGTTTACATCGATCCCCAGTGCGAAAACGAGGAAACCGAGTAACTTGCCACCAGGAACTCGAAAAGTGCACTTAGCCGGATTCAACTTTATATCATACTTCCTCAAATTGCCGAATGTTTCTGCCAAGTTAATCAGCAGGTCGGAACCTTTGCGTGACTTGAATACGATATCATCCACATAAGCCTCGACATTCCGACTGATTTGATCAAGCAGGCATTTCGGAATCATATGCATGAAAGTAGCACCAGCATTTTTCAAACCAAAAGGCATGGTGATATAGTAGAAACACCCGAAAGGGGTGATGAATGTCGTCTTTATTTCATCTGGACCAAACAAACGAATCTGATGGTAACCAGAGTATGCATCGAGAAACGATAAACGCTTGCATCCCGCAGTTGAGTCGACAATCTGATTGATGTGGGGGAGTGGAAAATGATCTTTCGGGCAGACCTGATTGATATGTTTAAAATCGATACACATGCGGAGAGACATGTCCTTCTTGTGGACCATGACGACGTTCACGAGCCACTCGGAGTGGTAAACTTCATGTATGAACTTTACCTCCAAGATTCGAGCCACCTCCTCGCCGATTGCTTTTCGTTTCCGTGCTGCCGACCGACACAAATGCTCTTTGACGGGCTTTGCTTTTGGGTCAACCCTTAGTAGGTGCTTAGCCAGTTCCCTAGGTACACTCGGTATGTCAGAAGGCTTCCATGCAAATATGTCCCCGTTCTCACGGCGGAACTGGATGAGCGCGACTTCCTATTTGCTGTCGAGTGTCGTCGAGATGTTGGTCGGGAGAGCATTAGGATTGGTCGGGTGGATGCTTACTTTTTTCACGTCACATGCCGACTGAAAAGCACACACAAAAGCGGGCTTCTTGGAGCCATCAGATTTGCAGGATCAGTGTTCTTCTGATATTCTTCCAACTCAACCACATCCATCTGCTGATCGGCAAGCTTGGAGCCTTGTTGTAAACACTCCTCATCCCTCTGTCGATTCCCTGTGACCATGATCACACCCTTGGGTCCAGGCATCTTCATCTTGAGATACACGTAACATGGGCGGGCCATGAAACGGGCATAAGCTGGACGACCAAGGATGGCATATTATGCGCTCTGGAAGTCCACAACTTCAAATGTTAACTTCTCCTTGCGAAAAATCTTGTCAGTGTCGAACACCACGCCCAACGCAATCTGGCGAGTGACCTGGCCTTTTTCCCAGGGATGACTCCATGGAATTGCATATTCCTCTCGCTGAGTCGGGACATCGGAATGCCCATCCCCTTGAGGATATCTGCATACAGAATGTTCAATCCACTTCCTCCGTCCATGAGGACCTTGCGGAGATGAATGCCTCCCACAACTGGATCCACCACCAGAGCTTGTCGACCAGGCTAGCAACATGAGCAGGGTGATCCGACAGGTCAAACATTATGGGAGTCTGAGACCACTTGAGGTACGCGAGGGTGGTTGGAACAGCCATGTTTACTTCTCTGTTTATAACCTTCAATCGACTTTTTCTCTCCACATCGGCAAAAATCATCAAAGTGGCATCGACTTCTGGAAAATAATCTTTATCTTCATCATCCTCCTTTTGAGGAGTTTTCTCACTTGATCGAGCTTCCTTGAACTATTGAATGAGCAATCTGCATTGCCGAGTGGTATGCTTGGGCAATATCAAATTGCCCTCCTCATCTTTCTTCGTGTGGATTGCACACGACAAATCTAGGACATCTATTCCCGACTGATTCTTCGATTTCTTGGGGGAAAATTGCCCTTTGGGCTCCCCTTATTCTTTCCCTGTGCCGCAAGAGCGACCGCTTCTGCTTGAGCAGAACCATCACCTTTGCGTTTCTGCTTCCGATTGGAATTTGCCGCTGATACGTCTCCGTCGTATCTACTTTTCCGAACCCTTTTGCCCTTGTTTTGGACTCTAATTTGCATGATTTGAATGGAACTAACCCGGACTGACGTTGTTTTCAGCAGAATTGCCATGGAGTTGTTTTTGTGCAGAAATAAAAGTTCTCGGAATGTCCTGAAAATTTACGGAGATTTTTTCTCGAATAAAAGAAAAATACCTACGCAAAGATCCACCAGAGGGGGCATGCTAGTGGGCCACAAGCCCACAGGTCGCGGCCACCCCCCTAGGCAGCGCCGTGCAGGCTTGTGGGGCCCACGTGGCACCACCGCCCCCAAACTCAGCTCTATATCTGTTGTTTCGCCTGGAAAAAATATGGAGGCGCCGCCACATCCTGTTCTTCATCCGGAGGGCAGATCTGGAGTCCGTTTCGGGCTCCGGAGAGGGGAAATCGTCGCCATCGTCATCATCAACCTTTCTCCATCGACAATTCCATGATGCTCTTCATCGTTCGTGAGTAATCTCATCATAGGCTTGCTGGACGGTGATAAGTTGGATGAGATCTATCATGTAATCGAGTTAGTTCTTGACGGGGATTGATCCCTAGTATCCACTATGTTCTAGATTGATGTTGCTACTACTTGGCTATGCTTAATGGTTGTCACTAGGGCCCGAGTGCCATGATTTCAGATCTGAACCTATTATGTTGTCGCCAATATATGTGTGTTTTAGATCCTATCTTGCAAGTTGTAGTCACTTACTATGTGTTATAACCCGGCAACCCCAGAGTGACAATAGGCGGAACCACTCCCGGAGATGACCATAGTATGAGGAGTTCATGTATTCACCGCGTGTTAATGCGTTGGTCCGGTTATTTATTAAAAGGAGAACCTTAATATCTTGTAGTTTCCATTAGGACCCCGCTACCACGGGAGGGATGGACAATAGATGGCATGCAAGTTCTTTTCCCTAAGCACGTATGACTACATACGGAATACATGCCTACATTAGATTGATGAACGGGAGCTAGTTACAATCTCTCCATGTTATGGTTGTTACATGATGAATCACATCCTTCATACTCATCCATCACCGATCCACTGCCAATTAGTCTTTTACTACTAGTCCTCGCTACGTTACTTTGTCTAGGCTTGTCCCTTGCTACAAAAGGGATTGGGCCACCTTGCTGCTACTGTTGCTACTACTGTTACTTTGCTGCTGCTGCTACTGCTGTTCCTTGCTACTCCGCTGCTACTTAGTGCAAGACCTTTTCTGGAGCAGTTGCTAGGGAAGAATAGTCCCCCGTCAACGTGCTTTTTACTGGCACCATTGATACAACAGTTAGGAATAGTCAGCCGTCAACAGATCGTTTCTGGCACCGTTGCTATCGTACTACTTTGCTACTGATACTTTGCTTGCAGACACTAATCTTTCAGGTGTGGTTGAATCTGACGCACACAACTGCTAATACTCGAGAATATTCTTTCGTTTCCCTTGTGTGAACCAACAAATTTGGGTTGAATACTCTACCCTCGAAAACCACTGCGATCCCATACGCTTGTCGGTTGTCAAGGCTTTTTAGGCGCCATTGCTGTGGAAGCACAACTATATTATCGAAGTCAGTTGGGATTGACGTCTGCTGATCACTATGAGAAATCCGAAAGATCCAAGTACTAAAATCATGCCTTCCACTACGAGGAGAGGTAAGGAACTGCCATCTAGCTCCGCACTTGATTCAGCTTCAATTTTGAGTAAGATTGCGACTTCGCCTCCTGCTAGAAATCTTGATATGTCGCCTATGCCTGATGATGCTATGCTTGATACTATGCCTGATGACGCTATGCTTGATACTATGCCTGATGATGCTATGCTTTATACTATGCATGATGATGCTATGCTTGATACTATGCCTGATGATGCTATGCCTAATACTGCTTTGCCACTAGGTGTCCTTGATGCAGATATTGCTAGAGTTGCTGCTAGATGTGATGATACTTCTGAAACTACTGATACTATTGAAGTAGAACCTGCTACTATGCATGTTATGCCTCATACGCGCTATGTTATGGAGGGAGAGATAGCTGAGGATTTTCTAGCATGTAAGGATAGCTATGACGTTGAGAAACTTCTGCGCAAGTGGAAAGAAAAATCTCTGAACGCTAGGATGAAATACGACCCGAAGTTTGCCACTTCGCCTATCTTTGTGACCGATAAGGATTATGAATTCTCTGTCGACCCTGAGTTAATCACTCTGGTCGAATCTGATCCTTTTCACGGTTAAGAGTCTGAGACGGTTGTAGCCCATCTTACCAAACTGCACGATATAGCCACCCTATTCACTAGTGAGGAAAAGATCCGCCACTAGTATATGCTCAAGCTGTTTCGTTTCTCGCTAAAGGATGATGCTAAGACCTGGTTCACTTCTCTTGCTCCTGGTTGTGTGCGTAGTCCCCAGGATATGGTCTACTACTTCTCTGAAAAATATTTCCCTGCCCATAAGAAGCAAGCTGCCTTGCAGGAAATATACAACTTTGCTCAAGCTGAAGAAGAGAGTCTCCCACAAGCTTGGGGGAGGCTCATCCAACTACTGAATGCTTTGCCTGATCACCCTCTTGAGAAGAATGAAATACTTGATATCTTCTATAATGGACTTATCGATGCTTCTAAAGACCACCTAGATAGTTGTGCCGGTAGTGTTTTTAAGGAACGAACTGTAGAACAAGCTGAGATTCTGTTGAATAACATCTTGTGCAATGAGAATGCTTGGACTATTCCCGAACCACCTCCAAAGCCAACTCCGAAGAAAAGAGGTATTCTATTCCTCAGTCCTGAAGATATGCAAGAAGCCAAGAAATCTGTGCGAGAGAAAGACATTAAATCTGAAGATGTCAAAAATCGACCACCTATCGAAGAGATCCATGGTCTCGATAACCCGATACAGGTAGTAGAAGTAAATTCTCTATGTAGGTTTGATGAGAGTGATATTCCTTTTGATAAACCTGCTAGCTTATGCATGGATGAATTTGATAACTTTGTTGCCAAACAACAAAGTTTCAACGATTATGTTAGCAGACAATTGGAAAAGAATGCTCGTATGCTTAGTCATTTAAGTGCTTGTGTGGACAGAAACGCCAATGATCTTAAGCTTCTGAGTAAACATGCCTCTATGGTTCCTACTCACGTAGAACAAGTACTTAAAGCTCAAAATGGCTTTCTCAATGAGTTGAATGACAGTCCTGTCAGAGTCGTCACTAGAGGCGGTAGAATGTGTTGGGGAACGTCGCATGGGAAACAAAAAATTTCCTACGTGCACGAAGACCTATCATGGTGATGTCCATCTACGAGGGGGATTTCATATCTACGTACCCTTGTAGACCGCACAGCAGAAGCGTTAATAAACGCGGTTGATGTAGTGGAACGTCCTCACGTACCTCGATCCGCCCCGTGAACCGTCCCGCGATCCGTCCCACGATCCGCTCCGATCTAGTGCCGAACGGACGACACCTCCGCGTTCAGCACACGTACAACTCGACGATGATCTCGGCCTTCTTGATCCAGCAAGAGAGACGGAGAGGTAGATGAGTTCTCCGGCAGCGTGACGACACTCCGGAGGTTGGTGATGATCTAATCTCAACAGGGCTCCGCCCGAGCTCCGCAGAAACACCATCTAGAGGAAAAACCATGGAGGTATGTGGTCGGGCTGCCATGGCAAAGTTGTGTAAAATCAGCCCTAAAACCTCCATATATATAGGTGGGAGGGGAGGGGCCTTGCCTTGAGGCTCAAGGAGCCCCAAGGGGGTCGGCCGAAGGGGGGGAGGAGGATTCCTCCTCCAATCCTAGTCCAACTAGGATTGGAAGGTGGAGTCCTTCCCTTCCTTCCCACTTCCCCTTTTTTTCCTTTTCTCTTTGATTTCTTTTATTCCTGCGTAGGCACCTTCTTGGGCTTGCCCACCAGCCCACTAAGGACTGGTGCGGCACCACTAAGGCCTATGGGCTACCCCGGGGTGGGCTGCCCCCCCGGTGAACATCCGGAACCCATTCGTTATTCCTGTTACATTCCCGGTAATTTCGAAAACCTTCCGGTAATCAAATGAGGTCATCCTATATATCAATCTTTGTCTCCAGACCATTCCGGAAACCCTAGCGACGTCCGTGATCTCATCCGGGACTCCGAACAACATTCGGTAAACAACCATATAACTCAAATACGCATAAAACAACGTCGAACCTTAAGTGTGCAGACCCTGCGGGTTCGAGAACTATGTAGACATGACCCGAGGGACTCCTTGGTCAATATCCAATAGCGGGACCTGGATGACCATATTGGATCCTACATATTCTACGAAGATCTTATCATTTGAACCTCAGTGCCAAGGATTCATATAATCCCGTATGTCATTCCCTTTGTCCTTCGGTATGTTACTTGCCCGAGATTCGATCGTCAGTATCCGCATACCTATTTCAATCTCGTTTACCGGCAAGTCTCTTTACTCGTTCCGTAATACGAGATCCCGTGACTTACAATAAATCACATTGCTTGCAAGGCTTGTGTGTGATGTTGTATTACCGAGTGGGCCCCGAGATACCTCTCCGTCATACGGAGTGACAAATCCTAGTCTCAATCCATACTAACTCAACGAACACCTTCGGAGATACGTGTAGAGCATCTTTATAGTCACCCAGTTACGTTGCGACGTTTGATACACACAAAGCATTCCTCCGGTGTCAGTGAGTTATATGATCTCATGGTCATCGGAACAAATACTTGACACACAGAAAACAGTAGCAACAAAATGACACGATCAACATGCTACGTCTATTAGTTTGGGTCTAATCCATCACATGATTCTCCCAATGATGTGATCCAGTTATCAAGCAACAACACCTTGTACATAGTCAGAAGACCCTGACTATCCTTGATCAACTGGCTAGCCAACTAGAGGCTTGCTAGGGACAGTGTTTTGTCTATGTATCCACACATGTATCTAAGTCCTCATTCAATACAATTATAGCATGGATAATAAACGATTATCTTGATACAGGAATTATAATAATAACTTATTTATCGTTGCCTCTAGGGCATAATTCCAACAGTCTCCCACTTGCACCAGAGTCAATAATCTAGCCCTCACATCACCATGCAAAATTACATTGTAATAAATCTAACACCCATACAGTTCAGGTGTTGATCATGCTTTTCCCGTGGAAGAGGTTTAGTCAGGGGGTCTGCTACATTAAGATCCGTGTGCACTTTGCATATATGTACGTCCTCCCCTTCAACATAGTCGCGGATGAGGTTGAAGCGTGGTTTGATGTGTCTGGTCTTCTTGTGAAACCGTGGTTCCTTTGCTAAGGCAATGGCACCCGTGTTGTCACAAAACATGGTTATTGGATTCAGTGCGCTTGGCACCACTCCAAGATCCGTCATGAACTGCTTCATCCAGACACCCTCCTTAGCCGCCTCCGAGGCAACCATGTACTCTGCTTCACATGTAGAATCAGCTACGATGCTTTGCTTGGAACTGCACCAGATTACCACACCCCCATTAAGAATAAATACGTATCCAGTCTGCGACTTAGAGTCGTCCGGATCTGTGTCAAAGCTTGCATCGACGTAACCTTTTACGGCGAGCTCTTCGTCACCTCCATACACGAGAAACATCTCCTTAGTCCTTTTCAGGTACTTCAGGATATTCTTGACCGCCGTCCAGTGATCCACCCCTGGATTACTCTGGAACCTGCCTGCCATACTTATGGCCAGGCTAACGTCCGGTCTAGTGCACAGCATTGCATACATGATAGAACCTATGGCTGAAGCATAGGGGACGGTGCTCATATGCTCTCTATCTTTACCAGTTGTTGGGCACTAAGTCTTACTCAATCTCGTACCTTGTAAAACTGGCAAGAACCCCTTCTTGGGCTGTTCCATTTTGAACCTCTTCAAAACTTTATCAAGGTATGTACTTTGTGAAAGTCCTATCAGGCGTTTCGATCTATCCCTATATATCTTAATGCCTAGAACGTAAGCAGCTTCTTTTAGGTCCTTCATAGAGAAACTTTTATTCAAGTAATCCTTTATGCTCTCCAAAAACTCCACGTTGTTTCCAATCAGCAATATGTCATCCACATATAATATTAGAAATGCCAGAGAGCTCCCACTAACTTTCTTGTAAATACAAGATTCTCCAAGCACTTGTATAAATCCAAATGCTTTGATCACCTCATCAAAGCGTTTATTCCAACTCTGAGATGCTTGCACTAGTCCATAAATGGATCGCTGGAGCTTGCACATTTTGTTAGCATTTTTAGGATCGACAAAACCTTCGGGTTGCATCATATACAACTCTTCCTTAAGGAAACCGTTAAGGAACGCCATTTTGACATCCATCTGCCACATTTCATAATCGAAAAATGCAGCTATTGCTAACATGACTCTGACGGACTTAAGCATCGCTACGGGTGAGAATGTCTCATCATAGTTAATTCCATGAACTTGTGAAAAACCCTTTGCCACAAGTCGAGCTTTATAAACGGTCACATTACCGTCAGCGTCCGTCTTCTTCTTAAAGATCCATTTGTTTTGAATAGCCTTACGGCCTTCAGGTAGTACTTCCAAAGTCCACACTTTGTTTTCATACATAGAATCTATCTCGGACTTCATGGCCTCCAACCATTTGTTGGAATCTGGGCCCACCATTGCTTCTTCATAATTCGCAGGCTCATTGTTGTCTAACAACATAATTGATAAGACGGGATTACCGTACCACTCTGGAGTAGTACGCGGTCTCGTCGACCTGCGAGGTTCGATAGGAACTTGATCCGGAGTTTCATGATGATCATCATTAACTTCCTCCACAACCGGCATCGCAATGACAGGGGTTTCCCCTTGCCCCGCGCCACCATGCACAGGGATGAGAGGTTCGACAACCTCATCAAGTTCTATCTGCCTCCCACTCAATTCTCTCGAGAGAAACTCCATCTCGAGAAAAGCTCCGTTCTTAGCAACAAACACTTTGCCCTCGGATTTGAGATAGAAGGTATACCCATCTGTCTCTTTTCGATAACCTATGAAGATGCACTTTTCCGCTTTGGGTTCCAGCTTTTCAGGCTGAAGTTTTTTGACATAAGCATCACATCCCCAAACTTTAAGAAACGACAACTTTGGTCTTTTGCCATACCACAGTTCGTATGGTGTCGTCTCAACAGATTTTGATGGCGCGCTATTCAAAGTGAATGCAGCTGTTTCTAATGCATAACCCCAAAACGATAACGGCAAATTGGTAAGAGACATCATAGATCACACCATCTCTAATAAAGTACGATTACTATGTTCGGACACACCATTACGCTGTGGTGTTCCAAGCGGTGTCAAGTGTGAAACAATTCCACATTGTCTTAAGTGAGCACCAAACTCGAAACTCAGATATTCACCCCCATGATCAGACCATAGGAACTTGATCTTCTTGTTACGATGATTTTCAACTTCACTCTGAAATTGCTTGAACTTTTCAAATGTTTCAGACTTGTGCTTCATCAAGTAGACATAACTATATCTACTCAAATCGTCAGTGAAGGTGAGAAAATAACGATATCCGCCGCGTGCCTCCACACTCATCGGACCACACACATCGATATGTATGATTTCCAATAAGTCACTTGCACGCTCCATTGTTCCAGAGAACGGAGTTTTAGTCATCTTGCCCATGAGGCATGGTTCACACGTGTCAACTGAATCAAAGTCAAGTGACTCCAAAAGTCCATCGGTATGGAGTTTCTTCATGCGCTTTACACCAATATGACCTAAGCGGCAGTGCCAAAAAACATGGCGCTATCATTGTTAACTCTAACTCTTTTGGTCTCAATGTTATGTATATGTGTATTATCACTATCAAGATTCAATATGAACAATCCTCTCACATTGGGTGCATGACCATAAAAGATGTTACTCACAGAAATAGAACAACCATTATTCTCTGACTTAAACGAGTAACCGTCTCGCAATAAACAAGATCCACATATAATGTTCATGCTTAACGTAGGCACTAAATAATAATAATTAAAGTTCATAGCTAATCCTGATGGTAACTGAAGTGAAACTGTGCCGACTGCGATTGCATCAACCTTGGAACCATTTCCCACGCGCATCATCACTTCATACTTTGCCAACCTTTGCTTATTCCGCAGTTCCTGTTTCGAGTTGCAAATGTGAGCAACAGAACCGGTATCGAATACCGAGGCACTACTACGAGAGCTGGTTAAGTACACATCAATAACATGTATATCAAATATACCTTATTTTTCTTTGGCCGCCTTCTTATCAGCCAGATACTTGGGGCAGTTGCGCTTCCAGTGACCCATACCCTTGCAATAATAGCACTCTGTTTCAGGCTTAGGTCCAACTTTGGGTTTCTTCATCGGATTGGCAACAGACTTGCCGCTCTTCTTCGAATTACCCTTCTTTCCTTTGCCGTTTCTCTTGAAACTAGTGGTCTTATTCACCATCAACACTTGATGCTCTTTACGGAGTTCTGACTCTGCGACTTTCAGCACCGCGAACAACTCGCCGGGTGACTTGTTCATCCCTTGCATGTTGTAGTTCAACACAAAGCCCTTATAGCTTGGCGGTAGTGATTGAAGAATTCTGTCACTGATATCCTCTTGCGGGAGTTCAATCCCTAGCTCAGCGAGACGGTTTGAGTACTCAGACATTTTGAGCACATGTTCACTGACACACGAATTCTCCTCCATCTTGCAAGCATAGAATTTATAAGAGGTCTCATACCTCTCGATCCGGGCGTACTTCTGAAAGATAAAAACTTCAACTCTTGGAACATCTCATATGCTCCATGACGCTCAAAGCGACGTTGAAGTCCCGACTCTAAGCCATACAAGACTGCACATTGAACTACTGAGTAGTCCTCCTAACGTGTTAACCAAGCGTTCTTAACATCTTGGTCAGCCATAGAGGGTGGTTCATCTCCTAGCGCAGCATGAAGGACATAATCCTTCTTCCCAGCTTGCAGGAGAAACTTAAGATTACGAGCCCAGTCTACAAAGTTGCTTCCATCATCTTTCAACTTAGCTTTCTCTAGGAACGTATTAAAATTCTGGGTGACTGTCGCGTGAGCCATGATCTACAACACAAATATATTGAAAGTGGACTTAGACTATGTTTAAGATAATTAGAGTTTAACTTAATCAAATTACTTGCTAAACTCCCACTCAAAAAGTACATGTCTCTAGTCATTTGAGTGGTTCATGATCCAATTCTACTAGCTCAAGTCCGATCATCACGTGAGTTGAGGATTGTTTCAGTGGTAAGCATCCCTATGCTAATCATATCAACTATATGATTCATGACCGACCTTTCGGTCTCATGTGTTCCGAGGCCATGTCTGCACATGCTAGGCTCGTCAAGCTTAACCCGAGTGTTCCGCGTGTGCAACTGTTTTGCACCCGTTGTATATGAATGTTGAGTCTATCACATCGGATCATCACGTGGTGTCTCGAAACGATGAACTATAGCAACGGTGCACAGTCGGGGAGAACACAATTTCGTCTTGAAAGATCACCTCATAATGCTACCGTCGTTCTAAGCCAAATAAGGTGCATCAAAGGATTAACATCACATGCAATTCATAAGTGACATGATATGGCCATCATCACGTGCTTCTTGATCTCCATCACCAAAGCACCGGCACGATCTTCTGTCACCGGCGCCACACCATGATCTCCATCAACGTGTCGCCATCGGGGTTGTCGTGCTACTCATGCTATTACTACTAAAGCTTGATCCTAGCAAAATAGTAAACGCATCTGCAAGCACAAACGTTAGTTTAAAGACAACCCTATGGCTCCTGCCGGTTGCCGTACCATCGACGTGCAAGTCGATATTAACTATTACAACATGATCATCTCATACATCCAATATTTCACATCACACCGTTAGCCATATCACATCACAAGCATACCCTGCAAAAACAAGTTAGACGTCCTCTAATTGTTGTTGCATGTTTTACGTGCTGACCATGGGTATCTAGTAGGATCACATCTTACTTACGCAAACACCACAATGGAGATATATGAATTGCTATTTAACCTCATCCAAGGACCTCCTCGGTCAAATCCGATTCAACTAAAGTTGGAGAAACCGACACTCGCCAGTCGTCTTTGAGCAACGGAGTTGCTCTTAGCGATGAAACCAGTCTCTCGTAAGCGTACAAGTAATGTCGGTCCGAGCCGCTTCGATCCAACAATACCGCGGAATCAAGAAAAGACTAAGGAGGGCAGCAAATCGCACATCACCTCCCACAAAAACTTTTGTGTTCTACTCGAGATGACATCTACGCATGAACCTAGCTCATGATGCCAGTGTTGGGGAACGTCGCATGGGAAACAAAAAAATTCCTACGCGCACGAAGACCTGTCATGGTGATGTCCATCTACGAGGGGGATTTCAGATCTACGTACCCTTGTAGATCGCACAGTAGAAGCATTAATAAACGCGGTTGATGTAGTGGAACATACTCACATCCCTCGATCCGCCCCGCGGACCGTCCCACGAACCGTCCCGCGATCTGTCCCACGATCTGCTCCGATCTAGTGCCGAACGGACAACACCTCCGCGTTCAGCACACGTACAGCTCGATGATGATCTCGGCCTTCTTGATCCAGCAAGAGAGACGGAGAAGTAGATGAGTTCTCCGGCAGCATGACGGTGCTCCGCAGGTTGGTGGTGATCTAATCTTAGCAGGGCTCCGCCCGAGCTCCGTAGAAACGCGATCTAGAGGAAAAACCGTGGAGGTATGTGGTCGGGCTGCCATGGCAAAGTTGTGTCAAACCAGCCCTAAAACCTCCGTATATATAGGTGGGAGGGGAGGGGCCTTGCCTTGAGGCTCAAGGATTTAAGGGGGGCGGCCGAAGGGGGGGGGGGAGGAGGATTCCTCCTCCAATCCTAGTCCAACTAGGATTGGAAGGTGGAGTCCTTCCCTTCCTTCCCACTTCCCTTTTTTTCCCTTTTCTCTTTGATTTCTTTTATTCCTGTGCAGGGGCCTTCTTGGGCTTGCCCACCAGCCCACTAAGGGCTGGTGCGGCACCCCTAAGGCCTATGGGCTTCCCCGGGGTGGGCTGCCCCCCCGGTGAACATCCGGAACCCATTCGTCATTCCCGGTACATTCCCAGTAATTCCAAAAACCTTCCGGTAATCAAATGAGGTCATCCTATTTATCAATCTTCGTCCCCGGACCATTCCGGAAACCCTCATGACGTCCGTGATCTCATCCGGGACTCCGAACAACATTCGGTAACCAACCATATAACTCAAATACGCATAAAACAACGTTGAACCTTAAGTGTGCAGACCCTGCGGGTTCGAGAACTATGTAGACATGACCCGAGGGACTCCTCGGTCAGTATCCAATAGCGGGACCTGGATGCCCATATTGGACCCTACATATTCTACGAAGATCTTATCGTTTGAACCTCAGTGCCAAGGATTCACATAATCCCGTATGTCATTCCCTTTGTCCTTCGGTATGTTACTTGCCCGAGATTCGATCATTAGTATCCGCATACCTATTTCAATCTCGTTTATCGGCAAGTCTCTGTACTCGTTCCGTAATACAAGATCCCGTGACTTACACTAAATCATATTGCTTGCAAGGCTTGTGTGTGATGTTGTATTACCGAGTGGGCCCTGAGATACCTCTCCGTCACACGGAGTGACAAATCCCAGTCTCGATCCATACTAACTCAATGAACACCTTCGGAGATACCTATAGAGCATCTTTATAGTCACCCAGTTACGTTGCCACGTTTGGTACACACAAAGCATTCCTCCGGTGTCAGTGAGTTATATGATCTCATTGTCATAGGAACAAATACTCGACACGCAGAAAACAGTAGCAACAAAATGACACAATCAACATGCTACGTCTATTAGTTTGGGTCTAATCCATCACATGATTCTCCCAATGATGTGGTCCAGTTATCAAGCAACAACACCTTGTACATAGTCAGAAGACCCTGACTATCCTTGATCAACTGGCTAGCCAAATAGAGGCTTGCTAGGGACAGTGTTTTGTCTATGTATCCACACATGTATCTAAGTCTTCATTCAATACAATTATAGCATGGATAATAAACGATTATCTTGATACAGGAATTATAATAATAACTTATTTATCATTGCCTCTAGGGCATAATTCTAACAGAATGACCCAGGAACCTTTGTATCCTGAGGGTCATCCGAAGAGAATTGAACAAGATTCTCAAGGAGTTAGCACTGATGCACCTAGTCATCCTAGAAAGAAGAAGAAAGATGATAGGAACCTGTACGCTAGCAACCCTGTTGCTGCTACACCTGAGAGTCCAAACGATGTCTCTGTCTCTCATGTCTAAGGAGTTAGCACTGATGAGCCTAATGATAATATCAATAGTGATGTTCATGAAGATGCTCAACCTAGCAATGAAAAGGATGTGGAGATTGAACCTAGTGTTGATGTTGATAACCCACAACCTAAGACTAGAAGATACGATTAGAATGACTTCACTGCTAGGAAGCATGGTAAAGAAAGGGAGACATGGGTTCAGTAACCTATGCCCTTTCCTCCCAAACCATCCAAGAAAAAGGATGATGAGGATTTTGAGCGATTCGTTGAGATGATCAGACCTGTCTTTCTGCAGATGTGTTTGACTGATATGCTCAAGATGTCTCCGTATGATAAGTACATGAAAGATATTGTGACTAATAAGAGGAGGATACCTGAGATTGAGATTTCCACCATGCTCGCTAACTATACCTTCAAGGGTGGAACTCCGAAGAAATTAGGTGAGCCCGGTGTGCCCACTATACCTTGCTCCATTAAAGGCAACTACGTTAGAACTGCTTTATGCGACCTTGGAGCCGGTGTTAGTGTTATGCCTCTCTCTCTTTATCGTAGACTTGAACTGGATAAGTTGAAACCCACTGAAATCTCTGTGCAAATAGCCGACAAATCAACTGCTTTCCCTGTCGGCATTTGTGAGGATGTGCGTGTTGTGGTTGCTAACACCACTATCTTAACAGACTTTGTTAACTTGGATATTCCCGAGGACGATGCCATGGCCGTCATCCTCGGAAGACCCTTTTTAAACACTGCAGGGGCTGTTATAGATTGCAAAAAAGGCAATCTCACTTTCCATGTCAACGGTAATGAGCATATGGTGCACTTTTTGACGAAACAATATCAAGTACATTGCATCAATGCTATCGAAAAAACTTCATCGATTCTTATTGGGAGCTTTGAATGTCCTATTCCTCGTGTCAAGATGAAGTATGACTTGCTTGTTGGGATACACATCCCCATTTAGGTGACCTAGTGACTGTTCGAAAATTCTCCCTCTTCTTTTGCGATTCGAAAAGGTTTTGTCGAGAGGGTTTGATCAACCCCATTGACGGATTTCTTTCGATGACCATGAGATGGATGAATCGAGGAGTCACAAACCTCTGTTCCAAGCTTTCAGTTTAGGTTGCTTAGAAGAAAAGTGATAGATTGAGTTTAGTTTTCCCTATTTTCTGTTTTAGCGTCCGGTAGAAAAGTACCCCGAAAATCAAAGTTCTCCGAACGCTGTAAAAATCAAGTATGATTTTTTCTGGAATTTTTGAAAAATACTGAGACAAAGAGTCTGTTTGGGGGCCACACCAGTGGGCCACAAGCCCTAGGGGCGCGGGCACCCCCTGGCCGCGCCGCCCAGGCTTGTGGGGCCCATAGGCACCCCCTCCACTCATTCTTGCTCTCATCCGCTTCTCCTACCTCCAGAAAAAATCGTTTCACAGCTCAAACCCGTGTTCTTGCTCCTCTTGCTGGGATTTTTGATCTCTTTGCTCAAATCACCGTTCTCCGAACTGTTTTGGGGAAATTACTCCTTGGTAAGTGACTCCTCCATTGGTCCAATTAGTTTTTGCTCTTATACTCCGCGTATTTTTCCTTTCTTGGTGACCATGTTCTTGAGCTTTGCATGCTAATTCTAGCTGGTCCCAAGTAGTTTTGATGTGATATATGGTCTCTAGGCACTTGTTGGAGTAGTTTCTACTAGTTTAGTTGAACCTTGTTAACCTTTCCTTTGAGTCACTGAAAATTTCAGAAAAGGAAGATGTTCAGGAGAAACTTTCATGGTGGTTCCTCAAGCAAGATAGGTCCCCGTCTTGCGATTCGGGAGCCTGATCCTTACCAACCTAGGGACGCGCAGGTACAACCATGTGAATGGCCTTCTGATGAATTTACGATTGAGGCAGGCTTCAAAGATGAGTTTGATGCACTTGTTCACAACGTCGGACTCGAAGAATTCATCTCCGATAAATGTGAACAGTATGTTGCTCTCACTGCCTCTTTTGTTCGTAGATTCAAATTTTCAGGTGGCCGTGAAACATCGGTACTGTTTGATCTCTATGATAAATCGTATACCATGGATTTAGAGGATTTCAACAGAATTTTCAAAATACCTACTTGGGGTAGCCTCAATGATCCTCCTAAATCTTTGGTTAGAGATTTTTGCTCTGGTATTACGGTTGGAGAAACTAGAGACATTACGCAAGCTACCATGGGGAGTATTCATTTTTCTGCCTTGCATTATTTTTCCCTCTTCATAGGCAGATGCATTAATGGCAAGATTGAGCATTGTCACCTCTGCACACCCGACCTTAGTATCCTTAAGAGCGCAGTGACGGGTGACAAGAGCTTCAACATGGGAGCTATAATAGTATGGAGGCTGAATAAGAATGCTATTGAAGGGGATTTCTTTGGTGGGATCTATGCCACTCACATAGCAAATTTTCTTGGAGTACCCATCCGCGAAGGAGATCCCCCGCTCCATACAACTTTCCTTGACCGCGTCGCTTTGACATGCTACCAGTTCCTTGAGAGGGATGATGAATCCCTCCTATATGGTTTGATATTTAACCGGCAACGTGTTTTCCATATTACCCTTCCTGCTCCTGCTCCCTTTGACTTTCAGGTAAAACGGAGATATTACATAACCAGAGGAGAGGCAAAGGAGTATGAGAGGGAGGCAAAGGCTGCCCATCTCTGTGAGGAAGCTACTCAGGCAGTGGCTGCAGCGCTCCCGTATAACCCCCATTATGATTTTGGGTTTCGCCAGTACCATCCTTGGGAGTAGACCAACTTAGGACAAAATCCTAAGCTTGGGGGAGTACGTGTTCTCACCGACTTTACATTCTTGCTTATGCTTTCACTTTGTTAGCCGGTGTTCACACTTTGCCACTGTATCATCCATGCTAGTTTATTTTCTTTTTCTCATTTTCTTTTCGTGTGTCTGTCTAGCTTGAGAAAAACCAAAAAGATTTTCTTTTCTTCTTTTGCTTGTTGGGAGCTTTCCCATGTAAATAGTTTTCTTTTTCTTTGGGTCAAGGTAGAAGATATTGGTTACAATGTTTAGTGGCTCTTGCATGCATACCTGTTTAGCTTTCAAAGAGCCATATTACTTTGTCTTCTCCTTTGTGTTTGCCTGCAGATTCCAGCTTCAGTCCAATGCACGAGCACTCTTATTATTGTTCACATCATTCGGTCGTGCAAGTGAAAGGCAATAATGATGATATATGATGAAGTGACTGAGCCTGGAAAAGCTGGTATGAACTCGATCTATTTTGTTTTTGTAAATATGACTAGCTCATTGTTCCTAGTTCAGCTTTGTTGTGAGAGAAACATGTTTGCAATGACAACTTAGAGATCATAGCTGCTTATGCCATGCTTATTTAGCTAGGAGCTTATAATGGTTTGTCTTGGTTGCCAACATGAATGTTGAGATGACTATGATGTAGTATGATAGGATGGTATCCTCCTTTGAATGTTTCAAGTGGCTTGACTTGGCGCATGTTCACGCATGTAGTTGAAACAAAATCAACATAGCCTCTATGATATTCATGTTCATGGTGATTTATGTCCTACTCATGCTTGCACTCAATGCTAGTTAATGTCAATGCATTTTGATGACTATTGTCGCTCTCTAGTTGGTCGCTTCCCAGTCTTTTGCTGGCCTTCACTTGTACTAAGCGGGAATACTGCTTGTGCATCCACTTCCGTAAACCCAAAGTTGTGCCATATGAGTCCACCATACCTACCTATGTGCGGTATCTACCTTCCGTTCCAAGTAAATTTGCATGTGCCACTCTCTAAATCTTCAAAAAATAATCTATTTTGCATGCCCGAACCGCTCATGTGGTGACAGGGGGCTATTGGTATATTCCATGCTAGGCGTGTTATCCTCGATATGTGTTTATTCACTATCATTCACGAGAAAGGGGCCGGTAATTGGAATTCCAAGTTCCATGCTCAAATTGAAAAGATAATTGCAAACAAAACTCCCCCAGGATTGATGTTGCTATGGACGGTACCCGAGGATTCGGCTAGCCGTGGAGTGTGATTGATTGGTGGTGGGGGAGTCAAAACTTTACTTTTTTGTTTGGGAACCGCCTATAGCATGTGTAGCGTGGAAGATGTTGAGAACTCTTAGTCATTGCGTTGACAATGAAAGCATGCCACCCAAAATTATTATCTCTATTTTCAAAGCTTGAGCTCTGGCACCTCTGCAAAGTAATGCTTCCCTCTGCGAAGGGCCTGTCTATTTATGTTCCCGTTGAGTCATCCTCCTCTTACAAAAGCACCAATTAGCGAGCACCTCTGTCATTTTTATGCTTTGCTTTTAACTGTGTTGAGTATGACTATGGCTGGATCTTCATCACCTTGAATTACAATGTTTAGTGAGCCCTTGGTCTTTGAAGGTGCTCTGCATTTATGTTTTGCAGTCTCAGAAAGAGCTAGCGAGATACCATCTATTCGTACTTCTTCATGTTGTTTTGATTGAAGTGTTGACACTTGAGGCTTATTATTATTTGCTCGCTAGTTGATTATGCCATTGATATGAGTTTACCGTGAGACCTAGATGTCATTTGCTTTTGTGGTTTGCTTGTGATCTTGCTGAAACTCTGGATATGAGTTAGACATAGTTGCAACAACAAGACCAAACAGAGTTCGTCAAAGTTTTTCTTTTGTCTCTTTTAGTTTGTCAACTAAATTGCTTGAGGACAAGCAAGACTTTAAGCTTGGGGGAGTTGATACGTCTCCGTCGTATCTACTTTTCTGAACTCTTTTGACCTTGTTTTGGACTCTAATTTGCATGATTTGAATGGAACTAACCCGGACTGATGCTGTTTTCAACAGAATTGCCATGGTGTTGTTTTTTTGCAGAAATAAAAGTTCTCGGAATGTCCTGAAAATTTACGGAGATTTTTTCTGGGATAAAAGAAAAATACCTGCGCAAAGATCCACTGGAGGGTGCATGCTAGTGGGCCACAAGCCCACAGGCCGCCGCCACCCCCCTAGGCCGCGCCGTGCAGGCTTGTGGGGCCCACGTGGCACCACCGCCCCCAAACTCAGCTCTATATCTTCTGTTTTGTCTGGAAAAAACATCAGAGAGACGGTTTATCGTGTTTTGCGATACGGAGGCGCCGCCACATCCTGTTCTTCATCTGGAGGGTAGATCTGGAGTCCATTTCGGGCCCCGGAGAGGGGAAATCGTCGCCATCGTCATCATCAACCTTTCTCCATCGACAATTCCATGATGCTCTTCATTTGTGAGTAATCTCATCGTAGGCTTGCTGTACGGTGATGAGTTGGATGAGATCTATCATGTAATCGAGTTAGTTCTTGACGGGGATTGATCCCTAGTATCCCCTATGTTCTAGATTGATGTTGCTACTACTTGGCTATGCTTAATGCTTGTCACTAGGGCCCGAGTGGCATGATTTCAGATCTGAACCTATTATGTTGTCGCCAATATATGTGTGTTTTAGATCCTATCTTGCAAGTTGTAGTCACTTACTATGTGTTATGACCCAGCAACCCCGGAGTGACAATAGCCGGAACCACTCCCGGAGATGACCATAGTATAAGGAGTTCATGTATTCACCGCGTGTTAATGCGTTGTCCGGTTCTTTATTAAAAGGAGAACCTTAATATCCCGTAGTTTCCATTAGGACCCCACTGCCACGGGAGGGATGGACAATAGATGTCATGCAAGTTCTTTTCCCTAAGCACGTATGACTACATACGGAATACATGCCTACATTAGATTGATGAATGGGAGCTAGTTACATATCTCTCCATGTTATGGTTGTTACATGATGAATCACATCCTTCATACTCATCCATCACCGATCCACTGCCAATTAGTCTTTTACTACTGGTCCTCGCTACGTTACTTTGTCTAGGCTTGTCCCTTGCTACAAAAGGGATTGGGCCACTTTGCTGCTATTGTTGCTACTGCTGTTATTTTGCTGCTGCTGATACTGTTGTTCCTTGCTACTCCGCTGCTACTTAGTGCAAGACCTTTTCTGGAGCAGTTGCTGGGGAAGAATAGTCCCCCGCCAACGTGCTTTTTACTGGCGCCATTGATACAACAGTTAGGAATAGTCTGCCGTCAACAGATCGTTTCTGGCACCGTTGCTATCATACTACTTTGCTACTGATACTTTGCTTGCAGACACTAATCTTCAGGTGTGGTTGAATCTAACGCACTCAGCTGCTAATATTCGAGTATATTCTTTCGCTTCCCTTGTGTGAACCAACAAATTTGGGTTGAATACTCTACCCTCGAAAACTGGTGCGATCCCATACGCTTGTGGGTTTTTAGCCGCCACCAGCATAATTTTCGACTGCCTTTCCCTTAGCGCTGCGGATGCAGTCTTCCTCTTTGCCATTGGCATACCGAGTGGTAATTTCCATCATCTTGCTTATGTACATGTCTCTTGTTCGACCAAACTTCAGATAAAGTTCTTTGTATCTGACACCATCCTTGAAGGCGCAGATGGCTTGATGCTCATAAACGTTTTCCACCATGTGATGGAGGGTGGTCCAACGGTGGATGTAGTCTCTCAGAGTTTTACTTGGTTTCTGTACACAATGTTGTAACTCGGACAAACCACCAGGACGTTTGCACGTGCCCTCGAAAGTTTTGATGAATACTCGGGCAAGGTCCTCCATTTAATAAATACTAGAAGGATCCAACTGACTCAGCTATGCTTGGGCCGAGCCATCCAACATCAGATACAAATGCTTCATGGCTACATCGTCATTTCCTCCACCAATCTGCACAACCACTCGGTAATCATCTATCCATGTTTCAAGCTTTGACTCTCCCGCAAACTTGTTTATTCCAGTTACCAAACTGAAGTTGGGGGGAATATCAACGGATCGAATAGCTCTGCTGAAACACTCGGGGCCAGAGACAACGGTACCATTTCCACTCGAACGATCTCTGTCATAACCATCTCTGTGAGCCTTCCCCTGTCAATCCGCCTCTGTGTGAGTACATTCCTCGCATCAAACCCAGGACTCCGCTCATCGACGAATGGGCGACCATCATCGTAGTGCCTGGGCACATACGAACCACTCCGTGGGGGAGAATGCACTCAACAACGGTTATCACGGTGATAAAGGAGAGCAAACTGATTTCTCCCCTGATCTTTGTACCGATCCTCACGGTAACCTCCGCCCCTATGATGCTGAGGTGACCCTGGACTATAAACTGACCGAAGTGTGTCTGCCCTAGGTGAATTACTGTGCAATCTATTGAGCGACTGAGAAACAACCAAATTTTGTTGTTGCGCTGCCTGAAGCAAGGTACAAATCTGGTCCAAACCTCTGCCAGCCTCTGAATTTGATGGCTGAATGGAATCTGCTATCTTAGTGGCGACTGCAACATTCAGAACTGGTGTATGGAATACCTAAACGTTGTTCTGAGGTCCACTCGGAAACAACTGCTGTTGACGTCGACCAGAAGCTGGAGGACATTGGCGGGCATGCTCACTCGACGGTCCTCCGACCTCGCGTCCGCCACGACCAAAACCAGGTGGGCTTTGTTGTGAACCCTCCATGAAAACCTCAGCCACAGGATCGCAACTCTCACACTTGGAAGGGACTTCAGACTAATCTGGCGTCGGGTCGAATGCGTCGTGAAGTGATTCGGCGGGCTCAATAGCCGCAATTTGTGGAGACGATGCTTGGGGAGTCGCCGCATGCCTCACCCATCGCTGGAGTCGCGACCAACCGGACCGCTTGTGGCGATGAACAATGGGGAGAGCAATCGACACCAGAGTCGACGGCTCTCGAAGAAGAACGCCGCAGGAACTTACACGGAAGTGCGTCGCCCACTGGATCGGGATCGCCTCAACGTCTAAAGGTGCCTCATGAAGCCATGCCGAGTCATCGACAATGAAGGTGACCGCGCCGAGACGGATCTCGCAACCCAAGAACAAGCTGTCACCAAAAGACATGACGAAGAAGAAAATCGCAAACTCACTGGAAGTCGCTTAGACGTGTGCCCCATGGTGGGCGCCAATTGTCATGGGAACGAGCCTGACAGTAGATGTGAGGGGTACGTAAGGAGAGGGCAGAGTCCTAGCTACAACGAGTTTGTACACACGATGTATGAGTTCAGGCCCCTCACGTAGAGGTAACAACCCTACATCTCAGTGCTCAGGAGCTCTTGTCCTGTGGAATATGTGTGTTACAGGGGGTGCGAACCCTTGTGCAAGAGGGGAGGGGTGGCTTATATAGAGTGCACTACCCCTCATCAAGACCGGGCAACCAAGGGTTCGATTAGTGGAAATAAAGGCGTACGCTACTGATAACATATGTAATAAATGTTACTTATGACGACCGATCGAATGCCTGCTCTTTGGCCTCCCTGGAGTGGCTTCAGATCTTCTGCGGTCCACTGGCTTCTAGTTCTTCCAAGTGAAAGGCTTCCGTCGAGTGAAGGTAGAAAGTCTCCAAGTGGATGTTCTACCGACTGACCCGTGTACCATGGCGAGTGAGTCGGAGCCTTCTTTGTAATCTTTAAGTCTTCGTTGTAGTGCCCTTGGGTAGAACATGTAGGTCAGACCTATGACGCTACCATAGGCACATATCCCCATCACTAGCAGAGGAAAAGGCCATGCTTTTCTCCAGTCGGCGAGCACATCTCGAGTGGTAGCCTCAGCACAGAAATTCCCCGACGGGAATTCATAGCCGCACGAGAGAAGAGATGTGAAACTGAAAAAACCTTATCTCTTCACCATTTTGCATTTCAATCTTCCTAATTTTGCCTATTTATGGATTGGGATCTAAACTTTGTTGTTAAGCCTTCTGACTTAGTTCTGTATGCAGGGTATTCCTCGACTTATATGTATTTTACATCTAAATCTTCGTAAATTATAGATTAGTGAACATGTTGTGTGTACAATTCAAATTTTCTGTACAAAGAAATACTGATTTGAGGTTGGGGTTTTTCTTCTCTCGCAAAACAATCACACAACAATTGTCCTCTCTCAAATATTAATTCATCCTGCTGAATTATCTTGCAATTTGAGACGAGATCACATCATTTCATTTGAGGTCTATACAATTCAATTTTTTCACTTGAGTATCAAGTTTGCAACTTCATTACTATTCATTACAATAGTAGTGTATATCTGTTGAGTACGAGGTTGTATTCCAAATCTTAAGTTGATGTAATATATTTCCATGTTTATCACGTGTTGAGATTAGTTATGTTCATTTGCAATTGGGATTTTAATCTCTTTCAAAGATAAATCCAGTACCTCTGAAGTACTGTTAATCTGTGGGGTACGAGGTATTCCGAAATATTTCTATAATGTATCTATTTCCATGTTAAACACATGTCGATATTAATACGTCTATTTGCAATTGAGTTTTTCAATTTCTTGCAAATACAGATGCAAAATTCAAAGTGATTTCTTCAAATTGATGCTTGGGATAACAAGTTAGTCATGTGGATCTACTGCCTACGTAGATGATCGATGACTACTGATAAAGCATATATTTTATTGTTTCGACATTATGATTCCATTACAAAGTATTCTCCCATACATTTTACTAAGTCATGACATAAGGCATTACGAGTGAGTATCTATTGATTTCATCAGATTATACTCCCTAATGCTGCGAGATCCACTCCATTTTGGAGATTATCTTTAAGGTGTCAGACTTAGAAATTTGAGATTCACATTAATGTTTTCAAGACAACTTCTTGAAATACCCATTAATTTTGCTAAGTGCTTTACAACATCAACTGTGATGGTCTTTAATTTACTCACCGTAAATTAATTATCTGTGGTAACCAATGGCTAGGGAATTTGAGGCTTCGCCCTCAATGGCCACCACTACCCTACATTGGCATGGACATCATGATTGCTCTAGTGTCTTGTGGAATAATGTGTGCAATCCAAGATAGTAGGATTCAGCTGTGGTTGGAATGAAACCGCTAACAGAAAAAAATAGTTTTATACATCATAAGGCATGATATTGATTCAGTGTTCAGCATATGATTATTCTATATCAGCAATTCCTCGGACACAATGAACCTCAAGGGCAAAGGTTTGAAGGTCACTTCAACCTTCAAACCGACATCACCAGTGATGACGGGACCCTATGGGCACGGAGAATGTGATGGTTGAATATGTCTCAACCAACGTGTTTGGAGACTATGTATAGTCTCTCAATCTCTTGAGTGGTCAATGTTTATTTATGTCCATCTATGATGTTGTATTAACAACATAAGTATTGTTGTCATCATATATTGTATATCACAATATATTGTATCAACACTTTGGTACAAATACATTTATATGTATTCTATATATCTGACAGTGATTTCATATTGAGAATATTCATGTCTATGTAGAGCTTTCTACAGGGGTCAATTCAATGGAGATGATTTGTGCCTTGTGGACATATGCACCATGAACTCTATACTCACAGAAATTGAAAGTGTGTTATATCGACTAGAGGGGGGGGGGTGAATAGGCGATTTTAACAAATTCACCACTAAGGAAATTCCTAGTGAAGAAAGTCGTGAGTCATAAACTAAGTGCGGCGGAAATAGTACTTCAACACATATGCAAAAGCATCTAGAGCTAAGTCCTCGAAGTGAGTTGAAGTAATTGGTTTGCACAGGTCACATGAACAGGATAAGCAGGTGATGAATAACTCACGTGAAGAATTTTAGGTGAGGAATTCAGAGAAAGTCTTTAGCCAAATTCTTCAAACAGTATATATCAAAGTCATCAACATACAATTGAGGAAATGAATGAGTTGAAGAAATAGAACCCGTAGCTCGATGAAGACAATGGTTGATGACCCAGTTCCAACTCTTGTGACACTTGTATGTCTGGTTTGGAGCGGCTTGGTATTTAAACCAAAGGTAACATAGTCCCTACCATAGTCGCCGTGAGCTAAGGACACACAATCCTCACCTAACACTCGTGGTAAGTCTTCAGGGCAGACTTCCAAACGCTCATAAACTCGGTCACCCGGCGATCCACAATTTACTACTATGCTCTAGACCATGATGCGTAACCGTCTGGAGGATGCATAGTCCTCAAAGGTAACAAGAGTCAGTTCCACACATGAACAATCTCTTTAGTGATGCTCAATCACATTGGGTTTTTGGTTTTGGTTTGGGTGTTTGGGGGTTTCCTCACTTGATGATTTTCGCTCATAGTCCTCGAGGAATTGCGTTGCTCTATGATGACCCTCAAGTATAGGGGATCAATCGTAGTCCTTTCGATAAGTACGAGTGTCAAACCCAACAAGGAGCAGAAGGCTCTGATAAACGGATTTCAGCAAGGTAATAACTGCAAGCACTCAAAGTAGCGGTAACAAGTGATTGTGTAGTGAGGTGAAATGTAGCGAGCAAAAAGTAACAAGTAACAAGTAGTAGCAGTGGTGCAGCAAGTGGCCCAATCCCTTTTGTAGCAAGGGACAAGCCTGAACAAAGTCTTATAGGAGGAAAAACGCTCCTGAGGACACACAGGAATTTCTGTCATGCTAGTTTCATCATGTTCATATGATTCGCATTCGTTACTTTGATAGTTTGATATGTGGGTGGACCGGCGCTTGGGTACTACCCTTACTTGGACAAGAATCCCACTTATGATTAACCTCTCTCGCAAGCATCCGCAACTACAAAAGAAGAATTAAGACAAAGTCTAACCATAACATTAAACTAGTGGATCCAAATCAGCCCCTCACGAAGCAACGCATAGACTGGGGTTTAAGCTTCTGTCACTCCAGTAAGCCATCATCTACTTACTACTTCCCAATGCTTTCCTTTAGGCCCAAATATGGTGAAGTGTTATGTAGTCGACGTTCACATAACACCACTAGAGGAAAAACAACATACAACATATCAAAATACCGAACGAATATCAAATTCACATGACTATTATCAGCATGACTTATCCCATGTCCTCAGGAACAAAAGTAACTACTCACAAAACATAATCATAATCATGATCAGAGGTGTAATGAATAGCATTAAGGATCTGAACATAAACTCTTCCACCAAGTAATCCAACTAGCATCAACTACAAAGAGTAATCAACACTACTAGCAACCTTACAAGTACCAATCGGAGTTGCGAGATGAAGATTGGTTACAAGAGATCAACTAGGGATTGGAGAGGAGATGGTGCTGATGAAGATGTTGATGAAGATGCCTCCCCTCCGACGATAGGAGTGTTGGTGATGACGATGGCGACGATTTCCCCCTCCGGGAGGGAAGTTTCCCCGGCAGGATCGTCCTACCAGAGGTCTAGATTGGATCTGCTCAAGTTCCGCCTCGTGGCGGCGACGAAACCAAGAAAAAGCTCCCTTCTGATTTTTTCTGGACCAGGACGCTTCATATAGCAAAAGAGGGGGGCTAGTGGGCCGTCAGGGAGCCCACAAGCCCCCACTCCGCCACGAGGGGGGTGGCGGTGTCAGGGCTTGTGGCGCCCTGGCAGCCCCCCTCCGCTAGTTATTTCGCCCAATATTTTTTATATTATCTAGAAAAAATCCACGTAACTTTTCAGGGAATTTGGAGGTGTGCAGAATAGTGGACTAGGATTTGCTCCTTTTCCAGTCCAGAATTCCAGCTGCCTGAATTCTCCCTCTTCAAATAAACCTTGCAAAATAAGAGAGAAAAGGCATAAATATGGTACCACAAGTAATATAACAGCCCAAGAAGCAATAAATATCAACATGAAAGCATGATGCAAAATGGAATTATCAACTCCCCCAAGCTTAGACCTCGCTTGTCCTCAAGCAAAAACCAAGTCCCATAAACATGTCCACATGTTTGGGGACGAAGGTGTCGATAAAACATAATACGGCATGAGGGCATCATGATCACACATAGAACAACAATACATCATAAAGATTCTTATGGGCAAGTAACAATTCCTTCACAAAGCAAAGCATGAAGCAAAAACCGAGAAGTAACCAACAATAATCCATAGTCATTGAAGCAATTGCAATTTATCACAACATCAGAAAGAGTCAAATAAGAGCTTGTAAGGCAAACCCACATACTCAATCATCTCTTTTGTTTTCCACAGTTGTTACAACTCACGTGGTACTCATGGTGTCAAAGTTTCAGCTGAACACAGAGAAAGATAGGGGCTTATAGTTTTGCCTCCCAACGGTTTACTTCAAGGAAAAAGTCAACAACAATAAAGCATGAGTACTCAACTCCAAGTTGATATATGAATATACATCTTTCCCAAGCATGTGACGGTAGCCAAGACAAAGGCAAAAATAGGGAATTGGTGATGATCACCAAGACTCTTACAAGGGTAAAAAGTAAAGGTACAAGATAGGCCCTTCGCAGAGGGAAGCAGAGGTTGTCATGCACTTTGGAGGTTTGAATGTGTGTCCTCTTAGTGCGGAGGAACGTCACTTTATATTGCCTCCTGTGATAAAGAACTTTATTATGCAGTTTGTCGCTTTTATGTCTTCCTCATCACAGGTTCGTACAAAGCTTATTTTCACACACTAATAGATCATACATATTAGAGAGCAATTTTTATTGCTTGCACCGATGACAACTTACTTGAAGGATCTTATTCAATCCATAGGTAGGTATGGTGGACTCTCATGGCAAAACTGGGTTGGAGGTTTATGGATGTACAAGTAGTATCTCTACTTGGTGCGGGAGTTTTGGCTAATATGAGGTGGAAGCAATCGTCACATGCTAAGGGATCTCTAATCATATAACATTGTTTGGAACCAAGCAAACACAATTCATTATGTTGTCTTCCTTGTCCAACATCTACTCCTAAGTATGTAATAGTTTGGTGAGTGCTCACAATTGTAAAAAGTGTCTATGATGATATATTTATATGTGAACCTCTCTTTCCTTATTACTTCTTATTAATTGCAACAATGACTAATGTCTATGTTGATTTATTCTCAACAAGTTTCAATCATCATACGTGTCATAAGTGAAGTTATCACTTTCCATAAGATCATCTCATGATCTTTCATGCTATCATTCTTTTCATACTTTTTGATCATGGCACAAAGCAAAGCCCTTGACTAAGACACTCTTTATTATATAGCTCGTAAGCTCGAATACATCGGGGGAGAGACAAAAGCAAAAGACTCAAACTAAAAACTAAAGACTTATTCCTCTAAATGAAGAAATAAAAACTGAAAAGGAAAGAACTAAAACAAAGGTAAAAGCAAAAGATATAAAGGTGATACGATACCAGGGCAATCCCCCAAGCTTGGCAGAAGCCAAGGGGATTGCCCATACCAATTCTTAGTTGTCTTCCTTTGGTGGCGATGGTGGTGTTGTTGGAGCAGTCTAATCCTCCGTCTTCCAAGGCATAGGTGCTCCATCATGGCAGGCTGAACGAGTCGCCGGAATCCTCAAGTCTGCAGCCAACCTTATTGATTTAAATCTGTACTCATACTCACAGTTTTGGTTCTGCAGGTCATAGATCTGGCCCTGAAGTTGATCAACCCTATCATAGAGCCTGGAGAGGTGTTTCCCAATATCAATGGCATCCATCTTGTGATTGCTAGTGAACTCTGTGATCATCGTGTGGTTGGTGTTGAGTCCACGCTCCACCATCCCTTGGCACTTGAAGAATTGTTGCTCAATTGCTTCGAGCCTCGTCTCCACGCTTCCGGTCTTCTTAGGCCCCTCAACATCAGGGATGTGCAACATCCCCTCGCTCATCTTGGTAGATTGAGGGTGTTTCAGCACTTCCGTGAGGTAGGGATTGATGACCTTCTCGAAGATCTTGTCCTTAGGAGTGTTTGGGGAAGTCATGATGATCTAGATCTGTCACACAAATAGGCTCGAAACGAAAATAGAGGAAAACTGCGCGATACGGGGATCAAAACCTTCGGGCGAGTATATATTGTTTTTTTCTGGGCCAGAAGGAGTCCTCCGCAAGAAAACGGAGTCCGAGAGGCACACGAGGTGCCCACAAGCTTGCCCTCCGCCACCAGGGGGGTAGGGGCGGTGGCAGGGCTTGTGGCCACCTCGTTCGCTCTCCGGACTGCTTTTTTATTTTTCTAATTTTCCAAAAATTCCAAAACAGAGGAAATTTCCTATTGGAAAAGCATCGGAGTCCAATTACTTACCGAAACAGATACATCTTTGTTTTCAGGGTCTGAAACAGGGTGGTAAACATCCCTTATGTACTCCTCTGGAGTTATGACATTGACGATATTGGTCTCAACATTTTTGGGAGTACCAGAGATGTAATGCTTGATTCTTTGCCCATTTACCACTCTAGGAAAATTTCCTTCCGTGTTATTGATTTTGATGGCACCGGAACGATATACTTCCTCGATAATATAGGGACCTTCCCATTTAGAGAGAAGCTTGCCTGCAAAGAATCTCAAACGAGAATTGTATAGCAAGACATAATCACCTACATTGAACTCTCGTTTCTATATTCGTTTGTCGTTCCATCTCTTAACCTTTTCCTTGAATAACCTGGCATTCTCATATGCCTGGGCTCTTCATTCATCTAGCGAGTTGATATCAAACAACCGCTTCTCACTGGCAAGTTTGAAATCAAAGTTGAGCTCTTTGATTGCCCAATAAGCTTTGTGTTCCAGCTCAAGAGGTAAATGACAGGCCTTACCATAAACCATTTTATATGGTGACATGCCCATGGGATTCTTATAAGCAGTCCTATAAGCCCATAGTGCATCGTCAAGTTTGCTAGACCAATTATTTCGAGATCTATTGACAGTCTTTTGTAAGATCAACTTGATCTCCCTATTACTCAACTCCACTTGACCACTAGACTGAGGATGATAAGGAGATGCAACTCTATGGTTGACATCATACTTAGCGAGCATCTTGCGGAAAACACCATGAATGAAGTGTGAACCACCATCAGTCATCAAGTATCTAGGGACTCCAAATCTTGGCAATATGACTTCTTTAAGCATATTAATAGAGGTGTGGTGATCAGCACTTTTAGTTGGGATAGCTTCTACCCACTTAGTAACGTAATCCACAGCAACTAAGATGTGAGTGTACCCATTGGAACTCGGGAAGGGTCCCATATAATCAAAGCCCCAGACATCAAATGGTTCAATAACAAGTGAATAGTTCATAGGCATTTCTTGACGCTTATTGATGTTCCCTATCCTTTGACATTCGTCACAAGACAAGACAAACTTATGGGCATCTTCGAAGAGAGTGGGCCAATAGAAACCTGATTGCAATACCTTATGGGCAGTTCTACCTCCAGCATGGTGTCCTCCGTAGGCTTCGGAATGACACTTCTGCAGGATCTGTCCCTGTTCATGTTCAGGCACACAACGTCTAATAACACCATCTACTCCTTCCTTATAAAGGTGAGGATCATCCCAAAAGTAGTGTCTCAAATCAAAGAAGAATTTCTTCTTTTGTTGATAGGTGAAACTGGGTGGTATGTATTTGGCTACGATATAGTTTGCATAATCGGCATACCACGGTGCACTATGTGAAGTGCGGATGACATTTAATTGCTCATCTGGAAAGCTATCATGAATAGGTAGTGGGTCATCAAGGACATTCTCTAGCCTAGACAAGTTATCTGCTACAGGGTTATCAGCACCCTTTCGGTCAACGACGTGCAAATCAAATTCTTGTAGCAGGATAACCCATCTGACCAGCCTAGGTTTAGCGTCCTTCTTGTCCATGATGTACTTAATAGCAGCATGATCAGAGTGAATAGTGACTTTGGAGTCAACTATGTAAGATCTGAACTTTTCACATGCAAACACGACTGCTAAAAATTCCTTTTCCGTAGTGGCATAGTTTCTTTGGGCACTGTCTAGAGTTTTACTAGCATAGTGAATAACATTCAACTTCTTGTCAACTCTTTGTCCTAGAATAGCACCAACAGCATAATCACTAGCGTCACACATGATTTCAAAGGGAAGTTCCAGTCAGGTGGTTGAACAATAGGTGCGGTTATCAAAGCCTTCTTAACTATTTCAAAGGCTTCCTCACAATCCTCATAAAAAACAAAAGGAACATCCTTCTGCAAGAGGTTGGTAAGAGGCCTAGAAATCTTAGAGAAGTCTTTAATGAACCTTCTATAGAAACCAGCATGACCTAGGAAACTTCGTATACCTCTGATATCTGTGGGGCAAGGCATTTTCTCAATTGCATCAACCTTAGCCTTATCAACTTCAATGCCTCTTTCAGAGATTTTGTGTCCTAAGACGATACCTTCATTAACCATAAAGTGGCACTTCTCCCAATTCAAGATGAGGTTGGTTTCTTCGCATCTCTGTAAGACTCGATCAAGGTTGCCGAGGCAACCATCAAAGGAAGACCCGTAAACGGAGAAGTCATCCATGAAAACCTCGACGATCTTTTCACAAAAGTGAGAGAATATAGCCATCATACATCTTTGGAAGGTGGCAGGTGCATTACATAAGCCAAAAGGCATACATCTATAGGCAAAGGTACTGAAAGGGCAGGTGAAAGTGGTTTTCTCTTGATCAGATTGTGCAACAGGTATCTGTAAGAAACCTGAATAACCGTCTAGAAAACAGAAGTGTGTGTGCTTTGATAGCCTTTCTAGCATTTGGTCGATAAACGACAAAGGATAATGATCTTTCCTGGTTGCCTTGTTCAGTTTCCGGAAGTCTATCACCATTCTATAGCCGGTAATAATTCTTTGTGGGATTAGTTCATCCTTATCATTAGGAACGACGGTGATACCTCCCTTCTTAGGTACGCAATGTACTAGACTTACCCAATCACTATGAGCAACAGGATAAATGATTCCTGCTTCCAAAAGCTTTTTTATTTCTTTTCTAAAAACCTCTTTCATCTTAGGATTTAATCTCCTTTGATGATCAACAACTGGTTTAAAGTCATGATCGGCTTTAATCTTGTGCTGACATAGAGTATGACTAATACCCTTAAGATCATCAAGAGTATATCCAATAGCAGCGCGGTGCTTCCTCGGAGTTTTTAGTAACTTCTTCTCTTCGCGCTCTGAGAGGAGAGCACTAATAATGACAAATATATCTCCTTCTCATCAAGATAGGCATACTTAAGAGTATCCGACAGCTGTTTAAGCTCGAACACAGGATCACCCTTTGGTGGGGGAGGATCCCCAAGCAGTTCAACACGCAGATTATTCTTGAGAATAGGATATTGTTCTAAGACAATTTTATCTATCTCATCTCTCTCCTCCATATGCATATCATTTTCATGCTCAAGCAGATATTGCCCTAAAGGATCCGTAGGAGGTACGACAATAGAGGCAAGAGCAATGATTTCATCTCTACCAGACGACTCTCTTTCATGGGCTTGTCTTCCAAACTTGGAGAAGTTAAATTCATGAAACACACCCTCGAAACTTACTCTGATAGTCCGCTTAATGCAATCAATGTGAGCATTGACAGTGTTGAGAAAGGGTCTACCGAATATGATGGGGCAAAATCTATCTTGTGCAGTACCTAGGACGAGGAAATAAGTAGGATACTTCGTATTACCACACAGGACTTCTTCGTCTCTCACAATTCCCAGAGTGCAGATAGTGTTTCTATTAGCTAGCATAATAGTGACGTCAATGGGTTCTAACTCAGCAGGTGCAATCTCATCTTTGATTTCATCATATAGAGAACGGGGTATTGCACTAACATTAGCTCCCATATCACATAAACCATGGTAACAGTGATCTCCTATCTTAACAGAAACAACGGACAGGCCAACTACAGGTCCGTGTTTGTCTTTCGCGTGAGGTTTAGCTATTCTAGCGGAGTCCTCACAGAATTTGATAACATGCCCATCTATGTCTTCGGCTAAGAGATCTGTGATAATAGCAACACTAGGTTCAACTCTAATCTCTTCTGGGGGTGTAAGTGGTCTAATGTAACCCCTACGTATCACAGTTGGAGCTTTAGAATAATCCTTTATCCTAGCAGGGTATGGTGGTTTCTCAGTGTAAGCACAAGGAACAACAGGATCACTAAAAGTAATGACTTTCTCCTCAACTAGATTGGTTTTGGCTATGTTGCTTTCTACAGAAGGATGATATTTAAACCACTTATCTTGGGAAGATCAACATGAGCAGCAAAAGATTCACATAGAGAAGCTACTATCTCAGAGTATAGTGCATACTTAGCGCTATAATCTCTAGAAGTGTTTGTCTCAGCAAAAGATTTAACGCAATCAAACTGGAAATTCATACATGACTCCTTACCTTCCTCCAGCTCCCAATCTTCAGAGTTGCGTTTGATTCTCTCCAATAAATTCCACTTGTGATCAATATCCTTCTTCATAAAAGAACCGGCACAAGAAGTGTCAAGCATGGTACGATCTTCATGAGAAAGCCGAGCATAAAAGTTTTGAGTGATGATTTCTCTCGAGAGCTCATGATTGGGGCATGAATATAGCATTGATTTAAGCCTCCCCCAAGCTTGAGCTATGCTTTCCCTGTCACGAGGCCAAAAGTTATAAATAAAGTTCCGATCACGATGTACTAAATGCATAGGATAGAACTTTTGATGAAATTCCAATTTCAACCGATTGTAGCCGCATGATCCACTATCATCACATAACCTATACCATGTCAACGCCTTATCCTTCAAAGATAAAGGAAAGCCTTTCTTCTTTACCTCATCCTTGGGCAAACCCGCAAGCTTAAATAAACCACAAAATTCATCTACATAGATTAGATGCAAGTCTGGATGTGAAGATCCATCTCGTGTGAAAGGATTAGCCAGCAGTTTCTCAAGCATACCCGAAGGAATTTCATAAAAGATATTTTCAGTAGGTACCTCAGGTTGAGGAGCAACTCCTCGTGCTTCTATTCATGGTGAAGATACCCCGAACAAACTCCTCAAAGGAACAGTTTCCATAGTGACAAGTGATAATAAATTTCAGCATAGTATATAAATGTTTCCTTACCAATTTCCACTTACCAAAGGCGCTTCACTCCCCGGCAACGGCACCACAAAAGAGTCTTGATGACCCACAAGTATAGGGGATGAATCGTAGTCCTTTCGATAAGGAAGAGTGTCGAACCCAACAAGGAGCAGAAGGCTCTGATAAACGGATTTCAGCAAGGTAATAGCTGCAAGCACTAAAAGTAGCGGTAACAAGTGATTGTGTAGTGAGGTGAATCGTAGCGAGCAAAAAGTAACAAGTAACAAGTAGTACCAGCGGTGCAGCAAGTGGCCCAATCCCTTTTGTAGCAAGGGACAAGCCTGAACAAAGTCTTATAGGAGGAAAAACGCTCCCGAGGACACACGGGAATTTCTGTCATGCTAGTTTCATGAAGTTCATATGATTCGTGTTCGTTACTTTGATAGTTTGATATGTGGGTGGACCGGCGCTTGGGTACTACCCTTACTTGGACAAGCATCCCACTTATGATTAACCTCTCTCGCAAGCATCCGCAACTACAAAAGAAGAATTAAGACAAAGTCTAACCATAGCATTAAACTAGTGGATCCAAATCAGCCCCTCACGAAGCAACACATAGACTGGGGTTTAAGCTTCTGTCACTCCAGCAACCCATCATCTACTTAGTACTTCCCAATGCTTTCCTCTAGGCCCAAATATGGTGAAGTGTTATCTAGTCGACGTTCACATAACACCACTAGAGGAAAAACAACATACAACATATCAAAATACCGAACAAATATCAAATTCACATGACTATTATCAGCATGACTTATCCCATGTCCTCAGGAACAAAAGTAACTACTCAAAAAACATAATTATAATCATGATCAGAGGTGTAATGAATAGCATCAAGGATCTGAACATAAACTCTTCCACCAAGTAATCCAACTAGCGTCAACTACAAAGAGTAATCAACACTACTAGCAACCTTACAAGTACCAATCGGAGTTGCGAGACGAATATTGGTTACAAGAGATGAACTAGGGATTGGAGAGGAGATGGTGCTGATGAAGATGTTGATGAAGATGCCTCCCCTCCGACGAGAGGAGTGTTGGTGATGACGATGGCAATGATTTCCCCCTCCGAGAGGGAAGTTTCCCCGGCAGGATCGTCCTGCCGGAGCTCTAGATTGGATCTGCTCAAGTTCCACCTCGTGGCGGCCGTGAAACCACGAAAAAGCTCCCTTATGATTTTTTCTAGACCAGGACGCTTCATATAGCAAAAGAGGCGGGCTAGTGGGCCGCCAGGAAGCCCACAAGGCCCCACTCCGCCACCGGGGGGGGGGTGGCGGTGTCAGGGCTTATGGCACCCTGCCAGCCCCCCTCTGGTAGTCTTTCGCCCAATATTTTTTATGTAATCCAGAAAAAATCCTTGTAACTTTTCTAGGCATTTGGAGATGTGCAGAATAGTGGACTAGGATTTGCTCCTTTTCTAGTCCAGAATTCCAGCTGCCTGAATTCTCCTGCTTCAAATAAACCTTGCAAAATAAGAGAGAAAAAGCATAAATATGGTACCACAAGTAATATAACATCCCAAAAAGCAATAAATATCAACATGAAAGTATGACGCAAAATGGACGTATCACTCTAAATCACATGTGTCGGTTTCTCTCGGAGCCGCCAACTAGCTAGTGGTTGTGGGGGCGTCTATTCATAACCTGGGAGCATCCCGACATGATATGACATTATTGCCCCCAATGATCTGACCATTGTGTGGATAAGGTTGGGGACAGTGGCGCGCGGCGCGGCAATAGTCAGAACTTTCAACTGTGGAAGTCATCATGTCTCTCATGTTCCTCACTTGAAGGATTTGCTATGTGTAGGTTTGAGTTGAGCATCATGAGGAAATCTTTCCTTAGTATTAACTCGAGCCCTTTAACAGTATGGTGTTCCTATGACTCAAGAATGAAGAAAATGAAACAGAAAGAGTAAATCTTCAAGCTTCAAAGTCTTTAGAGCATTTCATACGGGACACACCGAATTTCTCATCTTCAATGTCTTCATGAGGAATAGCAATTTCTTTGCTATCAAAGTCTTCAAGGAAAGACCAAAGTCTTCACCCGAAGACATACACTTTTAGGGGTCGATATTCTTCAAATAGTCAAAATCCTCAGCGACTTATAGAGCCTGTGTACACTCACAAACATATCAGTGTCTTAACCTATAAGGCTTCAATCCACCAAAATCACTAAGGGGCACTAGATGCACTTACAATCTCCCCCTTTTTGGTGGTTGATGACAAATAGGTTAAATTTTCAACGGGAATAAAAATATGAAGTGTAAGTACATAGTTTGATGAATTTGATTGCAATATATAGAGAAACTCCCCTGAAGATGTGCACGTTTGAGGAATTCGCTTTGGACTGCAAATGCACATTGATGATTTATATCATGGAGATCTCCCCCTATATCTTGTAATTCATGCATGCATTTAACATATAGTACTAGGAATTTGAAATGCATGATGAAAAATGGTGTCTGACGAATTTCAGCATGCATGCGTTTAATCAACTTGAGGAATAAGCATGCGAGGAAAAACGTTCAAAAGTGTCAGACCACCACCGGGCTTAAGTTACAACTCATTACAACAAAACTTGACAAGAACGGGAGTTTGTAACTTAACAAATATTATAATAGCCCATAAAGTAGACCCGCTTGAAGAGTAACTCAGATCCCGCCTTTGTCATCAAGTGACGAAAAGGGACAAAAACTGAGGACAAACGCCCTTTGAAGAATTTCACTTATGTGTTGGTGGAGGAGCGTTGGGGTCGGTCGTTGCATCAGTGCCATCAATGTCTTCAGCTTCATTGGTTGTGTGAGTTGAAGAAAATGATCTGGCTACCACTTGAGGAACAGGGATCTTCTTGAATTTCTTATTTGGAGGCCAGGACCACTCAAAGTCTTGTTGGAACTCCATCTCAGTGAGTTCCTCAGGGGTCTTGAGGTGAGACGGAATGGCCCATGTGCGATCAAAGATCTCATGAAGATAATAGTGATTTTTCTTCACTACATTCATGGTTGCGTTGAGGTCTTTCACAATTTCTCCAACGTGACGCTTGACCCATTTGTGGTTGTGGTCGACGTTCTGATGAAGACTTAGGCCCGAGTGCAGTTGGGCTTGGTGGTTCTTGTGATAGAGTGTCATCATTGGTGGAGTATGATGCTTCTTTACGGAATTGGCCATTAAGAGGCCGAGTGCCTTCATCAACTACTGATTTTCCTTTGACGTCAATTTCATCAAAGGAGCTCTTGACGATTTCCATTGGAGGTAGATAAGTTTGTGATTTAGAATGTCAGCCTTGTAAGGAATTCCAGACCTCTTTCTGATGAATCTCATGATCCACGGAGCGTAAGGCTTCAGATCCAATGGCGAGAGAGTAGAGTGGGACAAAGTCCTCAGGAAGAAATCATGAAGGTTTATGGGGATTCCAAGTATGATGTGAAAGAGCAAGTTCTTCATGATGCCCACAATTTGTTCATCATTTGTGTCATGGCCCTTGATTGCATAGAAGGTTTTGGCCGAGATGTGATAGACCATCTGATACGTCTCCAACATATCTATAATTTTTGATGGTTTCATGCTATTATCTTGTCAAACTTTGGATGTTTTGTATGCCTTTTATATCTTTTTTGGGACTAACTTATTAACTCAGTGCCAAGTGACAGTTCCTGTTTTTTTCGTGTTTTTGACCCTTTTCACAGGAGGATTTTAAACGGAGTCCAAACAGAATAAAACTTCCGAAAAGATTTTTTCCGGAACAGAAGATACGCACAAAGCTTGGGAACCAAGGCAGGGAGTCCCGGGGGAGGCCACAAGCCCTCATGGCGCGGCGAGTGGGGGGGGGGGGGGGGGCGCCTCCCAGGCTTGTGGGCTCCCTAGGCCTCCCCTTCCCTAGCTACTTCGCCTATAAATTCCGTAAAATCCCGAAACAAATCAGGAGATCCACGAAAATACTTTTCCGTCGCCGCAAGCTTCTGTCTGCGCAAGATCCCATCCAAGGCACGTTCTGGTGCCCTGCCGGATGGGAGATTCGGATACGGAGGGCTTCTTCATCAACACCATGACCTCTTCGATGATGCGTGAGTAGTTCACCATAGACCTACGGGTCCATAGCTAGTAGCTAGATGGCTCCTTCTCTCTCTTGGATCTTCAATACAAAGTTCTCCATGATCTTCATGGAGATCTATCCGATGTAATCTTCTTTTGCGGTGTGTTTGTCGAGATCCGATGAATTGTGGATTTATGATCAGATTATCTATGATTCTTATTTGAGTTTGTTCTGATCTCTCTTATGCATGATTTCATATCCTTGTAAGTCTGTTCGAGTTGTGGGTTTTGTTTGGCCAACTTGATCTATGATTCTTGCAATGGGAGAAGTGCTTGGTTTTGGGTTCATACCATGCGGTGACCTCACCCAGTGACAGAAGGGGTAGCGAGGCACGCATCGTGTTGTTGCCATCAAGGGTAAAAAGATGGGGTTTTCATCATTGGTTTGAGTTTATCCCTCTACATCATGTCATCTTGCTTAAAGCGTTACTATGTTCGTCATGAAATCAATACACTAGATGCATGCTGGATAGCGGTTGATGATTGGAGTAATAGTAGTAGATGCAGAAAGTATCGGTCTACTTGTCTCGGACGTGATGCATATATGTATGATCATTGCCTTAGATATCGTCATGACTTTGCGCGGTTCTATCAATTGCTCGACAGTAATTTGTTCACCCACCGTAATATTTGCTATTTTGAGAGAAGCCTCTAGTGAACACTATGGCCCCCGGGTCTACTTCACACCCTATTTCCAGCCTTAGTCTTTTACTTCATTGCACTTTCCGCCTTCAGATCTCACTTTCCAGTCAATCTTGAAGGGGTGGACAACCCCTTTATAGCGTTGGGTGCAAGCTCTTTTGTGTTTGCGCAGGTACTATGGACTTGACGAGATTCTCCTACTAGATTGATACCTTGGTTCTCAAACTGAGGGAAATACTTACTGCTCCTGTGCTGCATCACCCTTTCCTCTTCAAGGGAAAAACAAACACAAGCCAAGTCTCCGTCAACGTGCCAATTTTTGGCGCTGTTGTTTGAGAAGTAGCACCATCCTTGGCACATAGATCAATTCCTCTATGAGGAATTTGGTCCTTGGTGGCTGACCAGGTGCTAATGGTTCATGAGGACTTGCATATAATGATCGCCTAGTTCAGGTTCCTCATAGACGCATATGGCTCCTTCTGAGGGAATTGGCACAGGAAGAGCTCGAAGCAATTCAGTTGTAGGGGCTTTGAAGTGTGTATCCCGAGTCATCCAGTCCAAAACCCAAGTGTTGGCATCTTTGGGATCTCCTGAAAGGTGCAGTGTAGCATAGAACTGAAGAATGGTTTCTTCATTCCAGTCACAGATGTCATAGCAAAAAGACAACAGTCCAGAATCGTGAAGAACTTGAAGAACTGGTTCGTAGGAAGGAATTTCCGCCATATTTGAATGGGGAATGTGCATGTGAGGAAAGACCTTTACCTTGTCGAAGAGCACATTGTTCTAGTAGTTCATCTGGCTGTGACTCCAAAATCTGCTGCGCTTGAATTGAGTATATTCATAAGGACTGGGGATAATGAAGTACTGATGTTCATCAAAGAATTGGGCCCTATCAAACTTTGGCCTTTTTTCCTTTGGAGGGTTTAATACCCTTAGGTTGAAGATTTGGCTTGAAGCGGCTTCCAAGTTTTCGGGTATTTCCTGCTTGAGGAATTTCAGCCACCACAACTGCTGTATGAGGATTTGCAACATGTGTTTCACTAGCAGATTCTTCATTCTGTGCTGGAGGAGTGTCTTCAGGCACACATTCTTCAGTTTGAGGAATATGCTGAGCCAGTGTATCAGTTGCGGGCACAACAGTATCTTCAACATTTGCATTTTCATCAACTGGCGCAGTTGATTCTTGTTTAGGAGTAGACTTCACAGGAGAGCTCTTTTCTTCAGAGCCAGTCAGAACTTCAGTGGTTGCGGGGGACTCGTGTACTTGAGGAATTGGAGGGGCCATTGGTGAGTTTGGATGAGTCTTTTTCCAAAAGTCATTATGTATCATAGGTGTTTTGCATCCAATGTCCACATCGTCCTCCTTTTCTTCAGCAGTCATCTGAGGGTTCTGAGGAAGAGGAGTAGAGGCTTGAGGAATTTGATCAGCTTCAATTTCCTCATCAATGGTTGTCGAAGAAGGAGAGCAATTTTCTTCCATTTCCTCATCCCTTTCTTGAATGACATTTTCCTCACCAAAGGGTACAATCATGTCGGAAGGTGCAACACTAAGAGGAGTTGCATCAATGGGAGCAGATGAAGAGGTTGCCAAAGTCTTTAGGCGTTTTGCCTTTGAGGACTCTGAAGCTGTTAATGCCTTTCTCTTCTTGGGTTCTTTTTCAGCTGCTTTTGTTTTCTTCACTTCTGATGCAGAAGGAAGTGTGATTTTCTTCACTGTTGAAGACTTTGGTGAAGGAGCATTTTCTTCACGCATTGCATATTCATTTGGAGGCTTGGTAGATTCATCAGCAGTTTCATGAGCTGCAGGTTCATCAGCAGAAAATGCATCAAAAGCAGGTTCATCAGCAACAGGTTCTTCATTTTCATCAGCCAGGTGTACAATGTAGCTGGCCTAAGGAATAGATGCTTGTGTTCGGGCTGCAACCTTGTTGTTGTACTCTGCAATGGCTTCAGTAGTAGCCTTGACGAACCTTACTTTGACTCCCTTCTTGTTATTATGAATGCTTGTGAATTTCTCATTGAGGGTTTTCTCTCAACTTGAGTGGAGACAAGTTGCTCTGGCGTCAAGGTCAGAAGATTTTGTTGCAAGTACTTCTCCTTACGAACCTTTGGTTGTTGAGCTTGTTTTGCTTGCTGGGCCTTCCATTTTTACTCATTGATGAATGAGGTCACCATGTGACAGGGTCCAGGTGGAAGCTTCAAATCATCAATGAGTGTGTTGGGATCATTGTACCAAAGATCGATGAAATACATTATCACTTTCGGATCCAGTGCGAGGGGAATAGTGGTACCTTTAGCTTGTGCAACCCTTTCTTGTTTGTTTTTGATGATGGCTTGAAGAGTTTCATCATCATATTCATCATCTTCCTCTGATGCAGAGGGAATATTGAGGACAACCCTGTTTTGACTGGGCCTTGTTCCTCGCCTAGCAGTCTTCTTTGTCTTCAGTATGCCACTTGAGGATTTGTGTGTTGTGCCAGAGGCAGATGGTTTTGAGGGAATTGGGGTCCCCGTTGGTTGCTGACCAGACTGGGGCTGCACAGGAAGTGAAGACTTTGCAGCAACAATTGGAGTTGTGAGAGTAATTTGCTGTTTGGATAGTGCTGTTAAGGAATTTGGATTAACACCTGATTTCTTCATCAGTGCCTTCTTGGGAGGTTGTTCACTGGCAGAAGCCTCAACAAGAGAGGAGGAGGCAGCAGCAGCTCTAGCAGCAGATTCCTCATTGAACTTTGTCACAGCTTCTTTGGCAGTTTTCTTCAGTTTTGCCAAATACTTGCCTTTTTCCTCAGGATAGTCTTCAATAGTGACCATGCTTGAGGGATGGGCACTTTTTTGCTCTCCTAGAGGAAGTCTGGTGCAAGGAGGGTTGACGACAAACTTCCTGGCATACTTGGGAGTGACATACTTGTATTTCTTCCACTCCTAAGTCCATCTCCTTTCAACACTCTGAAGCCTGATCTTGTGCTTCACAGTGGTTTCCTTCCCGTAAATCTTTTCATCAAGTGTGCAGTAATCAGCATAGATGTCATCTGGAACCTCAAATGCAGTGTTCTACCCTGGCTTCTTGCCACACTTATGTTTCTTGCCCCTCTCCATTTTCTTCAGTTGGGGACTTTGTTGAGGAATTTGAATTCTGTAGGAATCTGATGACACATGCAGATTTTCTTCAACAAATGCTGCAAATGATTTAAGTCGACGAGAACCTAGTGATTCATCAGCTGACATTTTGTATGTGTGAACAGAGTATAGGTGCGAAGAATTTGGAGAGGTCATATGCGTTCTCAGATTTGAGGAATTTGACCAATATAGTGTTGATGAATTTCCCTAAGCATTCTGATCTTGGGTTCCAAAGTTGTGCAGATTCGAAAATTTACACAATTGAGGAATCTCATGAAGAATTTAGTAACTTAGAGAAATTCATCAAGTGTTTTAGGCATGGATGTGTTCATCTCAAGGATTTTCTGAGGAATAACAGATTTCACCGATCTAATGAAAATATATGGATCCACAGGGGAAGTAAAATTAGATTTTAATTACCGTTTGTGAAGAACACGATGAATTGTGGAAGTGAAAACGGAAGCTCGTGAGTTCTGATCTCGAGTGCCCTTACTTGGCGACTGAAGACAGCTACAGCGACAATAGAAGGAGATGATCCGCAGTCGGCGTGAGTCCAGTGACGGTGAGGTTGAGGAAGCGAAGCTGTTCCTCACCCGCGAAGAAGATTTCCAGCGGCGACGCTAGGGTAGAGCTCGAGCGGGGGAAGATGAAAGCGAGAGGAAGAGTTTTCACTGAAGGGGGTAGGGGGCTTAGGGTTTAGGGTTTTTAGCTATTTATAGCTGAGGTGAAAATGATCCGAAGCAAAACTTTCGGACCGAACTGCCCCTGCCCATTCCTCTCCGCTTGACAAGCGTTACCCATGTACGAAGCGGTGGAGATAATGGAGATCGTGGTTATCCTATCGTGAGTAGTGGGTGCAGTTAGAGCGGTAATGGCTGAAAATTTTAAGTTTGAAATTTTTTAGGATTTTGTAGCAAAGTCTTCAGCTCAAAAGGACTCAGTGAGGACTTTGAACAAGTGTCAATTCGAGTGCATATGAAACATTGAGAATAGTTTGGGTTGAGCTTAGCATAGAGGGGAGACGGGTCCGATCACATTCACTTAGATGAAAAACCAACTTGAAGACTTAGAAATAACTGAATGCAGTTGAGGACATTGAAAGATCATATATATATATATATATATATATATATATAGTCAATGAAGATCATGAGAGATAATTTTGAAGATTTTGAAAACTTTTGAAGACTTTGAAGACTTTGAAAATTTGAGGAATTTGCAAAAAGTCACATTTTTGAAGAATCTCAACTTTGAAGAATTTCAACTTAAAGAATTTCAAATTTTGGTGGTGGCGTGACCCACCATATAAGAATGATGACATCCCACGATTAGGCTAGAGTAACCCTTGTAATCAAGCTGCCGTAATCACACACTAATGGTGCACATCATCAAGATTAACTAAGCCAAGTTACCACTTGATGAAAAGGATAAAAGATAGAGCTAAAAGGAAATAAAAACAAAAGAAAGACCCCCCTCTGCATGGTCCGGCCCAGCCAAACCGGCCCACCTAACCCCCACCGGCCAGCCCATCCTGCCCCACCCTATCGGCCCACTCTCCCCTGAACCTGTGGCCTATAAAAGGCTAGCCCCTCCCCAAATCCTCAACTTTTCCTCTCCTCCCCATTTCCCCCAGCCCTTGGTGGTGCCCCGTGCCCACCCCGAACCTCGTTGGACCCGACCCACAACAACCGCGTCCTCGCCTCGCCGGCACGGGCTACCATCGACCCCTCTGGCGCCGCTGGCACTGACCCTCGCCGCACCTGACCCTCGTCGCCTCCCGCCGCCAGCACCCTCCGTCATGGAGCGCCCGACACCGACCCTCCTCACCGATGTCTACGCCTTCCCCCGACTGCCGATGCCACCCCCCGCTGTCGCCAGCGACGTCCTCCTCCATCGGACCACGTCGCCGCCCCTCCCCGAGGCCACTACCACTCTTCTCCACGCGTCGGTGAGCCCTTCACAGGCTCCTCCCCCTCCCTTTTCCCCTTGCCTCTCCCTACTCCGGCTGCCCGTTGCCGGCAGCCCCTCTCACTAACCCCGTCGCACCGCCCATGCTAGCCGGCACCCTCTTCGCTCCGTCCTGCACCCCTCCTTCCCTTGTTAACCCTCGCCACCGCTGCTCCCCCGGCTGTCCTGTGCAACCGCTGCCCCACTAGCCCTAGCTACACACGCCACCAGGTTTGACCCCTCCTCGTGGCCTCACCCCCTGCTGGTCGCCACACTGGGCCGTGCCTACGGCTAGCTTCGGTTTTGGCCCTCGGACATCTCCTCTTAACCAGTGGGGATAAGACCCCCCATATGATTATTTGTTTTGGGGTAACTCTCCCCACATGAGGATGACAAAAGGGGGCCAGCCCCCCTAAAAACGTGTTTAAAAATAAAATAATAATAATAGAATATATAAATAATAATTTAGTTAATTAATAAAATTATTTTATTAAATTAATAATTAGGTAATTAGTTAGTAAGTTAATTAGTTAATCTAATTAACCTCTATTTGACCTTCATAATTAATTAGAATAACTAAATGATAATTTATTTGGTTAACTAAACCTAATCTAATTAAATTAAATATGTTTATTAATTAGTTAATCCTCAGATTAAATGTGACTATGACAATGGGGCCCACTAGTCAGATTTGATCAGTTAACCCCACTGTTGACTCCTGATGTCATCAATGACATCATGATGATGTCATTAATGTTATTAAATTTAATTAAACCTATTTAATTCATAAATAATTAATAAAACTTTAAAAAATAATATAAAATAATGCTTAATCCGAATGAAAATATTTTGTACATGAAAGTTGATCAGAAAAACGAGACGAACCTGGATACGCTTTCCATTCGTGTGTCACGCGTCCCTAGCATAGCAAACATGGAACATTTCTATCCGTTTTGCCTCTCCGGTAGTGGCCAGAGACCCGGGAAATATTGTCAGGTATTATCCCGATCTGTCCATGATGTGTAGTACTGCGTTAGCTCATTCCTAGCACTGCCTATAGCCATGTCATGCTTTGTGATGCATTTGATTGCTTTGTTATTTATCGTGTTTCCCCTACGTTGCTTCCTTCTGGGTAGATCCCGAGACCGTGGATGATCCGGTGTTCGACTACTGCTCGGTCGAGGATCCGTTTTTGTCTGCAGAGCAACAAGGCAAACAAGCCCCCCTTGATCATTCCTATATCGCCTTTTTCTTTCTCCCTCATGCTTGCATTAGAATTTTGTTAGTGTTGTAGATAGCTCCTATTCTGATGCATAGCCTGTTTTTATGAACTACTACTTACTGTACCGCAATCTAAATTGTTTAGTATAGGTGGAGCAGTCATCCCCTTTGCCCCCTTAGTCTAGTTGCCCCCGCTTCATCGTCAAGTCTCGATCAACTGATCGAAGAGCCAAGACCCGATACAACACTCACCCCCCCTAAGTTGTACGACGCTTCAGAGCTACTATCGAGTACCGAGGGTGACACCTTGTTACGTACTGTGGTGTTAGCATTGTAGTGTAGTTGACCCAAAGTGGTTCACGGAGGGTGATTCCTACTTCACCACCTCCTTTAACGATTCTGTCGTACAACCCCTCAAGCGTGGTCCACCGAGGGTGATTCATGCTTGACCACCTTGACGGTTACATTGTTCGGAATCCATCGAGGGTGATACCTCGGATCCCTCTGATGTTATAGCCACACAGTTACTTGACCTTGTTACTGGGAACTTTGATGGATGATGTGTTGCCGGTGGATTCCCGCATGGATGTGTCGACGAGTTAATTAAAATGTTAATGGCTTTGGGTATTTGATGTGGGTTGGTCGGTGAGCTTTTCGCACTAACCCACTACGTCGGATAAGTTATGTGTACTTGACGTCGTGGTATCAGCTGAATGTCTTCAGACGTTAGCAATGGAGCGGCGCGCGCCCGAGTGGTCTGGATTAGCACCGTTCTTGTATAAGAGGTGCGAGGACTAACATCGGCCGCCCACGCAACCTGCAGGAGCGCAATGGGTGATGGGCCCATGAACCCTGCATGCTTAGGATTTAGACCGGCGGGCTGGCCTCTCTGTTGAGTCTAGGTGGGGTTGTGATGTGTGGATGTTCCAAGGCCGGGCATGACCCAGGTAAGTGTGTCCGACCAGAGTTTATCGAGCGTGACGGGAAACTTGGTGCACCCGTGCAGGGATGAAAATTAACTATTTGAATAGCCGTGTCCACGGTTACAAGACGACTTGGAGTTGTGCCCTGATCTTATACAACTACAACGGTTACTTAACTGGAATGTTTGCTCCGATATTGCTTCCTCGCGGGGAGTTGAGGAAGGATCTCCGGGCATGACTTCAATTAATATTGCTGCAACATTATGACTATTAATTTTGTTACCTGTTCTACTCTCGTCTATTGTTGCAAGACCCAGAAGATGCTAGTCTTCGATAGGACTAGTCTCCTCGTTCTATTCTTGCGTTGTTGCAGTCAGTCCACATATAACCCCTTCCTTTGATACTGATGCATACATAACATAGTTCTGATGTCAGTCTTGGGAGTACTTTGGATGAGTACTCACCGTTGCTTTGCTCCCCCTTTTCCCCTTAATCCGTTGCTGCGACCAGATGTTGGAGCCCATGCGATGGCGTATCCCGCCAACGACGACTACTACCCCGACGGTGCCTTCTACTACGTGGAGACCGCTGACGACCAGGAGTAGTTTAGGAGGTTCCCAGGCAGGAGGCCTTGCCTCGTTCGGTTTCTATTTCTTTTTGTGCTAGCCTTGTCTAAGGCATTATCATTTTTCATGTTTGTACTCAGATATTCTTGCGTCCGCTGACTCGTGTGTTTATCGAGCTTCTGTATTCTAGCCCTCGAGGCCCCTCGCTTGTAATATGAAGCTTGTATGTTTTTGTTTGTATCTAGAGTTGTGTTGTGATATCTTCCTCTCAGTCTTCACCTTGGTCATACGCATTTGCATGTATGATTAGCGTACGATCAAATCGAGGGCGTCACAAGTTGGTATTAGAGCTGACTGCTTGTATGTATCCCCCTTTCCAACTCCTTGTCCGAAGGTGAGTCTAGTACTTGAAAAACTTACTAACATTGATGTTTTGGGTTACGGGCCCACATCTCAATCGAGTGGTGTTAGTATATTTTACTCTTCTTCTATACTCTGGGTTCTACTCTCTCTTCTCTTTCGGGTTAGAGATTTTGCTAACTCTAACTCTAGGTTCTCGTAAATACTTCCTCCCGGAGAGCCCCGTATTCCATATGATGGTTTGATTCGTCAGAAGACTCCGAAGATACTCTCTGATGTTCTCTTGAGAACTTGTGATCATCGCTTTTGCAAATTTCCCTTCCTCCGTCAACCGCTATGGATGGCTATATACAAATATTGTTCGTACCTTCCTTTCCAGTTGCTCTTATTTTTACAAGATGCAACAAATTATATTATTGGGGATTTGTTCGTCCTCATTTGTCATGTGTTTCAAAAGTCCCTCGAATTACTAGTCAATCTTCCAAAATCCTATGTAGCCTATCGTTCATGACCTTTCTCACCTGATTGCATTATGGTTAGTTCCATATGTCTAGCAGCATTCATTATAATCCTTTGTGGTTGTCATTTGACCTTATTGATTCTATCTATGTGTGAATGCACACAAATCATTAGTTGATCCTCCTAAATTATATTTCTGGCTCAGACGTCTTGTGGACAGGAGCTGGTTCTCGACAAATCAACCGTGATTGATTGTCCATCTAAGTACATTCAACTTACTTGTATTTGATCGCAGCATCTGAATGTGATACACCAACCTGGAAATCATAAATTCCTCTGGTATTTAAGTATCGATATTTTTTAAATGTTCTATAACCCGATACCTTGCATTCTGTCTTTCTATGATTGAGTACCAATACTCTTATCAGGACCTTTGTGGATCGCGAGACCCCATTGTTGGATTATTATCTGCCAGCATCCTTTACGTTCAAAATCCTTGTGACATTGTTCCCCTGATACATAATACCATTGGTAAATTGTGTCTTCTCCCTCTGATGAGTTGTATCCTATGCTTTTGTCAGCCATGCTCTATTGTGAAGCATGTGTTAATTACTCTTGAAGTTTGTGGTTTATGTTCCTAAGATGCCCCGATGGGTTGAACCTATGCCTTCCTAAATCAATATGACCCGAAGAGTTTTCACGAGTCTTATTCTTCTGGTGTTTTGCGAGATAATCTTTCCGAGCTACTACTTCATCAAAGGCGAGGAGTAAATGGCGGGTAATGCATTGATGAAGTGGGAGTCGACCTTGAACTTGTGTTCATGCCCATGGAGACGACGTTGATCCTAACATAGAAACTTCTCGTATCAATACTCATTCGTTGTATGATTTGATCTTGCATCCGTGATTTGGTACTTTGAAACCGTGGTTCCGACCATGATTGTTCTTCTTTGATCCCATATGTAGATAAGTTAAAGTGCTTGTCTTCCAGAAATCACTACATTAGTCTAATATCTACTCTGATCTAGCTCCGAATATTATCCCTCGTATCTCGAGAATATCACGGACCTATATAACTTCTTATGAGCTCCTCATCAACTATGATATTTCACTGACTCCAGTTTTCCTCGTGTTTTGAGTTGTTGGACACTCAAAGACACCGATAACTAAATCGAGTACACATTGCGTTCCAACAGCTCTTAGTAATCTTCTTTGGTTGTGAGTTTGTACTCGATCGTCTCTTTCCAAGCTGTTAGGCTACATCATCATCGTCATGCTAAAGCTTGACCATGCTATCTATGTCTTTCATCCCTGGAACACATTACCAATTGTGCATTAAGCTTACATCGAGATTTCAACATCATGTTGGTTGTCCTAAAAGGTAATCTAAATTCTGAGCTAGCAGTCTTATCCGTGGTTCCGACAATCTTTCGCATCGTTATTTACTTGCTTAATGTCGACGCTAAATGATTACATCTTCATGTAACTTCTCAACATATGTGTCGTGATCGTCACCAACATTCTAAGCTCTTCTAGGGTATCAATCAAATTCATGATGAGAAATACCATCCTTGCCCCTTGATGATTTGTGAAATCATCGACAACCTTATTGCCTCCCCCAGCACAAATGTGTTCATGTTTTGTGTTGTCCATTGAATTCCTTGTTATTCAGCATATGTTAGCTTCTACCTTGGAGTATTACTATCCTTTATGTAAAGAATGTTGTGAGAATTGTTGCACCTCTTAAGAATTCTTGATATAGGGATACTTCTCACCATCACCATTTATTTCTTGGTCCCGTGTTGTTCCTAATCGAAACACCGACAAGTGACGTGTGATTCCAATACTTCTGGCAACCGTGTTGCCTTGGAGATTAATGACTGATAGTTTCATTGTTTGTGTGTTGGTTGTTGACTCACCATTTTCGTCATTGGTCATGCCACTCAGTCCATATTTCCGAGTGCACCCTTCGACCAATGTTTAATTGTTCTCGTTCCTTCAAGCATACGTCATTATATCATTCGAGTTGACAAATGGTATCTCCTTGTCCTTATAATTTTGGAAATTCATCCCCATCGAAATCTTAAGGGATTGTTGCTGAGCGCATCAGCCACAACCTCAACTTCTCCAAGTTTCATGATGAAGCTCTTGAAAGAGTTATCTATGTGCCTAGCTCCTGAAGTATATGTTTGATAGAAGAAGTGTTTTCCCAAAGTTCACATGCACTCTTGCCGCTGTGAATAGGTGAAAGTTTTGTTTCGCTTCCTCTGGGGTCATCCCAAATCATTCACGCATGTGCGAAGTGTTATATGTTTTGAAGATTTGCTATCTTCACTTCATATAACTTCTCTTAGCACCCCAAGCCACTCACCAATTTGATCAAGGGAAAGAAGTTCCTTCATAAGGGCTAATCCAGGCTTACACAAGGACCTTGTTATCCTCGATGATGGTTCCCAAATCAGAACTCAATTGCATTTTGTTGTAAGAATTATATGTGGGCACGAATGTCCTGACGTCGTCTTCATGTGTCTTACAATCCAACTCATGATTCAGGACCTGCTTCCGTAGTCCATATCCCGAGAATCTTGTATCATCATCTTTCTTCTTAGGCATCATGAGCTGAGGTGTTATGACACCAATCAGATCTGAATCTCGGGGAGATTTGATGGTTGGGACATTTCCCAATAATTATAACTTTGGTATTTATGTAACCCGGTACCGTGATGTTTTGTCTAGCACACCTGGCCGGAGGACCTATTGTTATAACATCTTGTTCATAAAGATTCGCCATTATCCCCTGAGGAAATTGTTTGACTTAGTTTTATAAGTTGTTCCTCATGAATTCTTTATGTATCCAAGGTCCGACCCTTATCTGATGACCATGTCTATGCTACCTCGAAGCATGGATGTTGTACTTGGATTTTCAACATGAACATTGGAAGCACAATGCTAAATTGTTGTTGATCAATTATCCAAACCATATGGTATGGGTAAACATCATGATTCTCCTTGCCTCTTTATCTAAATGGTTATGTACTTGAGGACCTATCATGTATACCATGCTTTGTTTTCCTTGGTAAAGGTATACTCTAATAGTTGTGGTAAACACACTTTCCTTTTCCATTGTTTTGTTTGATATGAAAATCAAATTTTGCTTTCCATTGCTCCGTTTGACCTTTATTGTAATATAACCTATTTGAGCAATGATAATCCCCTTCTTAGGTAGAAACCTTGGTGTACAACTCTGTCAGTAAAACCGTGTTACTATTGTGGATAACATTCCGGCAGCCGCTGGTGGACGAGAACTTTGCCTATTGGTCCGCCTCGTTTCAACGTGCAAGAAATTAGTTCTATTCGTCCCCCGCCGTTCGTACCGACGTTGTTGCCAGCATAACTGACATGCTGTCCCCTGACAGGTCTTGCTACCAAGGCCGTATAAAATATCACCACTTTGTTTACTCTTAACCCACATGATAGCCCCGTAACCCAAAGTTCCACATTATTGAAATTTGTCTCTCTGGTACATCTTTCACTTCAAAATATCCTCTACACTTGGCTTCGTGTGAAATCCCCGACCAACCGTCCAATGGGACGATCTATTCAGTATCAGAAGCAATATTAATATTTGTTGCTCTAAACCCCCTCTCATGTGTGTTTAGGCATTAAACGATTGCCTAATCGTTTGAAACCTCTGTACCAACATGTTATATTCCCAATGGATTCCGTGAGTTACAACTTGAGGGATAATTCATGTCCTCTTCTATGAGTTCACCGTCAGATGCCCAACTTGGTGTAGGTAGGTTCTTCCAACGTTTTTCCCTATTATCGCATTTGTAGGACGATGAAGATCCTGAAGGAAGGATGCCGAATTCATCAGGGTGACCTAAGTCAAAGAATTGAATACTTCAACAAAAAGGATAAATTTCTTTGGGAAGAACAAATAAGGCAAGAAGACTCGTTTGAATTTCTTAACCGAACGTTTCCCCCTTACCTCTACCTATGAATTCTCAGGTCGAGAGTTTCTTTTAGTGGTGGAGAGTTGTGACATCCCCGGATTAGGCTATAGTAACCCTTGTAATCAAGCTGCAGTAATCACACGCTAATGGTGCCACATCATCAAGATTAAGTGAGCCAAGTTTCAACTTGATGAAAAACAAAGCCAAATTCAGATTACAGATAAGGTAAATAAATTATTTCTTCAAACTATAAAATAAAAATCATGATTGGGTTGGCAATATTCCCTAAGTAATTGTCAACGCAAAAGCAACATTTTACCAAGTACTTAAAAGCCCTAAATTATTAAAAAGAAAAGCCAAAAAATATTATTTAAATGCTTTCTTTAAAGTATAAAAAACCATATTATTTTCAAATAACTATCAAACCTTTTCTTGCAGTGCAGAATAATTGGAAGTAATTATTATGATGAGTTGCACATTTTTTCAAATGACATTTGAGCACAAGATATAATGCCAAATAGAAATAAATTATGTTTTTAAAAGGATAAAAGATAGAGCTAAAAGGAAATAAAAACAAAAGAAAGACTCCCCGTGTGCCAAACCGACCCACCTAACCCTCATCGGCTAGCCCATCCTGCCCCACCGTGCCGACCCACTGTCCCCTCAACCCGTGGCCTATAAAAGGCCAGCCCTCCCCAAACCGTAAACTTTTCCTCTCCTCCCCATTTCTCCCAACCCCTCACGATGCCCCGTGCCCACCCCGAACCTCGTCGGACCCGACCCGCACCGGCCGGCGTCCTTGCCTCGTCGGCAACGGCCACCGTCGACCCCTCCGGTGCCGCTGGCATCGACCCTCACCGGCCGGCGTCCTTGCCTCGTCGGCAACGGCCACCGTCGACCCCTCCGGTGCCGCTGGCATCGACCCTCACCGCACCTTACCCCCGACACCTCTCGCCGCCAGCGCCCTCCCCCATGGAGCGCACGACACCTGCTGTCACGCCCAAGATGCGACCCTATCTTCAATTTGGCACGAGGGCCTCGTCAGGGATAGAAGCGCATATCGTCGTGTCACAAGAATGGATATCGTTACAAGTACATGTACTGAAAAGAATATATATATATATAAAGAATTGGCTTACACTCGCCACAAGCTACATCAGAGTCACAACAGTACAATACATCAATATCAAGAATAAGAGAAGGGTCCGACTACGGACGAAAACAAACGAGAAAAGAAGAACGACGTCCATCCTTGCTATCCCAGGTTGCCGGCCTGTAAACCATCCTAGATCCATGAAGAAGAAGAAGAAGCAACTCCAAATGAAAAATCAACGCGCTCGCGTCAAGTAATCTTTACCTGTACGTGCAACTGGTGTTGTAGTAATCTGGGAGCCACAGGGGACTCAGAAATCTCATTTCCAAAGGTATCACGACTAGCAAAGCTTAATGGGTGAGGTAAAGTTCAGTGGTGAGGTTGCAGCAGCGGCTAAGCATATATTTGGGGTGGCTAACTTACGAGTACAAGAAATAAGAGGGGGAAGATCTATGCATAGCGGACATGAACTACGGTTGATTAAATGAATGATCCTAAACACCTACTTACGTCAAACATAACCCCACCGTGTCCTCGATCGGAGAAGGAGCTCACGAAAGGGACAGTCACGGTTACGCACTCAGTTGTCATATTTTAGTTAAATTAACTTCAAGTTATCTAGAACCAATGTTAAACAAAGTTTCCACGTTGCCACATAACCGCGGGCACGACTTTCCGAGAAGATTTAACCCTGCAGGGGTGCTCCAACTAGTCCATCACAAATTACCACAAGCCGCATAGAAATCCTCAATCACGAAGCTCACGATTTCGTCGGATTCCCTAGTGGAAAACCTCAACTCTGAGATTACCCCAAGCATCACCGGAATCCCAATACACAAGATATCTCGTCAAAGGTAAAACTAATCCAGCAAGGCCGCCCAACGTGTCGACGATCCCGATAGGAGCCGCGTACCTCGTTCCCAGGACACGACGGATGGGTCACACTAGGAGAAACCAAACCTCGGGTTGCCCCGCGGTGGCCCCGTAGTCTGCCAGTTTGGACCAACACTCATGAGGAGCACTGGCCCGGGGGTTGATTAAATTCCTCGGGTTAATTACTCCCTATGCAGTTCATTAGTTATTAGGCAAAAGTAGTACCAAAGTTGGGCCTTGCCAGACCAACTTTAATCTAAAACGAATTATCAAGGGGGTCCAACCCCGATCGTGCTAGGAGCGCTCATTTATGGAACATAACACCGGTAGCCGAAACTAAGGGGGCAAAGGTGGAACAAAACACCAGGCTAGAAAAGCCCGAGCCTTCCACCTTTTACCAAGTATATAGGTGCATTAAATTAAATAGCATTTAATATGGTGATAAGACAAGGAACCCATGTTATCACATGGAAGCATCTACACCTGCAACTAGCAACGCTAACAACATGGTTAAGCAAGCAGTAACATAGCCAATCAGTGGTTTGCTAGGTTGAACAAATTGAAGGTTATCATGACATTGTTGAGAGGCTGATATTTAACATGTGGTAGGCAACGATACATAAACGATAGAAGCGGTAAACTAGCATGGCAATGATAGTAATGGTATCTGGGGAAACGGTCATCTTGCGTGAGATCCCGCTTGGAAGAAGAACAACTCCGTGAAGTCGGTGAACCAACGTATTCGAACGGGTCCTCACATTCCGACACGCTTGCGGAACTCTACCGAGACGGAGCAAACCGAAAACAAGCATCAACACAGATATTCACCACACGATGCACAACATGATGCACACCCTACTATGATGCATGAAAAGTTCAATGATGCAAGGCATGGCATCGCAATTCACCTCACGCAAACTCTACACATTAAGTGAAGCTCGATATGCAACGAGTTGCATATCGACGAAACTCCACGCTTAATTATTTAATCCACTCCCGTTTATTTACACGACAATATTAAATTGTTGTTAACATGGCAAGGGTGAAGCGATGGTCCTACATGGCATCCTAGACGGTTAACACGCAGGGCTTTGAGAGTCGCTACGTTACAAGAGACATGCAACACAAGATATCATGCCATGAATGCGTCATGCATGCAAGTTCAACAACACGGGCAAGAAGAGAAAAGAAGCATGTGTCGCCACGGCGAGCGAGAGGGAACCATGGCGGCAAGACGGAAACGAAGCCACGGCAACGTTCCTATCCCGATAACTCGTTGAGATATCGTGCCAACGTATAGGAAGCGTGTGCGGGAACACTAAATAAAGATGGGGTGATCCCGTTACCGGGTTCCCATGTGTCGGGGCCACAATAAAAGAGGAACACGTGCAACGGACAACATATATAGGCGCATACATACGGTGCATCTCATACATCATGAGCATACGGTTCACGATACGCCCCATCGGTATACCTTTGAAGCGTGCATATCAGAGCGGTTTGGTTCAATGAAGGAGAACAGAAATCGTCGTGGTCGTAGTGGAAGTCGTGGTCGTAGTTGTTCACGTCTCGTAGGGGAAGTAGTCGTGCACGCCGGTCTTGTCGGCGGTGGTCGGACTCTTGGCGTCGGTACACGGGTCTTTGGCGTCGGTAGTCGTACACGGTTCCGTAGATGTCCGGGGGTCGTCGGGGACGTCATGTTACTCGTGAACTTGTCGATTCCATGGCGGCGGGGATGGTCTAAGCGGCGACAGCAAGAGGCAGCACAAGCAAGCAACATCTACTAGCAAGCATCGGCATCGGCAGCAGCTCCTAGCCTAGTAGCAAACGGCTAGCAACTAGCTACGCAAGCAAGCAGCAACAAGCAACAACTGCAGCTAGCAACTAACATCTACCTAGCTTACTACAGCAGCAGCCGGCAACAACTTGCAATAAAGCAAGCAGCGGCAGCGAGCTACAGCAGCACCTACAACAGAAAAGGCATCAGCAACATGCATCAACCGGCAACGGCAAGCGCGGGCAACAGGGACAGGCACACATCGGGATCGGCATGGGCAGCAGGCAGGAGGAGCTCACGAAGAGGAGGAGGATGGGGGCCTGGCGCAGGAGGCCAAGGGCGGTTCGGGCGGTGACCATGGCGAGCAGGGAGGCCGCGGCGGCTGTGCACCTTGGGCAGAGCTCCGGCGAGCACGTCGGGTAGGGAGAGGAGAGGCTCGCGAGGTCTCCAACGGCGAGGGGGCGAGCAACGACGCAAGGGAGAGGGAGGTGGCCACGGCGGGCGGCGCGGGGAGCAGCGAGGTGGCGCGGCACCAGCGGCTCGGCAGGACGCAGGCGGCGAACGGCCACAGCGAGACAAGGCGAGGCAGAGGAGGTCGGGGCGAGGGCGAGGTCGAGGGGAGCACGGCGCACGGAGGCTAGGGCTGGCACTGGCGGGGCTGGGCGGCGCGTGGGGCGCAACGCGGAGGCGGCGGAGCTGAGGCCGGCGTGGGGCTGCTGGCGGAGGGGAGGGTGCCACGAGGGGTAGATGAGGAATTTGGCGAGTGGGGAGAACAGAGGGGATCGGGGCTGAGGAGCACGGGGATGAGGGGTTGGGAAGGCTGCGCACAGGAGGGGAACAGGGGGATCGAGGCTGGCTCGCTAGGGTTTGGGGCCAGCTGGGCCTTGGGCCTTGGCCGGTTGGCTCCTCTCGCTCTCTTGTTTTAAAAAAAACAGAAAAACTCAAACAAAAGAAAAGCTTTCAACAAAAATATAAAAAAAATGCTTTTGGCTCCTTTGAAAAATATACCCCAACTATAAAAATAGCTTGGGCATCTTTTTAACGAATAAAATTGAAACCTTTTGAAGAATAAAATAAAACCCTTTTTTAAAGAATAAAATGAAAGGTCTTTTAAAGGAGAAAATAAAATGAGACTCTGTTTTTTTGAAAATAAACAAAAGGAAAAAAAGGAAACCCAAGGGTTGCCCCCAAATTTAACAAAGGATTTTAAAAGAAGACGAGCTTGTTTAATAGGGGTTAAAACTGAAACTTTGGCAAAACCACAAAAAATGAAATAAGAGGGGAGAGAAGGGGAGTTACTATCGCACTTGAAGGACACACACTCAAAACACCACACGCAACAGATGATGCAAGATGCCATGATGCAAACTACATGATGATGCAACAAACGAAATATAATCACACGACAGAAATGAAAATAAAGGGAATCTTCTCGAACGTCGGCATCGGGCTGTCACACCTGCTCTCCTCACCGATGCCCACGCCTTCCCCCGACCGCCGATGCCACCCCTCGTCATCGCCGGCGACATCCTCCTCCATCGGACTATGTCGCCGCCCCTCCCCAAGCCCAGTGTCACCCTTCTCCACGCGTTTGTGAGCCCTTCACACGCTTGTCCCCCTTCCTTTCCCCCTTGCCTCTCTCTCCTCCGGCCACGCTCTGGCCAACCCCCCACCGCCCGCCGCCGGCAGCCCCTCTCACTAACCCTGCCACACCGCCAACGCTCGCCGGCACCCCTTCACTCTGTCGTGCACCCCTCCCCACTGTGCCGCACTGCCCTTGTTAACCCTGGCCACCGCTGCTTCCCTCGCTCGCCCGTGCAATCGCTGCCCCGCTAGCCCTAGCTATAGACGCCACGAGGTCCGACCCCTCCCCGTGGACTCACCCCCTTCTAGTCACCACACCAGGCCGTGCCTCCGGCTACCTTCGGTTTTGGCCCTCGGGCCTCTCCTGTTAACTAGGGGGGATTAAACCCCCCTTGTGATTATTTGTTTTGGGGTAAATCTCCCCACGAGGATGACAGAAGGGGCCCACCCCCCCTAAAAATGTGTTTAAAAATAAAATAATAGTAATAGAATATATAATTAATAATTTAATTAATTAATAAAATTGTTTTATTTTATTAAATTAATAATTAGGTAATTAGTTAATACGTTAATCTATTAATCTAATTAACCTCTATTTGACCTCCATAATTAATTAGAATAACAAAATTGGATAATTTATTTCGTTAACTAATCCTAATCTAATTAAATTAAATATGTTTATTAATTAATTAATCCTCAGATTAAATGTGACTATGATAGTGGGGCCCACTAGTCACATTTGACCAGTCAACCCCACTGTTGAGTGCTGATGTCAACAATGACATCATGCTGATGTCAACAATGATTAATAAATTTAATTAAACCTATTTAATTCCTAAATAATTAATAAAACTTTAAAAATTAATATAAAATAATCGTTAATACAGATGAAAATATTTTGTACATGAAAGTTGATCAGAAAAATGAGACGAACCAGGATACGCTGTCCATTTGTCTGTCACGCATCCCTAGCATAGCGAACATGGAACATTTCCATTTGTTTCACGTGTACGGTAGTGGCTGGAGACTTCGGAAATATCGTTAGGTAGTTTCCCGATCCGTCCATGACATGTAGTACTGTGTTAGCTCATGCCTAGCACTACCTATAGCCATGTCATGCTTTTTGATGCATTTGATTGCTTAGTTATTTATTGTGTTTCCCCTACATTGCTTCCTTTTCGGTAGACCCCGAGACCGTGGATGATCCGGTGTTCGACTTTCTCCCAATTGAGGATCCATTTTTGTCTGCAGAGCAACAAGGCAAGCAAACCCCTCTTGATCATTCCTATATCGCCTATTTCTTTCTCCCTCATGCTTGCATTAGAATTTTTCTAGTGTTGTAGATAGCTCCTCTTGTGATGCATAGCCTATTTTTGATGAACTCCTACTTACCGTACCAAAATCTAAACTGTTTAGTATAGGTGGAGCAGTCATCCCCTTTGTCCCCTTTGTCCAGTTGCCCCCGCTTCATCGTCAAGTCTCGATCAACTGATCGACGAGCCAAGACCCGATACATCACTCACACCCCACTAAGTTGTACGACGCTGCAGAGCTACTAACGAGTACCAAGGGTGACACCTCGTTACGTACTCTGGTGTTAGCGTTGTAGTGTAGTTGACATGCAGTGGTTCTCAGCGGGTGATTCCTCCTTCCCCACGTGCTTTAACGACTCTGTCATACAACCCCTCAAATGTGGTCCACCCAGGGTGATTCCTGCTTAACCAACTTGACGGTCACATCGTTCGGAATCCATCGAGGGTGATACCTCGGATCCCTCTGATGTTATAACCACACAGTTACTTGACCTTGTTACTGGGAACTTTGATGGATGATGTGTTGCGGGTGGATTCCCGCGTGGATGTGTCGATGAGTTAATTAAAATGTTAATGAATTTGAGTATTTGATCTAGGTTGGTGGGAAACCTTTTCGCACTAACCGTCTACATGGGAGAAGTTATGGGTACTCGACATCGTGGTATCAACCGAAGCTCTCCAGACGTTAGCAATGGAGCGACGCGCACCCGAGTGGTCTGGATTATCATCGTTCTTGTATAAGAGGTGCCAGGACTGAGATCGGCCACCCATGCAACGTGCAGGAGCGCAATGGGTGATTGGACCATGAACCCTGCACGCTTAGGATTTAGACTGGCGGGCTGGCCTCTGTGTTGAGTCTAGGTGGGGCTATGACGTGTCGATGTTCCGAGGCCGGGCATGACCCAGGAAAGTGTGTCCGACCAGAGTTTATCGAGCGTGATGGGAAACTTGACGCACCCCTGCAGGGATGAAAATTAACTATTTGAATAGTCGTGTCCATGGTTATAGGACAACATGGAGTTGTGCCCTGATCTTATACAACTACAACGGTTACTTAACTGGAATGTTTGCTCCGAGATTGCTTCCTCACGGGGAGTCGAGGAAGGATCCGGGCATGCCTTTAATTAATATTGCTGCAACATTATGACTATTAATTGTGTTACCTGTTCTACTCTCGTCTATTGCTGCAAGATCCTTGAAGATGCTAGTCTTCAATAGGACTAGTCCCCTCTTTCTATTCTTGCATTGTTGCAGTCAGTCCACATATAACCCCTCCCTTTGATACTGATGCATACTTAGCATAGTTCTGATGTCAGTCTTGTGAGTACTTTGGGTGAGTACTCACCGTTGCTTTGCTCCCCCTTTTCGCCTTGATCCGTTGTTGCAACCAGATGTTGGAGCCGAGGCAATGGCGTATCCCGCCGACGATGAGTGCTACCCCGATTGTGCCTTCTGCTACATGGAGGCCGCTGATAACCGAGGAGTAGTTTAGGAGGTTCCCATGCAGGAGGCCTCACCTCGTTTTATCGTTGTTTCTTTTCAGCTAGCCTTGTCTCAGGTATTATCATTATTCATGTATGTACTCAGATATTTGTTGCTTCCGCTGACTCATGTGTTTATCGAGCTTCTGTATTCTAGCCCTCGAGGCCCCTGGCTTATAATATATAGCTTGTATGTTTTTGTTTGTGTCTAGAGTTGTGTTGTGTTATCTTCCCGATAGTCCTTGAGCTTGGTCGTACGCATTTGCATGTATGATTAGTGTACGATCAAATCGAGGGCGTCACAACATGGTCGATGACGATGTAGCCCTTGAGTACATGATCACGAAGGAAATGATGATGAATCTGGATGTGCTTGGTCTTCGAGTGTTGTACCTGGTTGTAGAAAATCTTGATTGCACTCTCGTTATCGCAGTAGAGGGGAACATTCTTCATGTTGATGTTGTAGTGCTTGAGGGTTTTCTTTATCCATAGCAGTTGAGCACAGCAAGATCCAGCATCAATGTATTCAACTTCGAAAGTGGAGAGTGCTACGCAGTTCTGCTTCTTCGAGGACCAACAGACTAAGGATTGTCTGAGGAAATGACATGTGCGTTATGTTAACTTGCGATCCACATGGTCGCCATCATAATCAGAATCAGAATATCCAACAAGGTGATGATTTGAGCTTTTAGGGTACCATAATCCAAGTGTTGTTGTGTGAGGTAGATATCAAAGAATATGTTTCACAGGCTTATGGTCTGATTCCTTCAGTTTTGTTTGGAAACGTACACACCGGCAATCACTAAACATAATGTCTGGCCTAGATGCACATAGCTACAATAAAGAGCCAATCATACATCGATATACGTGTCGAATGAAATCTGTACCATTTTCGTCAGTGGAGGGTGACCGTTGGTAGGCATGTGAATTTTGACGCCTCTGCATTCATTCATGCCGAATTTCTTCACGACATCCTTGAGGTATTTCTCTTGAGAGATGAAGATGCCATTCCATTGTTGATGAATTCGAAGCCCTAGGAAGAATTTCAGCTCCCCCATCATGGACATGTGATATTCTTCACCCATCATGTAGGAAAATTCATCACTATAACGTTTGTGAGTACAACCAAACATGATATCGTCCACATATATTTGGCATACAAACAGTTCATTATCATAGGATTTTGTGAACATAGTGGGATCGAGTGAACAGGGTTTGAAGCCTTTCTTCACTAGGAATTCCTTCAATGTATCATAGCACGCCCGGAAGGCTTGCTTGAGGCCATAGAGTGCCGTTTTGAGTCTAAAGACTTCGTCTTGATGCTTCGTGTCTTCAAAACCTCCACGCTGAGCAACATATACTTCTTCCTCAAACTTACCATTGAGGAATGCACTTTTCACATCCATTTTATATAGTGTAATATTGTGATGGTTAGCATAAGCAAGCAATATAGGAATAGCTTCAAGTTTAGCAACACATGCAAAAGTTTCATCAAAGTCAATTCCTTCTACCCGTGTGTAGCCTTGGGCTACAAGTCATGCCTTGTTCCTCACAACCTGACCATCCTCATCTTGCTAGTTTTGGTAGATCCACTTGGTGCCGATGATATTGTAGTTGCGGGATCAGGTCTTTTGACGAGTTCCCAGACGCCATTCAGCTTGAATTGAAGAAGTTCATCTTGCATGGCTTGAATCCACTTAGGTTCCATGAAGGCTTCATCAACTTTTGAGGGTTTTGTGATAGATACAAAGGAGAAATGCCCACAAAAGTTAACTAAACGTGAGGCTTTTGAGAGAGTGAGGGGACATGGCACATTGATGTCATCGAGGATTTTTTCAATTTCCACATCATTTGCAATCCTCGGAAGCGTAGGTTGAAGACTTTGGTTGGGCTCAGGAATTTGATCTGGAGCAATTTCCTCAGGTGCACCCGCTTGAATTTCATCATTGTTGGGGACGACTTCTTCAACATGAGGTTGTTCCTGAGTAGGAATAATATCTTCAGTAGCCTTGTGCTTAATAGCTTCCTTAGGAGTCAATTTATCTGGCACAGGAGGTAGTTGCTCTCTTTGTGAGCCATTAGTTTCATCAAACCACACATCTTTAGTTTCAACAACTTTGTTGTGATAAGTGTTGAAGACTCTGTAGGTGTGCGAGTCCTTTCCATAACCAAGCAGAAAACCCTCATGTGCTTTTGTTAAATTTTTTGATGTATGGTGAGGATCTCTAATCCAGCATCTTGCATCGAAGACTTTGAAATAACTTACATTGGCTTTCTTGTCAGTGAGGAGTTCGTATGAAGTCTTCTTGAGGAATTTGTGAAGATATACCCTATTGATGATGTGACAAGCAGTGTTGATTGCCTCGGGACAGAAATGACGAGGAGTCTGATATTCTTCAAACATAGTCCATGCCATTTCATCTAGAGTCCTGTTCTTGCGCTCAACGACGCCATTCTGTTGAGTAGTATAAGGAGCAGGCAATTCGTGACTAATAACAAGTTCATCAAGATAGTCATCAAGGCCTATATTCTTGAATTCTGTCCCATTGTCACTCCTGATGTGTTTGATCTCGACGCTGAAGTTTGTCGAGGCCCTTGAGGAAAATCATTTGAAGACTTCCTACACTTCATTTTTGTAAAGAATGATATGCACCAAAGTATAACGAGAATAATCATTAACGATGACAAAACCATATATAGATGATGCATAATGACCAGGTACAAAGAGATCCATGTGAAGCAATTCCAAAGGACGAGTAGTAGTCATGATAGTCTTCGAGGGGTGTTTGGATCTGGTCATCTTTCCAAACTCACAAGCCCCGGAGAGATGGTCCTTGAGGAATTTGACGGTTTCGATGCCAATGACATGCCTCTTCTTTGCCAACGTGTGAAAATTCCTCATGCCTGCATGACCAAGTCATCGATGCCACAGCCAACCCTGTGAGGTTTTGGCTAGTAGACACGTGGCTGGCTAAGGACCTGTAGAGAAATGAACAATATACAAGTCTCCTCTCCTAAAGCCTCCGAAGACTTTGGATTTGTAAAATTCCATGATGACTACACATCTATATTTTCCAAAGATGACAATCGTATTAAGATCACAAGGCATTGAGACTGACATGAAGTTAAACCCAAGGGATTCGACAAGCATGACTTTGTCCATGTGCCAGTCCTTAGAGATAGCCACTTTACCAAGTCCCAATATCTTTCTTTTACCTCTTTCAACGTCGGTGATATGCTTTAGTGTTAATGGAGTCAGTGGGATATTCATCAATATGCTTTTATCACGAGTCATGTGATTTGTACATCCACTGTCAACAACCCACTCTGTGTTCTTGGATTGATCATCCTGCATATGAATTAGTACTGCTTACCATCTCATATGCTTCATATTGAAGAATATGATAACAATTTCATCAGACTTGAATTTCATCAGATAAGATAAATTTATAACATAATGAGGACGTGTGAAATGATAGATCATTTCATCATGTTTTAGCTTGCGTCCTATCAGGCAATGTCCTTAGGTCTCGAGCAAATTCTTCAGGTGATGACTTTCATCTGGAGACCTGACCTGCAGAAGTGATTAGTTTGATTTCTTCACCACCCACATCTTAAGGGGTCGTAAAGAGTTCATCATCGTGCGAGCACCATATGAGAATTGATGAAATGAAGCTAGTGCACTTCTTTTAACAGGAGGAGGGTTAGAGTACTCAAATGAATATGCATAGAAATTCTTTGAGGACTTATGAACATAGTGATTTGAGGATTAGTTCACATATTCATGTCTGCTGTAGTTTCCCTCTATATCAGAAGCATTAGTGCGAGTACGATCATAGTTTTGACCATATGAGGAATTTGATCCTCATGAAGACTTTGGTCCACTTGAGGAATTTGAACCGGGGTTCCTGTTCTTCACTGGTGGTGTCACGAGGATATTCACGTGAACATTTTCCAAGCTACATTTGGGGACCCAGATTTTCCTCACATGTGGTCCATTCCTGTAGTTAGTTCCAACTTATCTAGAAAATACTTCACCAGCTTGATTTTTGAATAGTTTATAGTTGGAGTCAAATGACTCATCAGAGGAATAAGACATTTGACATGCAAAGCCTGTTAGAGTGGATGGATCAATGGGAGGTCCTTTTGCAACAACCCATGAGGTTTTTGGGTACTGCTCACATTTCTAGTATGATCCATCAACATTTAGTTTCCTGTCAAAGGCAATGGCCTCTTTCCTCGGGTTCCTGTTCAAAATATGCTTTTTGTGCACATCGCAAAGGGTTTGATGCCCTTTGAGACTTTTGTATATGCATGTCACATACAATTCCTTCAACCGTGCATTATCGTTAGTAACATTTGTTGTTTCCTCAGGTGAGGAATTGGCTACCACAGGAACAATTGAAGAATTTGTAGCGATAGAAGCATTTTAAGTTTCAGGTGAAGAATTAACAGTTTCACGTTCGATGCATTTTAGACATGGTGGAATGAAATCTTCCTGAGCGGTATTGATGTGTTGAGCAAGCAATGAATCATTTTCCATTCGAAGATCATCATGGGACATTTCCAGCTTCTCAAGATCTAGCTTACTTTGAAGAAATTCATAATAAAGCTTCTCATGATCAGCCAAGAGTGTACCATAACATTCTTGAAGACTATCAAATCTAGACTGAAGACTTTGATCATCTTCAGTGAAGATTTGAGTATGATTCATTTCATTGTTCAACTGATCATCGCTTTTGTCTAGCAGTTTCTGAAGCTTTTCAATAGCACTTTGTTGCTTAGTGTCAATGTTGGCATGTTTATAGTAACTGGGTTTTTGATAATTATCAGGTTCAGAGTCGCTAGAATCATAAGAGGATATGTGGCTTGGTACCTTTGAATCTTTTGCCATGAAGCAATAGGTGGGAGCAAAGTCATCATCATAGTCATGAGTGTTGTTGACATTGTCATTTTCTTTAGCGTTGAAGATGGACTTGTTGACGAATGTGGTAGGAAGTGCCAAACTTGCCACACGAGACTCTCACTCCACTTCAGAACCTTCCTTAGATTCTTCTTCAGAATCCATCTCCTTGCCAATGAGTGCCCGAGCTTTTCAGAAACTGGTCTTCTTGTGCGATGAGGACTTTTGGAATTTCCTCACGAGCATAGCAAGTTCCTGACCAAGTTCTTCAGGATCTCCAAGACTACAATCAGATTCTTTTTCTCTAGATGAGGAAACAACCTTTGCCTTCAGCGCACGAGGTCTTGAATAGCTTGGTCCATAAAGGTCTATCTTCTCTTCTTGTTGGAATTCATTAGTATTGAGACTCTCAAGTATATCAGCGGGATCAAGCATCTTGTAGTATCTTCGTTCTTGAATCATCACTACCAGTGTGTCAAATGATGGATCAAGAGATCGTAGCAGTTTCTTCACAACTTCATGGTAAGTGCTTGAAGCTCATTGGAGATGTCAGTGAGGCGACCAAAGGTATCTTGACAACTTTCATTATCAAGTCTCTTGAAGCGGTTGAAGTGTCGCATCCCTGATCCCTATTAGGTTTAGTAAGATGTGCTCATGTTTTACTTCAATGCATCCAAGGAAATGAAATGAAAACCCAAAAGCAAAGCAAGAAAACCAAAGCAAAACCCAAAAGCAAAGCAAAACCCTAAACCCAAAACCAAAGCAAAACCCCTCATTCAAAAGCATTTGAAAATTGATGTCAAATCAATGAACCCAAAATGGCCTTAAGAAAAGTTCACCTTTTCTGATAAATGTTGAAAACAAAATATCAGGGGTAAAATATATTTTAAAGTATTTTTGGCATTTTAAATTTAAGTTAAAAACTACTGAAATCAATTATATATTTGATTTCAAATATTTCAAAGTTTCCAAAAATGTTGAAAACTTTATGAGTGGTTGGAAATATTCCAACTAACACTCTAGTATTTGTCAAACTACTTTAGGAATAGTTTGGAGCCAAAAATAAAACCAAAACAAATAACAGAAAGAATAAACAGGAAACAGAAAAGAAGAAAAAGGAAAGAAGTTTACGTGACGCTCACCTAAGGCCCAGCCCACCTAGCGCCTGTCGTCTTCTTCCTTGCCACACAGGAGTAGGAGGTGGCCGCCGCGTTCCCCGGTGCGCCCACGCATCTGCGTGCCTGCCTGGCCACCGCGTCGCGCTGGTGCGAACGGGGATAAGCTCCCCGAGGCCTCCCCGTGCTCATCCCCTTCTCATTCCCCCTTGTTCTCTCTCTCTCTCTCTCTCTCTTGGCCGCCATGACCGAATCTTGAGCTTGAGCTCGCCGTCGCTCCTGCCCCTCTCCCTCTCACCTGAGTCGCGCAACAGCTTCGCCGTGATCCCCTGAAGCACTCCAGCAGGTCGCGCGACACCAAGAACCCCCGAGACGCCGTGACGCCGTCATCTTCCTCCTCGGGTCACCGGAGTTCGCCGCCGTCGTTTCCCCCCTCAGGCCATCCCCGCGCCCACTCTCGACGCCTCTGCACTCCTCGTGAGCTCAGGGTCCTTTCCCCTAAGTTTCCCCCTTGATCCCTTCCTCTAGGCCTCGATTCCACCAGAGCCCGACGAGATCCGCCGCGGGACCTCGTCGCCGGTAGCTCTCCGGTGATCGAATGGTCATTCTGAGGCCACCAATGGCTTCAGTGCGTCGCGTAGATGCTCTAGGAGCTAAGCCCCATTCGTTTTGCCCTCGGTTTCGTCGATCCCGACATAGCCCGAGCTTCGGCCGCCGCAAAGCTCGTCGCCAGCGTCATCTCCGGCCATTTCATCCCCTGCTGCGTGCAAAAATGTAGCCGTGGGTGAAGTGCCATTCGTCTGGTGCCCTCCGCGTGAAGTTTGGTCATCGGAGATGCATTTCCGAGCCCCTCCACCGTTCTGGTGGTCGCCGGAGGCTCACCGTCGGCGATGTCGACCTCGCCGACGGTGAGCCTCCGGCGACCACCAGAATGGCGGAGGGGCTCGGAAATGCATCTCCGATGACCAAACTTCACGCAAAGGGCCTCACCGCCGGTGGATCTGACCCCCGTGAGCCTATGACAGGTGGGGCCAGCCCCTGGCTAATTAAGTTTAGTAAAAATAAAAAATAACTTATTTAATTAACTTAAACAGACACTCAAAGGTGGGTCCTACTCTCTTAATTAACTTGTTAAGATAAATCTAAATTAAAACTGGCCACAATCACTAACCAGTGGGTCCCACTGGTCAGGTTTGACTTCCAACGGCCAGTTGGACCTGCTGATGTCATGCTGATGCAATAAAAGCTTTTCTGTTTAAAAATAATTCTACAATAAGTTCAAAACTTTGGAAATTCATAGAAAATTGAATATAACTCCAAATTTGACAAATAATATATGTAAATGGATCAGAAAAATTCAAGGATTTCAATGGTGCTACTTTCAAGCATGAAAAACAAAGTTTTGAAACAGCATCAGGTCAAATCAATTAAAAGAATTTGCTAAATTATAATTCAAATGATATTGGAATTATGATTTTAAATCAAGATCACCCCAAAGGGTTATGCTAGTCATCTCAAACCATGCAACATTGCATTTCATGCATCATTTTGTTGCATATGTTCGATATTGATTGATTGTTGTTATTCCGGTAGGCTCTGCCCCTCCGGATACGTGTGATTATCCGACTGACGGATATCACCCCTCTGCTGAGCAACAAGGCAAGCAACCATTTTGATCATCCCGATAAATCCCATGTTCTTGCTCCTACTCTTATTTATTGCATTAGTATCAAATGCTTCAAATGCTTTTACCACGCTAGTTGAACCCACTTCCCTGGCATGACCTGTCCTCGTCACAGTAAATAGATGAACCTTGCAACCTAGCATACCTGGTAGATGCTTGAGCCATGATGTGCCTTATCCTGCTATGCATGCTATGCTTAGAGTTGTGTATGGTCTGTCATCTGGGTGATGAACAGAATTGTGAGAATGTGTTAAGTGAGTAAAGGTGGTGTGTTGAACCTGATTTGGTAAAGGTACCGGTGAAAGGCTATGTAGGAGTACATAGCGGGTTGTTTCATTGGAACCGTCCTTAGGAACTAAGTTCCGTGTATGTAATCCAAGACAAGTTACTACCACATGCTGGGCCATGAAATATGACCCCGCTCGACCTATTAATCGCTTAGTACTCGATCCAGGAGTTGCAAGTAGTTTCTGGTGTTTATAGTCATGCCGGAGGCCGTGCGTAGCACTGACCTTAGAGGTGGGCTATGACGCGGTAGGCAGTGGCACGGTGTACCAAGTGGCACCCGGATGGTGGGCTTGGGAACCCTGCGCACATCCTTTGGGGCCGTGGCGGAGACCTCGGCCGAACTTCCGTGCGGGTTACCCCCAGATAGGCGATAGACCTGGACTAAGTATTAGCGTGGTTAACGGTCGTGGCCGACTCCCTCGCTGGGCTTCCGCTTGAAGGTTGGCGAGGTGCATGATGTGCACATGGCGATAAGTGGCGAGAGCGTGTGTGAAGAAGTACACCCCTGCAGGGTTATGATCTATTCGAATAGCCGCCTCCGAGGATATGGACTACTTGGAAACATATGTTGTTCATAGATAACTATAATGGCTACTCATAAAATTGTTAAGATAAGCGTGAGTGTCGTGGACGGCATTTCCGTAGGAAGACGGAATAATTCCACGATGGAGTATTGTTGTGGTGTTAGTGGACTCGTGTGCAAGAAATCAAAGTTGTCAAAACTATTTAAAAATGCAAGTTGTCTAGCCAAGAGTCAAATGCTGGCTTTCTGGATGAAACCCCACAACTCCTTGTTGATACATTGCATGAGTAGAGAGTTTATCCTAAAGTCTTGCTGAGTACTTTTGTACTCACGTTTGCTTAATAATTTGTTGCAGAGGTTGTTAATGACCCTAATGGAGGGTTCTTTCTAGACATCGACGACGACGAGTAGCTGGTATCCCAGCTACGATCTGGCCCTAGGATGGGTCTGTAGATAGTCAGGTCATGTGCCTTTATCTTTCCATCTGTCTGTACTCAGACAATTTTACTCTTCCGCTGGCTTGTAAAACTTGTGTGTATGAATTATGATGATGGGTCGTGAGGCCCCTATCTCTGTAATATCATGTGTGAGGCTCTTCCGAGCCTTCTAAATAAAGTTTGTATGTTTATGGTTATGTTGTGATGCCATCGATGTATCTATACATATCGGTATGCCATGCGTACGTGTGTTGTACTTGATATGTATGGGGTTCGAATACCTAGTCGTATGCCTTAGTAGCACTCCTTACGGGGAAATGCCCCTTTGTGATTCCATTGAGCTATGGTAGTCCCCTACTGCTCCGGACACATTGGTTGACCGGCATGTGTCCTTCTTAGCTGCTGTGTCTGTCCCTTTGGGAAATGTCACGCGTATGTAATGGAGTCCTTGTATCTTGCTATGACTCGTCTACATTTGTTGATGACCGACACCTGCTTTGCTGGGTCATGTATGGCTGTCCGTGTACGGAACTTCCACTTTAGTTTATGACTATACATGTCGATCCGGGTTCTTTGACATTGGATTGCTAGCAACACAATCGCATACGCGAGTCAAAAGGCGCAAACGGTCCCGGCAAAGGTAAGGCTGCAGCCGTGGGGATAACCGTGCGTGAGACCGCAAAGAGATGCGATGTGTTACAGGATGGATTCCTATGGCTTAGGATCGGGGTCCCGACAACGTTGGTATCAGAGCCTGACTGACTGTAGGATTACTAAGCCAAACTGGTCGAAGTTGAGTCTAGAATTTCTTTAGTTATACATAAGGGAATTGTTTGTGGAAGGTAACGTAAGATTCTTGCTTCTCTTCTTTAACTATTCTATTCTGGTCATCCTCGTCTTTTCTGCGGGGATTAAGGACTAGGTTACTTATCTTTCTCTTAGGCTCGTGTTTCTGATTGGTAGATTATAGACAACGGGTTGAGAGTTACTTCGGGTTTCTTTTATTCCAAGGAAGAGAAAATAAGTTTTGATGACCATGTAATTGAACTTGATAGTTGAGTGGTTATGCTATCCTATCTTTGTGGGATGTCTCAAAATTGTTTTTGAGCATTTACAGCCGTTATGCTGCCCAATTTTGTCTTCAGAGCTCTAAAGCTTTTGCATTACTCTCTATTTTTAGATGTCTGGCCGTCCTTCTCGTCAGGTGGTCCGTCTGACTATGTGCATTGATGTGCTGGGTCATACGGCCATGCTAGTCAGGATGATGCCAGTAGCCGGTTACCGCTGGTACCCAGAGTATACAGTGGAGGAGCAGTACCGGGATTTTAATCAGAGTCAGTACCTCTACACTGTTAGGGTATTCCCAGATTACCCTGGAGTTGAGGAGCCGATCCATTGGTCTTATGGATTGGGGGTCACTGTTGACATGGCAGTACAAGATGCTGCCTATTCAATGCTGACCATCATGAGGGCCAGACATGCACTGCTGCAGAATTCAGAGTTCTGCTATGTTCCTGCGTGTCAGCGAGGTGAAGAAGGATACCTCAGTGGGGTCTACTTTGATTCCTCTATCGAGGATCCGCTGCTGCAGTCCACTACTGAGATGCTAGAGAATAGAGACATGGATGCTCATGCCCTTCGTATGGAGCTCTATGCTACACGTGCCCGTCTGTGGACGGCTTTGACATAACTGGCACCTGTAGTCCAGACAGGGTACGGAGATATGGAGATGCTGAACCCTATTAGGACCCATCTTCCGGCTCATGTTGACTGGCCTGCTATCGGAGGAGTCACCCCTCTTCGGGGACCTCTACTACCACCAGCCAGGGGACCAAGGCCACACCTGTGTCCTTACGATTCCTAGGGGTCTCTGGCTGGAGTATTTCCTGATTCGCAGGTTGAGCTTCCAGGCCATGGAGGCAATCTTTATGAGATGTTCTATGCGGATGCCTGAACCGTGAGTGGAAGGATAGTATGGTAGTAGTTGTACTTCCACAGTCCTGTGTGACTTGTGAAGTATGCTTATGTTGTGAGATGAATTCCGGAGGCATAGATAAATAATGTATATGAAGCTTGGAAGCCTCTGATGAGTAGTTTCATGTTTTCCGTAGTTTGCTCTTTGGTTAAGGTTGTACTGAACTATGTAATGGTGTGTATGAACCATGTTGTATATATGGCATTTGCTTGTTACCATGTTGTTTGGATGTTCATTTCCGCATTCCATGTGTTCAGTGCATTCTTAATCCATAGTTAGTGTTGATGTTGATATTGGTCTAAGCTATGAGTTTGTTTGTCAGGATGGTGTTCACCAGGTTGAACCGTGCCCCTGCTCATGAGCAAGGAGAGAGTAGTCAAGCATCTTAGGAGGAACTGCCTCACCCGCCCTCTCTGGCGGAAGTTATGCTTGAGGCAGAGAGAAACAAAAGGGAGACCAACCGTCTGTTAGAGCGTATTGAGCAAAATACGGCTCGTGAGCCTAAGAATGATGCAGTGTCCCTCAATGATTTTGTGAAGCTGAATCCTCCGAAGTTCCATCACTCCGTCGATCCCCTCGACGCTGATGATTGGTTGTGCAGTATATCGCGCAAGATTCGCTCTGCAAATGTTTCTGAGGCCGACAAGGTGACCTTTGTGGCGTACTTTCTGGAGGGACCCGCCAATCTGTGCTGGGAGAACTTTGAAGCTATGCGTCCTGCTGAACCAGCAGCCACATGGATAGACTTTAGTGCAGCCTTCCGTCTGCACCATATTCCAGAGGGCCTGATGGATAGAAAGAGAGAGGAGTTCTGTGCATTCACCCAAGGAAAGTTGACCGTGGATGCCTATAGCCGGGAGTTCGGTAACCTCGCCCGCTATGCAACAGAGGAGGTGTCTACTGATGCCAAGAAGCAAGCAAGATTCCGTAAGGGTCTGAGCCCTGAACTCCGTCGTGATTTGCACCTCCACGAATGTACAAGCTTTCAAGCTCTTGTCAACAAGGCGATTAGTGTCAAGACTGGTCATACAAACTACAAAGCCACAAAGAAGCACTCCCGTGACTCTGGCTCGTCATCTGGTTCCGCGTTCCCAAAATGCAGGTTGTGGGTTCCAAACAGTTCTCTGCTGCCAAGATACACTCCAAGGCCATCCTATGTGGCGCCTCAGGCGAATCAGACCAACCCTCCAGCAAAAACCTATGGTGGTCCAGCTAGCAATGCTGCACCACGTGCCAATCAGGTTATCTGTTACAAGTGTGGAGAACCAGGGCACTACTCCCGAGAGTGTCCTCAGAATATGGGTGCCAAGCAACCCGGAAAGTCCGTTGGGCAAGGCAAGTCGGGCAAAGCTTACTATGTGAAGCCAACTCCTGCACGTGGCCGTGTGAACTATGTTTCAGCAGAAGAAGCTGCAGAGGATCCCGATGTCTTACTGGGTACGCTCCTTGTTAATCATCACCCAGCGTTTGTTCTTTTTGACACTGGGTCATCTCATTCCTTCATTTCAGAAAGTTATGCACAGTTGCATAACATGTGTTTCTGTGATATGCCAATCCCATTGGTTGTCCAAACCCCTGGTAGTAAGTGGCAAACCTCCAGGATAACCTATGACAATGAAATTCTAGTAGACATGCTAGTTTTTCTAGCATCTTTGATAGCCCTGAAATCTTCGGATATCAATATCATCTTGGGTATGGACTGGATGTCAGCTCATTATGCCAAGATTAATACTCATTCTAGAAATGTTCAGCTTACCCATCCCTCGGGTGAGATAGTCAATGTCTCTACTCGAGTTGCCAAATGCCAACTCTATTCCCTCAATGCCAACCCTCTTCCGGAACTTGAAGACATTCCGGTAGTCCGTGACTACCCGGATGTTTTTCCAGAGGAATTGCCAGGAATTCCACCTGACAGAGATGTAGAGTTTGTGATAGACCTTGTTCTGGGAACCGTTTCAATAGCCAGAAGACCTTATAAGATGGCACCCCTGGAGCTAGCTGAACTTAAGAAGCAACTAGATGAGGCCTTGAATAAAGGTTTCATTCGTCCCAGCTCTTCTCCTTGGGCTTGTCCCGTCTTCTTCGTCAAGAAGAAAGACGAAACGGATCGGATGGTTGTAGATTATTGACCAGTTAACCTGGTCACCATAAAGAACAAGTATCCGCTCCCCAGGATCAATGATCTGTATGATCAGCTCGCTGGATCCTCAATCTTCTCAAAAATGGATTTGAGGTTGGGTTACCATCAAATCAAAATCAAGAACGGGGACATTCCAAAAACCGGTTTTGTCACTCGTTGTGGCCAATACGAGTACACCGTCATGTCCTTCGGTTTAACCAATGCCCCAGCCACGTTCTCTCGCTTGATTAATTCAATCTGCATGGAGTATTTGGATAAATTCGTCATAGTATACCTCGATGATATCCTCATCTACTCGAAGAACGAACAAGAACATGTCGAGCATTTAAGGCTGGTATTGATGAAACTTCGAGAGCATCGCCTTTATGCCAAGTTTTCAAAATGTGAATTTTGGTTACCACAAGTGACCTATCTAGGCCACGTAACCTATGGTAAGGGTATTGCTGTCAATACCGAGAGAGTTCAAGGTGTCCTTGATTGGACTCAACCTGAATCAGTTAAGCAAGTTAGGAGTTTTGTTGGTCTAGCGAGCTATTGTCGCCGCTTTGTCGATAATTTCTCCAAGGTTGCAAAGCCTCTAACTGAACTCCTCAAGAAATATAAAAAGTTCGAGTGGACACCACAGTGTGAGCATAGTTTTCAGGAGCTGAAAAGATGCCTCACTTCCGCACGTGTGTTGCTACCACCAGATTTCTCTAAGGACTTTGTTATCTACTATGATGCCTCACGACAAGGATTAGGTTGCATTCTCATGCAGGATCGTCATGTGATTGCATACGCATCTCGACAGTTGCGTCCACATGAGGATAATTATCCCACACATGATCTTGAGCTTGCAGTTGTAGGCCATGCACTTAAAACCTGGCAACATTACCTTCTTGGTAATCGTTGCAAAATATTCACCGATCACCAAAGTCTGAAATATATCTTCACCCAGCCGGATTTGAATCTCAGGCAAAGACGGTGGGTTGAGTTGATCACGGATTATGACTTAGGGATAACTTACACCCCGGGGAAGGCCAACGTTATGGCTAATGCACTAAGTCGTAAGTCTTATTGTAACAATCTGATGCTACAACGGGGTCAACCACATCTCTATGAGGAATTTCGGAAGTTAAATCTTCACATTGTTCCTCAAGGATTCTTTTCTAATCTGGTGGCGAAGCCAACTCTTAAGGATCAAATCATAGCTGGCCAGAAGCGTGATAAGGGTATATCACGGATCAAGGAGAATATTATTAGCGAAAACACTAAGGAATTCTCCATGAATGATCAAGATGTTGTGTTCTTCCAAAATCTTCTAGTGGTTCCTAAGAATCCACATCTAAGGCAGTTAATCCTTAAGGAGGCTCATGATTCTCCTCTCACCATTCATCCTGGTAGTACTAAGATGTATGAGGACCTACGCTAGAGGTTTTGGTGGACTAGGATGAAGAGAGAAATTGTTAAGTTCGTTGCTAACTATGACGTTTGTCGTCGAGTTAAGGCAGAACATCGAAGGCCTTCTGGCACCCTTCAACCTTTAGCTATTCCTGAATGGAAATGGGATAATGTCAGTATGGATTTCATCAGCGGTTTGCCCAAGACCAAGAAAGGAAATAATGCTATCTTTGTATTCATTGACCAACTTTCCAAAGTAGCTCATTTTCTTCCAGTTCGTGAGAGTATAATAGCTAGCCAGCTAGCAGAGTTATACATCTCTCGAATAGTGTCTCTTCATGGTGTTCCTCTTGATATTAATTCAGACCGTGGAAGTATCTTTACTTCTCGCTTCTGTGAGAGTTTTCAGAATGCCATGGGGACTCACTTATCTTTTAGCACTGCTTTCCATCCTCAATCGAGTGGTCAAGTAGAAAGAGTGAATCAAGTCCTAGAAGATATGCTTCGAGCTTGTGTTATATCGTTCGGTATGAATTAGGAGAAATGCCTTCCATTCGTCGAATTTGCTTATAACAATAGTTATCAATCAAGCTTGGGCAAAGCTCCTTTTGAAGTTCTCTATGGACGAAGATGTCGAACACCTCTTAATTAGTCAGAAACTGGAGAGAGGCAACTCTTTGGTCCCGATATGATCTAGGATGCAGAAGAGCAAGTTCACATTATTCGTGAAAAGTTGAAAACAGCCCAGTCTCGTCAAAAGAGCCAATATGATCGTCATCATAAGGCTGTGACCTTTGAAGTTGACGAGAAGGCTTACCTTCGGGTTACACCTTTGAAGGGAACCCACCGTTTCGGTATCAAGGGCAAGTTGGCTCCTCGTTACATTGGTCCTTTTCGCATTCTTGTCAAACGAGGAGAAGTTGCCTACCAATTGGAACTTCCTCCGCATCTTTCCAAGGTTCATGATGTATTCCACATCTCGCAACTCAGGCATTGCTTTTTGGATCCTATCCGTGAAGTGGACCACGAAACGCTTGATCTCCAAGATAACGTTTCATAACGAGAATACCCAGTGCTATTCTTGATCAAGCTGAGCGTACCACTCGACGTAGAAACCTCAAGTTTCTTAAAGTTCAATGGTCAAATCATTCTGAACAGGAAGCAACTTGAGTATCCTGCGCTATTCCTGATGAGTTCCAAATCTCGGGACGAGATTCTTTTGAGTGGGGGTGAGTTGTCACATCCCTGATCCCTATTAGGTTTAGTAAGATGCGCTCATGTTTTCTTTCAATTCATCCAAGGAAATGAAATGAAAACCTAAAAGCAAAGCAAGAAAACCAAAGCAAAACCCTAGCAACCCCTCATTCAAAAGCATTTCAAAATTGATGTCAAATCAATGAACCCAAAATGGCCTTAAGAAAATTTCACCTTTTCTGATAAATGTTGAAAATAAAATATCATAAGTAAAATATATTTTCAAAGTGTTTTTGGCATTTTAAGTTTAAGTTAAAAGCTACTTAAATCAATTATATATTTGATTTCAAATATTTCAAAGTTTCCAAAAATGTTGAAAACTTTATGAGTGGTTGGAAATATTCCAACTAACACTCCAGTATTTTTCAAACTATTTTAGGAATAGTTTGGAGACAAAAATAAAACCAAAACAAATAACAGAAAGAATAAACAGAAAACAGAAAAGAAGAAAAAGGAAATAAGTTTACCTGACGCTCACCTAAGGCCCAACCCACCTAGCGCCTGTCATCTTCCTCCTTGCGAGCGAGTAGCAGGAGGTGGCCGTCGCGTTCCCCGGCGCGCCGACGCAGCTGCATGCCTGCCTGGCCACCGCGTCGCGCTGGCACGAACGGGGATAAGCTCCCGGAGGCCTCCCCGTGCTCATCCCCTTCTCATTCCCCCCTGTTCTCTCTCTCTCTCTCTCTCGGCCGCCATGACCGAAGGTTGAGCTTGAGCTCGCCATCGCTCCTGCCCCTCTCCCTCTCACCTGAGCCGCGCAACAGCTTCGCCGTGATCCCCTAAAGCTCTCCAGAAGGTCGCGCGATGCCAAGAACCCCTGAGACGCCGTGATGCCGTCATCTTCCTCCTCGGGTCACCGGAGTTCGCCGCCGTCATTCTCTCTCTTCAGGCCATCCCCGCGCCCACTCTCGAGGGCACTGCACTCCTCGTGAGCTCAGGGTCCTTTTCCCTAAGTTTTCCCCCTCGATCCCTTCCTCTAGGCCTCGATTCCACCGGAGCCCGACGAGATCCGCCGCGGGACCTCATTGCCGGTAGCTCTTCGGTGATCGGCTGGTCATTCTGAGGCCACCAATGGCTTCATTGCGTCGCGTAGATGCTCTAGGAGCTAAGCCCGCTCGTTTTGCCCTTGGTTTCGTCGATCCCGACATAGCCCAAGCTTCGGCCGCCGCCAAGCTCGTCGCCGGCGTCACCTCCGGCCTTTTCATCCCCTGCTGTGTGCAATAATGGAGCCGCGGGTGAAGTGCCGGTCGTCTGGTGCCCTCCGCGTGAAGTTTCGTCATCGGAGATGCATTTCCGAGCCCCTCCGCCGTTCTGGTGGTTGATACGTCTCAAGCGTATCTATAATTTTTGATGGTTTCACACTGTTATCTTGGCAACTTTGGATGTTTTGTTTACCTTTTATATCTTTTTTGGGACTAACTTATTAACTCAGTGCCAAGTAACAGTTCCTGTTTTTTCTGCATTTTTGACTCTTTTCAGATCTGATTTTGGAACGGAGTCCAAACGGAATAAAATCCCCAAAATGATTTTTTCCAGAACGAAAGAAGATCAGGAGGCTTGATGGCCAAGCAAGTGGCCCCACAGGGAGCCCACAAGCCCTGTTGCCGCGGCCAGGGGGGAGGCCGCGCCAACCAAGATTGTGGCCTCCCTGGCGCTCCCCTGCCCTAGGTCTTTGGCCTATATATTCCCTAAAAATCGAGAAAAAATCAGGGCGTCCACGAAAACACTTTTCCGCCGCCGCAAGCTTCCGTTTCCGCGAGATCTCATCTGGAGACCCTTCCCGGTGCCCTGCCGGAGGGGACTTTGGAGTTGGAGGGCTTCTTCATCAACATCATCGCCCCTCCAATGACTCGTGAGTAGTTCACTTCAGACCTACGGGTCCGTAGTTAGTAGCTAGATGGCTTCTTCTCTCTCTTGGATCTTGAATACAAAGTTCTCCATGATCTTCATGGAGATCTATCCGATTTAATCTTCTTTGGCGGTGTGTTTGTCGAGATCCTATGAATTGTGGATTTGTGATCAGATTATATATGATATATATTTGAGTCTTTGCTGATTTCTTATATGCATGATTTGATATCCTTGTAAGTCTCTCCGAGTCTTGGGTTTTGTTCGGCCAACTAGATCTATGATTCTTGCAATGGGAGAAGTGCTTGGTTTTGGGTTCTTACCATGTGGTGTCCTTTGCCAGTGATAGTAGGGGCAGCAAGGCACACATCATGTAGTTGCCATCAAGGGTAACAAGGTGGGCTTTGTCGTAGATATGAGATTGTCCATCTACATCATGTCATCTTGCTTAAGGCGTTACTCTTTTCTTTTGGACTTAATACACTAGATGCATGTTGGATAGCGATCGACGTGTGGAGCAATAGTAGTAGATGCAAAAAGTATCGGTCTACTTGTTTGGTACGTGATGCCTATAGATATAATCATTGCCATAGATGACGTCACAACTTTGCGCGGTTCTATCAATTGCTCGACAGTAATTTATTCACCCACCGTCTACTTGCTTTCATGAGAGAAGCCACTAGTAAACACTATGGCCTCTGGGACTATTCACACCCATCATTTCCACTTTTGCTTTTACTTTGCTTTGTTTCTTTGTTGCTTTCAGTTCTCACTTGGCAAACAATCTATAAGGGATTGACAACCCCTCAATAGCGTTGGGAGCAAGCTCTTTGTGTTTGTGCAGGTACTTGTGATATTCCTTCACTGGATCGATACATTGGTTCTCAAAACTGAGGGAAATACTTACCACAGCTGTGCTACATCACCCTTTCCGCTTTGAGGGAACACCAACGCAAGGCTCCAAGGCAACGGGGAAATCCTTTGCATATTTTCCTAGGAAGTCCCTAAAGGCGTAGCTGTAGCAGAAGGATTCCTGGTGCCGTTGCTGAGGAGAATCAAGACAAGAACAGTCTCCCGCCAGCACGTGTTTCTGGCGCCGTTGGAAGGTCTTTTGTTGCATCAGGAGAAGTATTTCTGGTGCCGTTGCCGGGGAAGGAGAGATCTATCCAAGTAGGTCTCACAAACTCATCTCATGCATTTACTTTTTTGCCAGTTGCCTCTCATTTTCCTCTCCCCCACTTCACATTTGCCGTTTTCATTTGCCTTTCTCCTTTGTCGTTTTCTTTTGCCTTTGCCGTTTTCCTTTGCCGGTTTTCTTGCTTGGTTGTGTGCTTGTTTGTTTGTTGAAGTCATCATGGCTGAAAACACCAAACTTTGCGACTTCTCGAGCACTAATAATAATGATTTGATTAGTACTCCGATTGCTCCCGCCACTAGTGCAGAATCGTATGGAATCAATGAAGCTTTGCTCAATCTTGTTATGAAAGAGGAATTCTCTGGCTTCCTAGTGAAGATGCCGCATCCCATCTCAATACCTTCATTGAGCTTTACGATATGCGAAAGAAAAGAAATGTGGATAATGACGTGATTATGTTGAAGCTTTTTCCTTTCTCGTTGCGAGATCGTGCAAAAACTTGCTTTTCTTCTTTGCCTAAAAATAGTATCGATTCTTGGGATAAGTGCAAAGATGCTTGCATATCCAAGTATTTTCCGCCGGCAAAGATCATCTCCTTACGTAATGATATCATGAATTTCAAGCAACTTGATCATGAACACGTTGCACAATCTTGGGAGAGGATGAAGCTTATGATTAGAAATTGTCCCGCTCATGGCTTGAGGTTGTGGATGATTATAGAAATCTTTTACACTGGTTTGAATTTCGCTTCTCGCAATATCTTGGACTCCGCCTCAGGTGGAACGTTCATGGAAATCAAGTTCGGAGATGCTACAAAGCTCCTAGACAATATCATGACCAACTACTCTCAGTGGCATACTCAAAGGTCACCTGCCAGCAAAAAGGTACACAGTATAGAAGAAATTAACTCGCTTAGTGCTAAGATGGACGTGTTGATGAAGTTGGTTGCTAGTAGAAACGCTCCTTTAGATCCTAATGACATGCCACTATCTTCCTTGATTGAGAGTAGCAACACTAGTTTGGACATTAATTTTGTTGGTAGGAACAATTTTGGCAACAACGATGCTTTTAGAGGAAACTATGTTCCTAGGCCTTTTCCTAGTAACTCCTCTAACAATTATGGCAATTCCTACAACGACACTTATGGAAATCACAACAAATTACCCTGTGATTTAGAGAGTAATATCAAAGAGTTCATCAACTCTCAAAAGATTTTCAATGCGTCCATAGAGGAAAAACTACTCCAAATTGATGATTTGGCTAAGAGCGTTGATAGGACGTCTTGTGATATTGATGCTTTTGAAAGTTAGATGTGCTCCTCCCAAGGTCAACTTGGATGGAACTTTGAAAGCTTTGCGTGTCTCCATGAATGAGAGCAAAGAAAGAACCGCCCAAATTCGCGCTAGGCATGAATGGTTTAAAAGGGTGCATTCTAGTGATGCAAATCATGAAGATCTTAAGGTGCTTGGTGTGTCTCCTCTTGAATCTTTGTTTTCGCGTGTCAAACCTATTGATGAAGTGGCTGGATATGAATCCACTTTGGTTGAAAAACGCCCCAATGATTTAGAGTCCACCTATCTTGATGATAAAGGTGTGGAGAGTGGAGTAGAAGAAATCAAAATTTTGGGTCGTAATGAAACTCCCACTTTGGATTTCAAGGAATTCAATTATGATAGTTGTTCCTTGTTTTCTTTGATGCAGTCCATTGCAAACTCTCCACGTGCTTATAGCCAAAGCAAAGCCTTTACCGCGCATATCGTAGATGCTATGATGAAATCTCTTCAAGAGAAGCTCGAACTAGAAGTCTCTATACCTGGAAAACTTCATGATGAGTGGGAACCTACTATCAAAATCAAGATCAAATACTATGAGTGCAATGCTTTGTGTGATTTGGGTGCTGGTGTTTCCGCGATTCCAAAGTCTTTATGTGATATTCTTGGTTTTCATGAGATTGAAGAGTGTTCTCCTAATTTGCATCTTGCGGATTCTACTTTCAAGAAACCCATGGGAAGGATCCATGATGTTATTATTGTTGCAAATAAGAACTATGTACCCGTGGATTTTATTGTACTTGACATAGAGTGCAATCCTTCATGTCCCATTATTCTTGGTAGACCTTTCCGAAGGACTATTGGTGCTATCATCGATATGAAGGAAGGGAATATTAGATTTCAATTTCCCTTAAATAAGGGCATGGAGCACTTTCCAAGAAAGAAAATAAGATTGCCTTATGAATCTATGATGAGGGCTACTTATGATTTGAGCACCAAAGATGACTATACGTGATTCCATCACCTTATGCCTAGCTAAGGGCGTTAAACAGTAGCGCTTGTTGGGAGATAACCCAACGAATCTATCATTTTCCTTCTGTTTTGGGTTTTCCACACTTTCATAATTCTGTTATGATTGTGTTTTTTGTGTTTCTTTTTGCGTATGTGCCAAGCAAAACCGTTATGATTAGTCTTGGGGATGATCGTTTGGTCATGCTGGAAAAGACAGAAACTTTCTGCTCACGAAAAGAATTTTCATTGTTTTTCTGTAAGAGATTTTGAGTTGATTCTTTTTGCTTCTGATTCCTATGCAAAGTCTTCAGACTTCCGAAATTGTTCAGAATTGTTTAAGTACCAGAAGTATACGAAGTATACAAATTGCTAAAGACTGGTCTGCTGTTAACCGATTCTGTTTTTGTTGCGTTGGTTGCTTATTTTGATGAAACTATGGATAGTATCGGGGGGTTTTAGCCATGGAAGATTGAAAATACAGTAACCCAACATGAGCATAAGTAGAATTCAAGTTTGCTACAGTACCTAAGGATGTGGTGGTTTGCTTTCTTATACTAATGTTATCACGAGTTTCTGTTTAAGTTTCGTGTTGTGAAGTTTTCAAGTTTAGGGTGAAGTTCTTATGGACAAAAAGATAAAGAGTGGCAATATCTCAAGCTTGGGGATGCCCAAGGCACCCCAAGAGATTCAAGGATGCCGTAAAAGCCTAAGCTTGGGGATGCCCCGGGAAGGCATCCCCTCTTTCGTCTTCAATCCATAGACAACGTTACTTGGGCTATATTTTATTCACCACATGTTATGTGTTTTGCTTGGAGCGTCTTGTATCGTAGGAGTCTTTTATTTTTGTTGTGTCACAATCATCCTTGCTGCACACCTAGAGAGAGAGAGAGAGACATGCACTCACCGTGATTTTGTGGAGCTTCACTTATATCCTTTGGTAGACAATTCAGGTCACATGTGCTTCACTTATATCTTTTAAGCTAGTTGATTTTGCTCTATGTGCTTCACTTATATCTTTTAGAGCACGGCGGTGCGTGGCTTGGTAGTTTATGTATGCTATGAAAGTAGTCTCAAAAGGGGTAATTATCCAAAGGGATACAAAAACTTCCACCTTCATGTGCATTGAATAGTTAGAGAAGTTTGATTCATCTCAACTAGTTTTGAGTTGTGGTTATGGTAATATTGAAGTTATATTAGTAAGGTGTTGTGAATCTAGAAATACTTCGGTTGAAGTTAGTGATTCCCGTAGCATGCACGTATGGTGAACCGCTATGTGATGAAGTCTGAGCATGATTAGTCTATTGATTGTCATCCTTTGTGTGGCGGTTGGGATCGCGCGATGGTTTATACCTACCAACCCTTCCCCTAGGAGTATGCGTTGAATGCTTTGTTTTGATTACTAATAGAACTTCTGCAACAAGTATATGAGTTCTTCATGACTAATGTTGAGTCCATGGTTCAGATGCACTTTCAACTTCCACCATCACTATCTTCTTTAGTGCCGTGCAACTTTCGCCGGTGCACAAAATCCACCATTAGCCTCTCTCAAAACAGCCACCATACCTACCTACTATGGCTTTTTCAAAGTCATTCCGAGATATATTGCCATGCAACTACCACCATGACATGTGACACCACGTCTACATTGCCATTGCATGGTCATAATTAGCTAGCATGATGTTTCCATTTATGTCTATGCCATGCTAGATCATTGTCATGGTACACTACCGAAGGCATCCCATATAGAGTCATCATTGCTCTAAGTTTTGAGTTGTAAGTGTGATGATCATCATTGATGGAGCATTGCCCCATGTGAGGAAATAAAAGAGGCCAAAGATGCCCACCAAAATAAAAAAATAATAAAAAAAGAGGCCAAAGATCCCATCCAAAAAAATGAGAGCAAAAAGAGAGAAGGGACAATGCTACCACTTTTCCACACTTGTGCGTATTAAGCACCATGATCTTCATGATTGAGAGTCTCTCATTTTGTCACCACCACATACCTAGTGGGAAATTTTCATTATATAACTTGGCTTGTATATTCCAATGATAGGCTTCCTCAAAATTGCCTTAGGTCTTCGTGAGCAAGCAAGTTGGATGCACACCCACTAGTTTTCTTTAAGAGCTTTCACATACTCTAAGCTTTAGTGCATCATTTGTATGGCAATTCCTACTCATTCACATTGATATCTATTGATGAGCGTCTCCACAGCTCATTGATATGCCTAGTTAATGTGATCATCTTCTCCTTGTTTGTCTTGCAACCTCCACCACACTCCACACCACTTATAGTGCTAAAACCATGGTTCATGCTCATGTATTGCGTGAGAGTTGAAAAGGTTTGAGAAAGTAAAGGTGTGAAAACAATTACTTGGCCAATACCGGGGTTATGCATGATTTAAATTCGTTGTGCAATGATGATAGAGCATAGACAAACTATATGATTTTGTAGGGATAACTTTCTTTTGGCCTTGTTATTTTGAAAGTTCATGATTACTTTGCTAGTTTGCTTGAAGTATTATTGTTTCCACGTCAATAGCAAACTATTGTTTTGAATCTAATGGATCTGAATATTCACGTCACATAAGAGGAGTTACAAAGGACATCTATGCTAGGTAGCATGAAAGCATCAAAAATTCATTCTTTATCACTTCCCTACTCGAGGACGAGCAGGAGTTAAGCTTGGGGATGCTTGATACGTCTCAAACGTATCTATAATTTTTGATGGTTTCACGCTGTTATCTTGGCAACTTTGGATGTTTTTTTTACCTTTTATACCTTTTTTGGGACTAACTTATTAACTCAGTGCCAAGTGCCAGTTCCTCTTTTTTCTGCGTTTTTGACTCTTTTCAGATCTGATTTTGGAACGGAGTACAAACGGAATAAAATCCCCAAAATGATTTTTTTCTAGAACGGAAGAAGACCAAGAGGCTTGAGGGCCAAGCAAGTGGGCCCACAGGGAGCCCACAAGCCCTGTTGCCGCGGCCAGGGGGGAGGCCGCGGCAACCAAGCTTGTGGCCTCCCTGGCGTCCACGAAAACACTTTTCCGCCGCCGCAAGCTTCCGTTTCCGCGAGATCTCATCTGGAGACCCTTCGCGGTGCCCTGCCGGAGGGGACTTTGGAGTTGGAGGGCTTCTTCATCAACATCATCGCCCCTCCAATGACTCGTGAGTAGTTCACTTCAGACCTACGGGTCCGTAGTTAGTAGCTAGATGGCTTCTTCTCTCTCCTGGATCTTCAATCAAAGTTCTGCATTATCTTCATGGAGATCTATCCGATGTAATCTTCTTTGGCGGTGTGTTTGTCGAGATCCGATGAATTGTCGATTTGTGATCAGATTATCTGTGATATATATTTGAGTCTTTGCTGATTTCTTATATGCATGATTTGATATCCTTGTAAGTCTCTCCGAGTCTTGGGTTTTGTTTGGCCAACTAGATCTATGATTCTTGCAATGGGAGAAGTGCTTGGTTTTGGGTTTTTACCGTGTGGTGACCTTTCCCAGTGACAGTAGGGGCAGCAAGGCACACATCGTGTAGTTGCCATCAAGGGTAACAACGTGGGCTTTGTCGTAGATATGAGATTGTCCATCTACATCATGTCATCTTGCTTAAGGCGTTACTCTGTTCTTTTGGACTTAATAGACTAGATGCATGCTGGATAGCGGTCGATGTGTGGAGTAATAGTAGTAGATGCAAAAAGTATCGGTCTACTTGTTTTGGACGTGATGCCTATAGATATAATCATTGCCATAGATGATGTCACGACTTTGCACGGTTCTATGAATTGCTCTACAGTAATTCTTTCACCCACAGTCTACTTGCTTTCACGAGAGAAGCCACTAGTAAAAACTACGGCCCCCGGGTCTATTCAAACCTATCGTTTCCACTTTTGCTTTTACTTTGCTTTGTTTCTTTGTTGCTTTGAGTTCTCACTTGGCAAACAATCTCTAAGGGATTGACAACCCCTTAATAGCGTTGGTAGCAAGCTCTCTGTGTTTGTGCAGGTACTTGTGATACTCCTTCACTGGATCGATACCTTGGTTCTCAAAACTGAGGGAAATACTTACCACCGCTGTGCTACATCACCCTTTCCGCTTCGAGGGAACACCAACGCAAGGCTCCAAGGCCACGGGGAAATCCTTTGCATATTTGCCTAGGAAGTCCCTAAAGGCGTAGCCGTAGCAGAAAGATTCTTGGTGCCGTTGCTGAGGAGAATCAAGACAAGAACAGTCTCCCGTCAGCACATGTTTCTAGCACCGTTGGAAGGTCTTTTGTTGCATCAGCAGTGGTCGCCGGAGGCTCACCGTCGGCTAGGTCGACCTCGCCACCGGTGGATCTGACCCCCGTGAGCCTATGACAGGTGGGGCCAGCCCCTGGCTAATTAAGTTTAGTAAAAATAAAAAATAACTTATTTAATTAACTTAAACAGACACTTACAGGTGGGTCCTACTCTGTTAATTAACTAATTAAGATAAATCTAAATTAAAACTGGCCAGAGTCATTGACCAGTGGGTCCCACTGGTCAGGTTTGACTTCCAACGGCCACTTGGACCTGCTGATGTCATGCTGATGCAATAAAAGCTTCTCTATTTGAAAATAATTCCAGAATAAGTTCAAAACTTTGGAAATTCATAGAAAATTGAATATAACTCCAAATTTGAAAAATAATATATGTAAATGGATCAGACAAATTCAAGGAATCCAATGGTGCTATTTTCATGCATGAAAAACAAAGTTATGAAACAACATCAGGTCAAATAAATTAAAAGAATTTGCTAAATTATAATTCAAATGATATTTGAATTATGATTTCAAATCAAGATCACCACAAAGGGTTCTGCTAGTCATCTCAAACCATGCTACATTGCATTTCATGCATCATTTTGTTGCATATCTTTGATATTGATTGATTGTTTTTATTCCGGTAGGCTCCGCCCCTCTGGATACGTCTGATTATCCGACTGACGGATATCACCCCTCTGCTGAGCAACAAGGCAAGCAACCATTTTGATCATCCCGATAAATCCCATGTTCTCGCTCCAGCTCTTATTTATTGCATTAGGATCAAATGCTTCAAATGCTTTTACTACGCTAGTTGAACACACTTCCCTTGCATGACCTGTCCTTGTCACAGTAAATAGATGAACCTTGCAACGTAGCATACCTGGTAGATGCTTGAGCCATGATGTGCCTTATTCTGCTATGCATGCTATGCTTAGAGTTGGGTATGGTCTGTCATCTGGGTGATGAACAGAATTGTGAGAATGTGTTCAGTGAGTAAAGGTGGTGTGTTGAACCAGATTTGGTAAAGGTACCGGTGAAAGGCTATGTAGGAGTACATGGCGGGTTGTTTCATTGGAACCGTCCTTAGGAACTGAGTTTCGTGTATGTAATCCAAGACAAGATACTACCAAATGTTGGGCCCTGAAATATGAACCTGCTTGATTTATTAATCGCTTAGTACTCGGTCCAGGAGTTGCAAGTAGTTTCTGGTGTTTATAGTCATGCTGGAGGCCGTGCGTAGCGCTGACCTTAGAGGTGGGCTATGATGCGGTAGGCAGTGGCACGGTGTACCAAGTGGCACCTGGATGGTGGACTTGGGAACCCTGCGCACATCGTTTGGGGCTGTGGCGGAGACCTCGACCGGACTTCCATGCGGGTTACCCTTAGATAGGCGATAGACCTGGACTAAGTATTAGCGTGGTTAACGGTCATGGCCGACTCCCTCGCTGGGCTTCCGCTTGAAGGTTGCCGAGGTGCATGACGTGCACATGGCGATAAGTGGCGAGAGCGTGTGTGAGGAAGTACACCCCTGCAGGGTTATGATCTGTTCGAATAGCTGCGTCCGCGGATATGGACTACTTGGAAACATATGTTGTTCATAGATAACTATAATGGCTACTCATAAAATTGTCAAGATAATCGTGAGTGTCGTGGACGGCATTTCTGTAGGAAGACGGAATGATTCCACGATGGAGTATTGTTGTGGTGTTAGTGGACTCGTGTGCGAGAAATCAAAGTTGTCAAAACTATTTAAACATGCAAGTTGTCTAGCCAAGAGTCAAATGCTGGCTTTCTGCATGAAACCCCACAACTCCTTGTTGATACATTGCATGAGTAGATTGTTTATCCTAAAGACTTGCTGAGTACTTTTGTACTCACGTTTGCTTAATAATTTGTTGCAGAGGTTGTTAATGAACCTAATGGAGGGTTCTTTCTAGACATCGACGACGACGAGTAGCTGGTATCCCAGCTACGATCTGGCCCTAGGATGGGTCTATACATAGTCAGGCCATGTGCCTTTATCTTTCTATCTGTCTGTACTCAGACAATTTTACTCTTCCGCTGGCTTGTAAAACTTGTGTGTATGAATTATGATGATGGGTCGTGAGGCCCCTATCTGTGTAATATCATGTGTGAGGCTCTTCTGAGCCTTCTAAATATAGTTTGTATGTTTATGGTTATGTTGTGATGCCATCGATGTATCTATACATATCGGTATGCCATGCGTACGTGTGTTGTACTTGATATGTATGGGGTTCGAATACCTCGTCGTATGCCTTAGTAGCACTCCTTACGGGGAAATGCCCCTTTGTGATTCCATCGAGCTATGGTAGTTCGCTACTCCTCCAGACACATTGGTTGACCGGCATGTGTCCTTCTTAGCTGCTGTGTCTGTCCCTTTGGGAAATGTCACACGTATGTAATGGAGTCCTTGTAGCTTGCTATGACTCGTCTACATTGGTTGATGACCGACACCTGCTTTGCTGGGTCTTGTATGCCTGTCCGTGTACGGAACTGCCACTTTAGTTTATGACTAGACATGTCGATCCGGGTTCTTTGACATTGGATTTCTAGCGACACAATCGTATACGCGAGTCAAAAGGCGCAAACGGTCCCGGCTAAGGTAAGGCTGCAGCCGTGGGGATAACCGTGCATGAGACCGCAAAGAGATGCGATGTGTTACAGGCTGGATTCCTATGGCTTAGGATCGGGGTCCCGACATGAAGATATTGTGAAGAACATCAACTCGAGAGTCACGCTGTGTGGAGACTCTTTCATTGACCTTGGACAACCTTTCCAAGATAAGCTTCGCAGAGCCCAAAGCACTCACTCTGCCATACTGACCTTTGCTCAGATGGACCCACATGATATTCTTCGCTTGACAGTCGAGTTGCTTGAATATGTTCACATGAGCGGCAAATGATAGTTGAAGTGACAGAGGGAACAATATTTTCCACAACATACAAGTGATCGTTGTCAATTGCTTCAAGGTGCATTCGCATCTTGTTCTTACAGTAGGGGAAATCCTTTCCTTCAAAGGTAGGACAACAATAACCTTGATCATACCTGCGGCCGACATAACAAAAACTCCAAGCGATTAAAACAAAATCACATAGAACAAGGGAGTACCTTGCTGTGATACCAATTGAAAGTGCATTATATCGACTAGAGGGGGGGATGAATCTGCGATTTTTAGAAATTCATCACTTAGAAATTCCTAGTGAGGAAAGTCGTTAGTCATGAACTGAGTGTAGCAGAAATAGTACTTAAACAGATATGCAAAAGCAACTACAACTAAGTACTGAGAGTGAGTTGAAGTAATTGGTTTGCACAGGTCATGTGAACAGGATAAGCAAGTGATGAATAACTCAGGTGAATAATTTGAGGTGAGAAATTCATGGAAAGTCTTCAGCCAAAATTTTCAAATAGTATAGATCAAAGTCATCAACATTCTATTGAGGAAATGAAAGAGTTGAAGAAATAGAACCTGTAGCTCAATGAAGACAATGGTTGATGACCCAGTTCCAACTAATGTGACAGGTGTACGTCTGGTTTGGAGCGTCTTGGTATTTAAACCAAAGGACACATAGTCCCGGGAAACACAGTCCCTAACATAGTCTCCTTGAGCTAAGGACACACAGTCCTCACCCAACACTTGTGGTAAGTCTTCAGGGCAGACTTCCAATCCCTCAGAAACTCGGTCACCCCACGATCCACAATTGATTGCTGGATGCTCTAGACCGTGATGTTTAACCGTCTGGAGGATGCACTATCCTCAAAGGTATCAAGCATCGGTTCCACACAGTAACAATCTCTTAAGTGATGCTCAATCACTTTGGGTTTTTTTGTTTTGGTTTGGGTGTTTGGGGTTTTCCCTCACTCGATGATTTTCGCTCAAAGTCCTCGAGGAATTGGGTTGCTCTAAATGACAAGTGATAGTTTCTCTCGCAGCAGGCAACCAACTAGTGCTTGTGGGGGGGGGGCTATTTATAGCCTGAGAGCATCTCGACATGATATGGCATTATTACCCCCAATGATATGACCGTTGTGTGGATAAGATTGGGGACACATGGCGCGTGGTGCGGCAACAGTTGGAATTTTCAACTGTGGAAGTCCTCATGTCTCTCATGTTCCACACTTGAAGGATTTGGTATGTGTAGGTTTAAGTTGAGCATCATGACGAAATATTTCCTTTGTATTACCTCGACCCCTTTTAACAGTACGGTGTTCCTATGGGTCAAGAATGGAGAAAATGAAACAAAAAGAGTAAATCTTCAAACTTCAAAGTCTGAGAGCATTTTCTTCGGGACACACCGAATTCCTCATCTTCAATGTCTTCATGAGGAATAGCAATTTCTTTGCTATCAAAGTCTTCAAGGAATGACCAAAGTCTTCACCCGAAGACACACATTTTTACGGGTCGATATTCTTCGAATAAATCAAACTCCTCAGGGACTTATAGAGCTTGTGTACACTCACAAATATATCAGTATCTTAACCTATAATTCTTCAATCAACCAAAGTCTCTAAGGGGCACTAGATGCACTTATAGAAATGAAATGTTTCCACTCTCGTTGAGAGAAAGGAGATATTTTAAAATCGGTAGACGCGATGAGGTATTTGTTGGCTCAACTTGACTCATATTTACTATTCGTGTGGGTACTCGAGTAACGTCGGGAAGCTTCATTGCTTCCCAGATTTAGCTCGTACCCTACTAAACTATAGAGGTATCTGTCAAAATAGTTTCCATAGTGAAACTTGTGATGGCAACAAAAGAAAAATAACTTCTTGTTACTATATGCAACGAATATGGCAAGCACATTCTCTATGTATCATCTAGATTGTACTACACATATGACACAACTCGTAGCTCATGTTGTGTATGAGATAGTTTTCCAAAGTGTCTTGTACATGAAAAACTTGTCATACTCGCCTTGGTCATCGGGACGATGGCTTGAACCTGAAACTATCAGGAATTCTAATAGTTTGTGATTATTATGATGTTAAATTCTTATGACATTTGGATTTTATGTGCACTACAAGTGACACAAGGAAGCTAATTTTAAGACTCGCGCACCTTAAAGTCTATGTTGAACCACACACACTCCTTGACTGCATCAAGTAGAGGTAAGTGGGTCTTCCCATCCATTGACTAGACTATTAATGCATTCCATGGTTTTAAAATACATATCTATATGATGGTCTTGAGTGTGTGCTTTATTCACACGGAACCATTGGCTCATTGTCCTGACATCGATTTCAAGCAAATTGAATGGATAACATTGCATAATTCTCCTTGAGTGCCTTCTATATGGCCCTTGGATTGAAGTTTAGCAATTTGTCCTAATGTCTAGACTCAAAATAATTTGGTAAATAATTTATCCAAAGTGTTAAGCTCATTGCATTATCTTTACTTTGTAATTGCAACTTACCAACTTTATGTTGGAGTCATACAGTTTTACACGCTCATGACCAAACTACATAATATTATTACACTCTATCTTTGATACGTGGAAATCTACCAAGTATTTCCCATGTGCGGTAGTTCAGTTGCATACCGATATCACCACCCGTCATACATCATTGGCTCCTCAACATATAGTTGGGATCTATGTGAGGAATAACTATATTTTTGTCAATACCTCAAGCCCCTCGAATGGGGAGATATTAAAGTCCAGTATGTTGATTCAATGAGGAATATTTCGAGGCATTAGGGGGAGAATTCACGTACCATGAAGAATGCCACGATATTAGTAGAATGTTCAACACATTCCTGCCTTAAATCCGCGTACTCAAATATTTGAACCATGTGTTCAAAAGATTTGTAGCACATTGCAAATAACATGCAAGATTCATTTACTCACTATAAAGGTGTCACCCAATCCTACAATCGTCCAAAAGTATGCCAGAAAGAGTGGAGATACCAATAAAAACCACTCCACTCCCCGTTTGATGCAACAGGGGGAGATGTCTGGCAAAAGTACATCAGGATTCAGGTTCTTGCAAGCAAGGATATCAACACCTATGAATCAGTAAATGCAAGTCAACTTCACATTGACAGGAACCTAATGGGTAGTATACACCTAGTGGATTGGAAACCTCCACAAACTCAGGTCATAGTGCACATAATGACTGGGACATCGGAATACACGACTCAATCGCATTGGGAAATCGCAAGTAATCAACATGGGTAATGATAGTTCTATCAACTCTATATTGATATATAGATTCTGGAGAAAGATATAACCAAAAGTCTACAATTGTCGACATACAATTCTCAACTAGATTGCAAAACCTTGCAAATGATTCACATCCAAGACCATGGCCATGGTAAAGTGTGAAGAACACTCGGACTGAGTTCAAGCAAAGGGTACAATCTAGGTAGAAATAAGCTTGCTCAATAATGGGAAGGTATTCATAAGCAATACCTACACAAGTGTTCTTATGGAAACAGAATTGAGAACAACAAGGTGGTGAAACATAGAGCAAGTATTGTAGCACAAGGGTTCGCACGGTTACCTAACTAATCTCTAGAGGTGGAATCTCTTTTCGATAACTTATTTCACTTGCAGTACAAAATCATCTATCACTGAAGTTGATAGATGTAGTGGCCACATATCCATGTGGATCACTAGATTCAGACATATATGATTGATTCCCGATGGAATCTCACTTCTGAATTGAAATACAAAATGCAACATACATTGTGTAAAAATCAATAAGTCACCATACGACTGATTGTTGTTGGTACATATGGTATAACCGATGTAGTGAGTTCCTTATGTGCAAGGATTACTCCCACAATGATGATTATCCATGGTTGTTTGTCCGTGATGATGACACATGTAATCATCTAAATAACAGAGTGAAAAATGAAGGATTTGGGTAAACCAAAATACTGCTCGTTACTATGGTATACTATGTTGTCTATATCCCAAATATATTGGAGAAATTCATTGTGGACAAATCTTATACATCCATAACTCTTATGGTAGTTCATTCTCTAGACGTAGAGAAAGATCTATTTAGACCAAGAGATGATGGAAATGAGATAATGGGACTCAATGTCCCGTCACGCCATTGGATCCACCAAACACCATTGGTTGGGAAGAATATCTATCGATGTCTCCAAAGGCGTCAAACATCTTGTCCTGGTTTTTCAATTTTCACTACTGAAATTCAAAAATTTGCCGTCTGCCATGGCGGACGGCAAAGGGGGGAACCACTGACGGTAAAGGCTTTGCCGTCGGTCAGCAGACGACAAAGTAGAAGGCAAAAAAATAATCTGGCGAAGAGGTTCTTTGTCGTTTGCTTTTTTAAAGCGGACGACAAAGAATCTTTACCATGAGGGGGCAGACGCCAAATTAAATGGGACGTCACATACACCAACAGGCCCGTTAAGTGCAAATTAAGGGGGATGGCAGACGACATCATGCCTCCTCTCTTTGCCGTCTGCCATCCCCCCTTTGCCATGTGGGGGCAGATGGCAAAGGGGGGAACCAGCCCCCTCTCTCTCCCCTCTTTGCCATCTGCCATCCCCCCTTTGCCACGTGGGGGCAGACGACAAAGAGGGGAGAGAGAGGGGGCTGGTTCCCCCCTTTGCCATGTGGGTCAGACGACAAAGAGGGGGAACTAGCCCCTCTCTCTCCCCTCTTCGCCGTCTGCCATCCCCCTTTGCCATGTGGGGGCAGACGGCAAAGGGGGGAACCAACCCCCCCTCTCTCCCCCTTTGCCATCTGCCATCCCCCCTTTGCCTTGTGGGGGCAGACGGCAAAGGGAGGAACCAGTCCCTTTTTAATTTATTTCTTATTATATCCAGCATTTTTCACAATAAACAGGATATATCTATATATTTGAGATAAATAAATTTCTTTCCGTGCTCATAACCATATTAAAATAACTTTCATCCATAGTACATACATATTATGCAAGTTGCATCCGTACCAAACCATATATTACACCTGTTTCATCCACATGCATACAAAGTTTCATATATATCCATATACTACAATAGTTTCAATACAAGCTTCCGTGAAGCCATGGTACGAGAAATCATCTTCAAGCATTCCATCAATATAATCCAAGCTTCCCGTGAAGTGAATGTAATCTGCAAAATGACAAATAAGAAAGTTAGAAGAATAATACTAGATGAAGAAGTATATAGGTTATTTCGGAGAGAAATTAGCTAAGTATAGGCCATTTAATAGCCAAGTTAGGTGGAATAGGTCATCTTGGAGCTACATAGCCTTATTCTGTCATTTAGGAGATCCTAGCTAAGTATAGGTCATTCTAGAGCTAACTTGGATAAAATATGTCATTTTGTAGCCAACTATGATTATTAATCCATTTTGACCTTATTATGTCATTTTGGAGCTAAATTAGTCATTTTAATGAGCTAACCAAGGTTCTTATGATGTTTTACCAAACTATGCTAATTATGTCATTTTGGAGGATAATTAGCTAAGTATGTCTTTGTTGGGGAAAATAACCTACGTAGAAGAAGAAAGAGAAGAAGCAAGAAGAGAAGAAGCAAGAAGAGAAGAAGAAGGAGAAGAAAAAGAAGAATAAGAAGAAGGAGGAGGAGAAGGAGGAGGAGAAGGAGAAGAAGAAGAAAAGAAGAAGGACAAGAAGAAGGAGAAGGAGGAGGAGAAGAAGGAGAAGGAGCTTCTCTCCTCCTTCTCCTTCTCCTTCTTCTTCCTCCTTCTCCTTCTTCTTCTCTTCTTCTTCTTCTTCCTTCCTTTCATTTCTCCTGTTTCTTCTCCTCTTGTCCCCTTCTTCGGGCTAAATTAGCTAAGAATGCCTTTTTGGAGCTAATTATGTCATTTCGAGGATAATTAGCTAAGTATAGGTCATGTTTTATTAAATAGACCATTTTGGAGCTAATTAAGCTAATTATGTCATTTAGGTGGAAGCCTGGCTAACTATAGGTCGTTTCGGAGCTACATTGGGTAAAATAGGTCATTCCCGAGCAAACTATGCTTATTAAGCCATTTTGGATCTAGCTTGGCTAATTATAGGCCATTTAATACCTAAGTTAGGGGGAATAGGTCATCTTGCAACTACGTAAGCCTTATTATGTCATTTAGGAGAGAACTTAGCTAACTATAGGTCATTTTTTATTAAATAGGTCATTTTGGAGTTAACTAAGCTAATTATGTCATTTTGTAGGATAATTATCCAATTTAGTCTTTCTTGGATGAGTCTAAGCTACGTAGAAGAAGAGAAAGGGAAGAAGCAAGAAGAGAAGAAGAAGTAAAAGAAGAAGAAGAAGGAGGACGAGGAGGACGAGGAGAAGGAGAAGGAAGAGGAGAAGAAGACGAAAAGAAGAAGGAGAAGGAGAAGGAGGAAGAAGGAGGAAGAAGAAGGAGAAGGAGGAGCTCCTTCTCCTTCTTCTCCTCCTTCTTCTCCTTCTTCTTATCCTCCTCCTTCTCTTCTTCTTCTTATCTTCTTCTTCTTCTTCCTTCCTTTAATTTTCCTCTTTCTTCTCCTCTTGTCCCCTTCTTCGGGCTAAATTAGCTAAGAATGCCTTTTTGGAGCTAATTATGTCATTTCGAGGATAATTAGCAAAGTATAGGTCATGTTTTATTAAATAAACCATTTTGGAGCTAACTAAGCTAATTATGTCATTTAGGTGGAAGCCTAGCTAACTATAGGTCGTTTCGGAGCTAACTTGGGTAAAATAGGTCATTCCGGAGCAAACTATGCTTATTAAGCCATTTTGGAGCTACCTAGGCTAATTATAGGCCATTTAATACCTAAGTTAGGGGGAATAGGTCATCTTGCACCAACATAAGCCTTATTATGTCATTTAGGAGAGAACTTAGCTAACTATAGGTCATTTTTTATTAAATAGGTCATTTTGGAGCTAACTAAGCTAATTATGTCATTTTGTAGGATAATTAGCCAATTTAGTCTTTCTCGGATGAGTCTAAGCTACGTAGAAGAAGAGAAAGAGAAGAAGCAAGAAGAGAAGAAGAAGTAAAAGAAGAAGGAGGAGGAGGAGGAGGAGGAGGAGGAGGAGAAGGAGAAGGAAGAGGAGAAGCGGAAGAAAAGAAGAAGGAGAAGGAGAAGGAGGAAGAAGAAGGAGAAGGAGGAGCTCCTTCTCCTTCTTCTCCTCCTTCATCTCCTTCTTCTTATCCCCCTCCTTCTCTTCTTCTTCTTCTTTTCTTCTTCTTCTTCCTTCCTTTCATTTTTCCTCTTTCTTCTCCTCTTGTCCCCTTCTTCGAGCTAAATTAGCTAAGAATGCCTTTTTGGAGCTAATTATGTCATTTCGAGGATAATTAGCTAAGTATAGGTCATGTTTTATTAAATAGACCATTTTGGAAGCTAACAAAGCTAATTATGTCATTTAGGTGGAAGCCTAGCTAACAATAGGTCATTTCGGAGCTAACTTGGGTAAAATATGTCACTCTAGAGCAAACTATGCTTATTAAGCCATTTTGGAGCTATATAGGCTAATTATAGGCCATTTAATACCTAAGTTAGGGGAATAGATCATCTTGCAGCTACGTAAGCCTTATTATGTCATTTAGGAGAGAACTTAGCTAACTATAGGTCATTTTTTATCAAATAGGTCATTTTGGAACTAACTAAGCTGATTATGTCATTTTGTAGGATAATTAGCCAATTTAGTCTTTCTTGGATGAGTCTAAGCTACGTAGAAGAAGAGAAAGAGAAGAAGCAAGAAGAGAAGAAGAAGTAAAAGAAGAAGAAGGAGGAGGAGGAGGAGGAGGTGGAGGAGGAGAAGGAGAAGGAAGAGGAGAAGAAGAAGAAAAGAAGGAGACGGACACGGAGGAAGAAGGAGGAAGAAGAAGGAGAAGGAGGAGCTCCTTCTCCTTCTTCTCCTCCTTCTTCTCCTCCTTCTTCTCCTTCTTCTTATCCTCCACCTTCTCTTCTTCTTCTCTTTTTCTTCTTCTGTCTTCCTTTCATTTTTCCTCTTTCTTCTCCTCTTGTCCCCTTCTTCGGGCTAAATTAGCTAAGAATGCCTTTTTGGAGCTAATTATGTCATTTCGAGGATAATTAGCTATGTATAGGTCATGTTTTATTAAATAGACCATTTTGGAGCTAACTAAGCTAATTACGTCATTTAGGTGGAACCCTAGCTAACTATAGGTCGTTTCGGAGCTAACTTGGGTAAAATAGGTCATTCCGTGGAAATTATGCTTATTAAGCCATTTTGGAGCTACCTAGGCTAATTATAGGCCATTTAATACCTAAGTTAGGGGGAATAGGTAATCTTGCAGCTACGTAAGCCTTATTATGTCATTTAGGAGAGAACTTAGCTAACTATAGGTCATTTTTTATTAAATAGGTCATTTTGGAGCTAACTAAGCTAATTATGTCATTTTGTAGGATAATTAGCCAATTTACTCTTTCTTGGATGAGTCTAAGCTACCTAGAAGAAGAGAAACAGAAGAAGCAAGAAGAGAAGAAGAATTAAAAGAAGAAGGAGGAGGAGGAAGAGGAGGAGGTGGAGAAGGAGAAGGAAGAGGAGAAGAAGAAGAAAAGAAGGAGAAGGAGAAGGAGGAAGAAGGAGGAAGAAGAAGGAGAAGGAGGAGCTCCTTCTCCTTCTTCTCCTCCTTCTCCTTCTTCTTATCCTCCTCCTTCTCTTCTTCTTCTTCTCTTCTTCTTCGTCTTCCTTCCTTTCATTTTCCTCTTTCTTCTCCTCTTGTCCCCTTCTTCGGGCTAAATTAGCTAAGAATGCCTTTTTGGAGCTAATTATGTCATTTCGAGGATAAATAGCTAAGTATAGGTCATGTTTTATTAAATAGACCATTTTGGAGCTAACTAAGCTAATTATGTCATTTAGGTGGAACCCTAGCTAACTATAGGTCGTTTCGGAGCTAACTTGGGTAAAATAGGTCATTCTGGAGCAAATTATGCTTATTAAGCCATTTTGGAGCTACCTAGGATAATTATAGGCCATTTAATACCTAAGTTAGGGGGAATAGTGTCACGCCCAAGATGCGACCATATCCTCAATTTGGCACGAAGGCCTCGTCAGGGATAGAAGCGCATCTCGTCGTGTCGCAAAAATGGATATCGTTACAAGTACATGTACTGAAAAGAAGAGATATATAATAGAATTGGCTTACACTCGCCACAAGCTACATCAGAGTCACTTCAGTACATTACATAATCATCAAGAGTAAGAGCAGGGTCCGACTACGGACGAAACAAACGAGAAAAATAAGAACGACGTCCATCCTTGCTATCCCAGGCTGCTGGCCTGGAACCCATCCTAGATCGATGAAGGAGAAGAAGAAGAAGAAGCAACTCCAAACTTGCTTAGAATGTCGCGTAGTTTCATGTTCTCTTGCTGTTTGCTTGTTTTGAAGTGTTCATGACCGTCGTTGCACACATATTGTTCATTTGGAGTTGCGTCTTCTTCTTCTTCTTCTCCTTCATCGATCTAGGATGGGTTCCAGGCCGGCAGCCTGGGATAGCAAGGATGGACGTCGTTCTTATTTTTCTCGTTTGTTTCGTCCGTAGTCGGACCCTGCTCTTACTCTTGATGATTATGTAATGTACTGAAGTGACTCTGATGTAGCTTGTGGCGAGTGTAAGCCAATTCTGTTATATATCTCTTCTTTTCAGTACATGTACTTGTAACGATATCCATTCTTGCGACACGACGAGATGCGCTTCTTGTAAGCCATGGGGCCTCCTGTTGCCAGCTATCATCACCAGCTCTGGATCAATAGGCCCCTCGCTCGGGTTAAAGTCCTCCCCTTTCCTCGCCTTCCCGTGATCTCTGTACTTCACGAGCTTGTGGTGGGAGGAGATGTTGGTGAAGTTTTCTGGATGCTCGAGGTCAGACTCAGAGAATGCCTTGACCTTCTTGTACGATGCAGTATGGGCCATCGCATATAGGTCGTACATCTGTGGAACCTCCGTCTTATTGTGACGCGCCTAAAAGAGATAGAAAGGAAAATTGTATTAGTAAAGGGCTCAAGATAGCATTAAGAATTAATTGCAAGAGGCATGAAGGAAATCACATACCCAGTTCTCGCCAAATTGGATTAAGTTGACGCTCCCTTGATGGTGTGGCACACCAACCATTTTGCCACGCCTCTCCTTGGCGTTGTTGTGGCTGGCCTCCCACGTTTCGGGGTACCACTGATCCACCAAGGCCTCCCAACAATCCATCTTATCCACACACCATCTCGGGGCACCTATGTTAATAAAGAGATATTTGAGCGCGTAAGAACCAAATCAAGGAAACTAACTACAAAGCCTTAATAATATGTAATTACCTTCATGTAATGCTCCTTCTCCATCTTAGCATCATGGCACTTCGCCTTGTCAATCCTAATACGCCGCGTGGCATAGTAGTCTCGAATAGCCTGCACCCGAGCCTCGTGCCGAAAGTTGTGAAGTAGGCGGCGACATTCGGTTTCAATAACCTTTGCCGCGTCTCCTTGTATCCCTCCTCACACCTGTAGTAGGGCTGCAAACGAGACAACACCGATTAGTACAATAAATAGCTATGGTTGATTAATAATTGTGTGAAGGAGAAATTACCCAGAAGTATCGGATCACCATGTCAGCCCGCGTGTGGCGCAAAACACCGTAGATCTCCACCTCCGGCGGGGCCGGGGCACCCAAGTAGTGCTCCCAGATCATTCCTACCTCTCGCTCCCGACCGGGCAACATAACTAACCCTGGGAAGTTTTTACGGCAAAGCACACCAAGGACGCTGTTGGGCTTGCGGACACCCTTGGCAACAATCCAACCCCTACGGTATGACAAATTAAAGCCAAAACATTAGATATTTGAAAACGCAAAGGCAAAAGGTTAAATAAGAGTAAATTAATTTACTTGTCCCCATTTGGCCTAATCGACCACCTCTGCTCGGGGGTCGCCGACACGAGCGGGAGCTCTGAACTACCACGCTGGTAGACGGTAGCCCCCTCACCCAGCTCCTCGTCGCTACCAGCATGGCCACTTGGCTCAGCCCAGGTATCCCACTGGGTCTCTTGGGACGTACCCTCATCCATGCTTTGCTCCGGAGTCACCTGGAACGAAGCCTTTGGGACACGAGTCTTGTGGGTCGAAGGCTTGTCGAAATGAGATTTGTCGACCCGGGGCTCATGAACCGGAGACTGTGTAGCCTCCACCTCAGATGAATCCACCCTAGAAGTCCTGTGCTCAGGTGAATCAGCTTGGGGTGGTGGTGGAGACCGTGTAGCCTCCACCTCAAAAGGCGTGGCAGCCACCGCCCTACCTCTCCCGTGGCCACGTGGACCTTTAGTACAACATAAATACCAACATGAGTAATAACATGTATATAAATACCAATATGTATACAACATAAATACCAACATGAATACAACGTGTACCTTTAGTAGCTCTCGGCTTCATGAGGGGTCGACCTCCTCTCACGGGGGGCGCTCCTTGCAGAGTAGAGAGCAAGGCTCTCCGAAGAGGCGAGGCAGGAATGGAAGTACCCATCCCATCACCCACCGACAAAGAAGGAGCCGCGGAGTGCTTTCGACCCTTTCCCACCATCTTTCAACACATATCATGACAAAGAGTAAATGAAATTAGTACAACGCAAATACCAACATGAGTAATAAAATTTCTATAATTTAAGTGTATCATTGTCATAAATACCAACATGACTAATAAAAATTAAATACCTAACATGAACTCAAAATTTATATATAGTATAATAGTTGAATTCCTGACATGAACTAATAACAATCGTGCTCGTCTATATATGCTTCGGGTCAATAAATGCATCATGATCATCACTATCATCAATAAATGCATCATCATCATCACTATCACGAAGAACATGTGGCAGACCAACATTATGTAATGGTCAAGAAGTGACAGGTCATCCGCATCAGTAACCTCTTCTTCTTCCAGCTCTTCCTGTTCGGGCTCACGGGTTAAGACGGATTCACTGCCGCTGTCTACTTGAATGTTCTGGGGTGAAGTAGAGCGGTTCTTGAAACGTTTCTTGGAAATGCATGTTTCTTGGAAGAATTCTCCTTCATATGTGTCTGGGTTAATGTGAGGTTTGTAATCCTCTTCATTGAGGGTAGGTGGTCTAAAATGTGGTGGCACTTCATAAACGACATCCCAACCTTTGAGATTTGGATCAGTTTGGCAGGCCCACGGTAGATAGAAAACTTGTTTCGCGTGTTGAGCCGTAATATAGACATCGGGAACATCTAAGTGGGTGTTTTGGTTGATTTCAACTAGTCCTATATGTTCATGAGTCCTTCTAGTCTCCCTCGGCTCAAACCAATAACATTTGAAGACTACGACGGTCGGTGGGTTTTCACCATAGAATAGAAGTTCATAAATTGCTTCAACTCTTCCATAATACTCGGTGTCTCCTTCGCCGATAGCAGAGACAGAAAAATTTGTAGTCTTTAGGTTGGGCATAGATAGCTCTTTGCCAAAGGTACGAAAGTGATACCCGTTGATGTTGTACTTGTCAAATGAACGGACCTTATAGTCAAAACCATTAGCGACTTGTCTCAACACGGGGTCCATAGACTCTGCATCAACCTACAAGTTTAATACGAAAGAATGGATGCATTAGCCGCAAATTAGACCAAGAAATCGAATGGGCCCTTAATGGTAATTAATTACCCTTTGTTTGAACCAAGAGATGAAACCAGGATAGTTGCCTCCATGCTTTCCGAGAAGCTCATACTCTTCGACGGAATCATTTTTGATGACTGCTCCATCCGAGAATTCGGTGACATATCTACTATATCAAATATCCGGGAATAAGAGTAGTTCAAAGCAATTAGAAGTTGTGGAACAATAAATTACCGAGAACTTACTCGATGTACGTCCGCACTTCTATTAGGTTGGTGAAGATATACAATGAAATGGTCCGCCATTCTTCGACATCCAACGATTTCCCTTTCGAAGCACCGGATGGTACGAGCTTACCTTTGAATAGGCTAAGGTTGGATCGAACTTTTTTTGGATCGCCATCATTGTACCGAGGCTTCGGGTTATGCAAATGATGATTTTTGGCTTCGTAGTGTGCTGTCACGAAGTTTGCCGCCTCCTCATTAATAAATGCCTCGGCCATCGATGCTTCAACTCTACGTTTATTTTTACACTTAGCTCGAAGCGTTTTCTGCATCCTCTCAGTTGAGTAGCACCATCGATTTTGAACGGGCCCACCATTATTGCCTCGGTCGGGAGATGCAAAATCAAATGTTGCATTGGATTAAAGAAGCGCGGTGGAAAGATCTTTTCTAATTTGCAGATCAACTCCGGCGCCAACTCTTCCATTTCATCTAGCACGCCAGTCGATAGTTCTTTCGCACAAAGAGAATGGTAGAAATAGCTCAGCTCTGCCAGTACTAGCCATTCATCCTCAGGGATAAAGCCACGCAACATCACCGGCATTACCCGCTCAATCCATATGTGCCAATCATGACTGTTGAGACCAGATATTTTCAATTTCTCAAGACTCTCTCCCCTCTTTAGATTCGCGGCATGCCCATCGAGGAACATCAACCGCATTTTCGCCCACAATAGCATTTCCCTCATAGCTGTCCTTTCAAGATTGAACTATGCCTTTGGCTTCACTATGCTTTGCTTTCCTTTCCGTTGTCGCAAGTTTTGGAACGGTCTATCACATAGAGCCTCCAGGTCGATTCTAGCCTTAGGATTATCTTTTGACTTCCCCTCTATGCCGAACAATGTACCAAAAATAGCCTCCGCAATATTCTTTTCAGTGTGCATCACGTTGATGTTGTGTGGGCAAAGGAGGTCTTTGAAGTAAGGCAGATCCCATAAGCATGACTTGTGAGTCCAGGCGTGTTCCGTATTATACCCTTTGAAGTATCCTGGATGCAAAGGATCAGGCTCGAGAGCATTTAACTGATCAAGGGTCTGTTGTCCTGTCAACGCGGCTGGTGCAATGTTTTTGACAACTCTACCTTTGATGAAATTCTTCTTGTCTTTTCTGAACTTATGGCCAGGATCCAGTAATTGTCTATGCATGTCGAAGCAAGAATACTTGCGACCAGCCTGCAACCAATGGAACGGCAGAGCTTCCTTGCATGTGGTGCACGGGAACCTTCCATGCACACACCAGCCAGCGAATAGCGCAAACGCCGGATAATCATGCATCGAGTACATGTACCATACATGCATTTTGCAATTTGTTTTGGTAGCCACGTCGTAGGTCTTGATCCCATTATCCCAGGCTTCTTGCAACTCATCCTTAAGCGGCTGCATGTACATATTCATATTCTTCCCCGGATATTTGGCCCTGGAATTATCAACATCAGGGAAATGTTCTGTCTTTTCATAATCTACCCGGGTGGGAGATTGAGTGGAATGACAAATACATGCCAACAACTGTATTGTCATGCCGTCATACCATACACATTGAACCCATCCGTGCTGATGGCAACTCTAGGATGCCTTGGATCTTCCAATTTATCCTTATGTAATGCATCGAAGTGCTTCCACGGAAAACCATCTGAAGTCTGTACCAGCATCTTGTTCCAATCCTCATATAGTTCGGTTCTTTTGCCGAATTTGTGCCATGTCATCTGTCTGGTTGTCTCTTCAACCATGAAGAGACGTTGAAGTCTTGGTACAATTGGCAGATACCGAAGAACACTAAATAGTTCTTGGTACGATTGGTCTGATTATTCTCACCCATACCGTTGCCCTCCTCCTCCTCCTCTTCTTCTTCTTCTTTCTTTTCTCTTTCTGCTCCTCTCCTCTTTCTTCTTCTTTTTTCTTCTAGTTTATTATTATCTTATTTTCTTCTAAGTTTTTGTTCTATCCATTTTTTTATTTTCTATCTACTTTTTCTACCTAATAAACTAACTATGTAATTTGATAGTCATTAACAAGTCAAAACCTTATCATAGAGATCCTACTATTAAAGATTGTAGCAAATCTGAGAAAGAGACAGATGACTGACCTGAACCAAGGAAGAGGCGGTCACCAGTGTCGCAGTTGAGGAGGCGAGGAGGGGGTCTGGCCGGCGATGGGAGGGCGAGGGCGAGGGCGAGGGAGGCGGCGAGGGAGGACGGCGAGGAGGGCGCGGGCGCGGGCGCGGGCTGAGGGTGGACGGCGAGGGAGGCCGAGGGCGAGGGCCTGAGCGGAGGGAGGACGACGAGGAGGGCAAGGGCGCGAGCAAAGAGAGGATGGTGAGGAGGGCAAGGGCGAGGGCGCGAGCGGAGGGAGGACGACAAGGAGGGCGAGGGTGAGGGCACGGGCGGAGGGGGACGACGAGGAAGGACGGCGGACGGCGAGAGAGGGGGTGAGAGAGACAGAGAGAGGGGGCGAGGGCAATGGCTGGATCTGTCGGAGAGAGGGGGACGTGGGGTGGGGGAGACGGCCGTTAGGGGGCCCTCTCTTTGCCGTTCCGCCCCCCGACGGCAAAGAGGTGTAAGGCAGACGACAAAGAGAGCGGCCATTATGGGGTGGGAGGGGGTGTGTGGTGGGCCGCCCCATGCTCTTTGCCGTCTGCCGCGGGTCTCTTTGCCGACCGCTAGCAGACGGCAAAGGGCCGACACATGGCAAATAGTATTTTTGCCATCAGTCAGCCCTTTGCCGTCCGCCTTGTGTCAACTGATGGCAAAGAAGTTCTTTGCCATCAGCCAGAAGACGACAAAGACCTGGCTGACGGCAAAGAACTGGATTCCAGTAGTGTTTAGAGAAATCTGGACACCAATATCATTGGATGCGTCGATCAAATCCCCACCATTAGATGGTAGACAAGGTTGGTATTCCTACTAGGTGTGGTAGCCCTCTCATGAAGAGTCTTCGAAACAGTCCTCATGGCTACATCCACCAAACATTACCTCAACGATAATGTTTCTTGTGTTGCCCGGATGCAAACTGGTTGCGTAATAAGCAACATCGCTATATCGCAAACCAAATCATGTGACTAACTTTCTTATGAATTCTCTAGCAACTTTTAAATTCCAGAAATATGTTCATGGAATTGGTATGTGAAGGCTTTGAAATTTGCAAGAATTAGGGTGGTATCTTCCTGAATTGTTCCTATTCAATGCATCATAATATACTCTTTTCCCCTTTACGAGTTTACTATATCGATTCTCATAAAGGTTTTTAATGAGGTAATATCAACATGAGATCATATGTCATACTTTCTATTTTCCCCACCCGGGTTTTTGGGAAAGTATATATGACATATTTATTGTTCTCTAAACTCAATGGTTCTCACATATTGAGTTAAAAGAGACAATAACTATTGTATGTTGCAACATTTTCTCCTTATTTTACCACTAGGTTCGTAGGAGTTCTAGAAACATATTAAATACCTATCTCCTAATATTTTTTCCACACGGTTTTTCAAGGAGAATCTTTATCAAGATGAAGTCTGCTCACAAGATCAAGCATTGATTAGAGGGAGTGTTAGGATTAATTAACTAATGTTAATTAAGGGATAATCCCTGCTTTACTAACCACATGCACTTACACTTGCACCGTAAGTTCCCTGCCGAATAGGCATCTCCGTGAACACACACCTTTCTAGTGGTATCTCTTCCCTTTGTACAAATAGAAGATTTGATCTAATAAAGAGCACATAGTTTTCTTTTTACATTCTATTTCCTCATTTGATGATGCGCCACATCATCAAATAAACCTACCCCCCTCCACAATTTAGAAGGCACGGTTGAATTTACGTGCATTTCCACAATAGACAAGGTTTAGGGCGCATTGCCTTTACTCCTAGCAGCTAATTTGTACTCCATTGTACTACTTCTGTATGCATGCATAGTGTGAATGCTATTTTTCAGCCCATCTTAGAGTCAATCCATAACCACCTAGGTTCCAGAGAATTTCCAAGCACACCTTCTAAACTGTGACGGAGGGAGTAGTTGGCGTGCATGATTTTGCTTATGATACTTCCGTTACGACCAGTCTTATCGTTAAATATCTCTCCCCCCTGATTTGAGGAGGTGGGCGCCGGTTCCCCCTTAATCTCCAATGAGAAGATGCCACCTAGTAGTAATTCCTAAGATCTGTAAAATTGATTCATAAGTGTAACATTACTGGGCGGACGAGTCTTGGTTCCTCTCAGCATGTGCTCTGGGGCACATGACGAGCTCCGGGGCACGTGATGTGTCATTTTGTCATTTTTAGGAGTAATGTCAGTTTTATTACATAATGATAGGACTAATCACAACTTACTGCAGTATAAGCTTCAATAGTCCGTGTGTTAATTTTTCAGGGAACAAAATTCCTATTACCATATGACCCTTAATCTCTGAAGCTAGATGACCATAGACCGATCTATAAAGAGTATCGTGCAAGAAGATGGCCAAAGCCTTCGACGAATCAGATTGTACAATCACAAACCTATCCAAGTGCTGAATGGCCACAACATACCCTGCATAAGAGCATGAATTTGTGCTTCGAGAGCAGCATTATAATGGAAGATGAATCTATATGCCGCAAATACAAAGAATAGTTCTCCCTTCTCAACACCATCCCAGCCGCAGCGCAACCATCTTGAATAGAAAACGATTCGTCGATATGTCTCATATGCATCTACTTTTCCAAACACTTTTGCTATTGTGTTGGACTCTAATTTGCATGATTTGAATGAAACTAACCCGGAGTGACGCTATTTTCAACAGAACTATATTAGTGTTATTTTTGTGCAAAAGTAAAAGTTCTCGGAATTGGACGAAACGTTTGTGTATTTTTTCTAGAATATATGAATAATTATGGAGCGAAGAGTTGTGGGAGGCGGGTTGTCTGTGGGTCACAAGCCAACAAGTGGGCACACCCTATTAGCTTGTGGGGCCCATGTGGCTCACCCTGCCCTAGTTCCAGTCCTATAAATTCATAATATTGGTGAAAAAAATAAAGAGAGAAGTTCTCATCATGTTTTATGCAATGGAGCCACCGCCACCTCCGGTTCTTGCTCGGGAGAGCTGATCTAGAGTCCGTTTGGGGCTCCGGAGAGGGGGACTCGGCGCCATCGTCATCACCAACCCTTCTCATCAACAATTCCTTGATGCCCACCATCGGGAGTGAGTAATTTCTTTGTAAGCTTATTGGACGGTGATAGGATTGGATGAGATTGATCATGTAATCGAGTTATTTTGATAGGTCCTCATCCCTCGTACCCATTGTGTTTTGAGATTGATGTTGCTATGACTTTGCTATGCTTAATGGTTGTCACTAGGTCCCGATTATCATTATTTCAGATCTCAACCTATTATTTTTCTCTGAATATGAAAGTGTTTAGATCCTATCTTGCAAGTTTTATGCACCTATTATGTGTTATGATCTGCATCCCCCAAGGTGGCAATGATTGGGATTCTTTCTCGTGATTGTCGTAGTTTGAGGAGTTCATGTATTCACCATTTGTTAATGCTTTGCGTAGATTCTCTATTAAAAGGAGGTCTTAATATCCCTTAGGCCTCGTTTGGTTAAGGGGGATTGAGGAGGTTTTGAGAGGGAGGGATTTCAGGGGATTGGGTGAATCCCTTTGTTCCACCCAATCCTCTCAAATCCCCGGGGTTTTGCTTCCACTAGTCCCCCGAGGAGGGTTTTGAAACACATGGATAGGAAGGGATTGAAGGGGAACGGAAGGGATTGGGCTAAGCAAACCCCTTCTACCAAATGGGCGCGCGAGGATCTGTGGGGTTTCTGGACCCCCCGGGGATTTTCCTCTCAAACCCTCCCCAATCCCCCTTAACCAAACGAGGCCTTAGTCTCCTTATGGATCCTGCTGCCACGGGGGTAGGACAAAATATGTCATGCAAGTTCTTATTGCAAGCACGTATGACTATATACGGAATACATGCCTACATTATACTGATGAAGAATTGGAGCTAGTTCTGTGTCGCTCTAGTGTGTAACTGTTACATGATTGATGGCATCTAAATCATTATCCATCACCGGTCCACGTGCCTACGCTTCTCATATACTGAATCTTGATAAGTACTATTGGTGCTACAACTGTTACAATCACTAGAAAACTGCTGTTGTTGTGGTGACTACTGCTATTTTGTTGTGCTACTAAAATCGTTGTTGTAGAGATATATCCCAGGTGTGGTCGAATTCCCAACTCAGCTGCTAAGACCAATGAATATTCCTTGTGTCCCCTTGTGTTGAATAAATAAATCAGGTTGTAATACTACCCGTGAAGACTGTTGTGATCCCCTATACTTGTGGGTTATCAAGACAATCTTCTCACACTGTTGTTGGGGAGCATAGCTCTATTTATTGTGCTCACTTGAGGATACCCAATTGTCACTATGAAGAATCTGAAAGATACTATAACCAAGGTCATACTCTCTAAGTCAGGGGGAGGAAAGGAACTGCCATCTAGCTTAGCTTTTTATTCACCTACTAATTTGAATCAGCTTATGACACCACCACTTGGTGCTTGTTCTGATATGTCACAATTACTTGATGATGCTACCTGTGAAATTCATGAAACTTGTGATGATGCTACTGCTATGCTTGATAAAAATAAATATGTGCCACTTGGTGAATTGTTTGATGCTCATATTGCTAGATCCTTAGAAACTTAAAATGCTAAAACTGAAGAAGATTATGTTTCACCTATTATGCCTAGCTCTCCTAATAGATATGAATTGCATGGTGTACCTAAGGGTTATGTTATGATGGGGGGATATCTAGTGACTTCGTTGCTTGTAGTGATAGAGATGATTTGAAGAAACTACTATTCAAACTCAAAGAAAAAACTATGATCGAGAAAATGAAACATGATCCTAATGTTGCTACTTCTCCTATATGTGTTGGTGATAAGGATTATGAATTCTCTATTGATCTTGACTTAATCACTATAGTAGAATCTCATCCTTTCCATGGCTATGAAACTGAAACTGGTGTGGGACACCTGAGTGAATGATATTGCCACATTATTTTCTCATGAGTAAAAGATGCACTACTATTATATTCTTAAGCTTTTTTCCTTTCTCGCTAAAAAGACGATGCTAAGAAATGGTTCCTCACTCTTGGTCCTGGTTGTGTGTGTAGCCCCCAAGATATGATATATTATTTTTCTAGAAAATACTTACCCGTTCATAGAAAACAAGCTCCTCCATAGGAAGTATTTAACTTTGTGCAAATTGAAGAAGAGAATCTCCCTCAAGCTTGGGGGGCTTCTCAGCCTACTAAGAGCTTTGCCTCATCATCCTCTTAAGAAAAATGGAACACTTGATATCTTTTATAATGGACTAACCGATGCTTCTAGGGACTACCTAGATAGTTGTGCTAGTTGTGTTTTCAGGGAACGAACTGTTGGACAAGCTGAGGATTTATTGAATGATATATTTCAAAATGCTGATAATTGGACACTTCTTGATTCACCGCCGGAACCTATTCAAAATAAGAGAGGTATTTTATTCCTCGGTCCAGAATATATGCAAGGAGCTAAAAGAACTATCAAAGAAAAGGAATTAAAACTAAAGATGTCAAGAATTTACCACCTATCAAAGAAATGCATGGACTTGATACCCCAACACATGTAGTAGAGGTAAATTCTCTCTGTAGATTTGATGCGACTGATATAATTTATTGTTGGAATTATTCCCTAGAGTCAATAATAAAGTAGTTATTATAATATTTCCTTGTTCATGATAATTGTTTATTATCCATGCTATAATTGTATTGATTGGAAACTCAAATACATGTGTTGGTACATAGACAAGAAAGTGTCCCTAGTATGCCTTTACTAGACTAGCTCGTTGATCAAATATGGCTAAGATTTCCTAGCCATAGACATGGGTTGTCATTTTACAACGGGATCACATCCTTAGGAGAATGATGTGATGGATAAGACCCAAACCTTAAGAATAGCATTTGATCATATCCAGTTTACTCTTATTGCTTTTTGCATTTCAATTTATTTGCTCCTATGACCATGAGATCATGCAACTCACTAACACCGGAGGAATGCATTGTGTGTATCAAATGTCGCAACGTAACTGGGTGACTATAAAGATGCTCTACAGGTATCTCCGAGGGTGTGTGTGTGTAGTTGGCATGGATCAAGACTTGGATTTGTCACTCCGTATGACACGGAGGTATATCGGGGCTCACTCGGTAATACAGCTTCACAACAAGCTTGCAAGGAATGTGGCTAAGGAGTTAGTCACGGGATCTGTATTATGGAACGAGTAAATAGACTTGCCGGTAACGATATTGAACTAGGTACGGAGGTACCGGCGATCGAATCTCGGACAAGTGACATACCGATGGACAAAAGGAATGGAATACGGGATTAGTTAAAACCTTGAGATCGTTGGTGCGACCGATATAGATCTTAGTAGAATATGTGGGAACCAATATGGGCATTGAGATCCCACTATTGATTATTGACCGCACAGGTGTATCGGTCATGTCTACATAGTTCTCGAACCCTCAGGGTCTGCACATTTAACGTTTGGTGACGATATAGATATATTTGAGTTATAGTGTTTGTGACCGAAGGATGTTCGGAGTCCCGGATGAGATCTGGATGTCATGAGGAGTTTCCAAATGGTCCGGAGGTAAATATTTATATATAGGAAAGTGGTATTTGGGTTCCGGTAAAGTTTTGGGTTTTTCCGGTATAGTATCGGGAGTGCCGAAAGGGTTTCGGGGGCCCACCCACCCTCTGGGGGCCCACATGGTCTTAAGAGCAAGGCACATGAGTCGTGATGGGCTAGAAGCCCTACCCAAAGAGGCTCATGCGACCAAGTGGTAGGCTGGGAGGTGACTTGAGGAGGGATTCCTCCCCTAGGGTGCCTCCCTCCCTTGTGGGAGGTGGACTCCTCCCCACTTGGTCGGCTATCGGTCCCTTGGAGGAGGGGCCTAGGATGCACCATACCTACCCTTTCCTTCTATATATAGAGATGGAGAGGGAGGCAGCCAACTCTCCAAGCCTTGGCGGCGCCCTCCCTCTTTCTCGTTGGATCGTTTTCTCCTCCATCGCATCGCGACAGTGGTTGGTGAAGCCGTGCCGAGATTGCACCACCACCATTGTTGGGGATATAACCCCATGATATAACCCGCCCTATTGGTCTGGGTCATCATATGCCGACTCACAAGCTATACGCCAGATAGGCAGAGACGTGAAGGAACAAGGCTGGGAAGCTGGCTTATCCATTAAGCCGCGTGGCGGCCCAATACCCGAAGACGGGGACTCAAGGCCCAAGAGGTGGAAGGTCTTCTAGAGTTTCCTTGCCCAGCAGGCAAGGCGAGTTAGAAGCATACTCAGTCAAGAATCATATCATGACTCCGACCCTTGTAAGCCCAGGGCCTCGACTTGTATGTAAAGGCGAGTCCTTGAGGCCAATAGACTTAAGTCACAATCGATCAATAACTAGGTCAAGCGAATCCGCTCCCTTGTAATTGATATCCAAGCAATACACACAAAGCAGTACGTAGACTTTTACCTCCATGGTGAGGGGCCAAACATGGGTAAACCGTGTCACTAAATTCCGATCAACCCTCACAAGCTAACCACCCTGTTGCGATGTCCTCGTGTCTAAGTCCTCACACTAGGACATCTGCCGTGACAAAACCACGACAGTTGCCGCCCAGCTTGGGGCCTGCGCACGGTGGTTTGGAGTTCTTGAAGGGCTCTTTCCCATGGCTCAAGGGATACACCGTCGGCAGGATGATGAAAAGCCGCCGTGAAAAGATCTACATCGACAATGTTGGATGGGGTCCAGAGGCCGACTCAATTGAGTACGGGTTCCCTTCGGCAAGATTCATGTCTTCATCAGCAAGATCGGCGATCAGGTCCCGAGCCACACAACTGCACCAGTCCCGTCGAGTTGGCTCGGCACGCGCTACACGCGCGTCCTCAAGCTGGCCAGAAGCATGTTTTTGTCGGGTTTGTGCAAGGCGCAGGACTAGAAGAAAACTATGTGCGTGGAGGAGAGACTCTTGTTTATTCAGATGATTAGTCCTCGATTGGAGAGACAAATTCAGTTTATCAGCTCGAAAACAACGGGCTTGGGGGCTATTCCAATGGCAACAATATTCCGGACTCTTATGAGCCGCCATGCCAAGCCTCCATATTCATGGCCGGTACCACGCGAGCTCTCAATTCTGTGGTGGTTGGAGCAGCAGCAATGACTAACCTTTCGGCTCCGGCTCGTGGTGCATTTGGTTTGATTAGGCCACCGACTCAAGTGATGGCTGAGCTGATGACTACCCTAACAACCTTACTAGGGACCGAGATCACTATGGAAAACTAGGCAAAGCACAATGCAAAGATTTTAAGAATCCATGCACAGATGACCAAAGCCCTGGAGGACATTAATACCGAGAGCACCCGAACAGCTGTGCTGCAAGCCCAAGTGAACGAGGAAGCAAAACATTTGAAGGGGAGGCGTGGCAGCTCAACCTTGATTGAAATGCATACAATGCAGTCCTTCGGAGGAGCCACCAGAGTCCACTACCCTCGATCTATGATATGATGCGTTTGTTCAACTCTCCAGGAGTAGGACCAAGTACTCGAGGAGCGGCAGCTATACCACAATTAACTCATGAAATCCCCGGGAGCAGGGCGGTAGGTCAACCTAACCTGCCAGTGCCGGCACAAAGAGAAGAGCTGGACTTATACCTACCCCTTTCCGTACAACGGTGCAATGTTTCGTGAAGCCGTCCAGGCACTTTTCCAACCTGGAGGATAAGATGGTGGCAGACCGCACTCCCTATTGCTCTTGATTCAGCAATCGCGGTGGAAGCCCAGAAGACCATTTAACTATTGCAACAACATTGGCCCAGTGATACGTCTCCAACATATCTATGATTTTTTATTCTTCCATGTTGTTGTATTATCATTCTCGGATGTTTTATAATCATTTCATAGCAATTTTATATCTTTGTTGGGACTAACCTATTGATATAGTTCCTAATGCCAATTGTTGTTTTTTGTTGTTTTTTACTTCAAAGAAAATCCATATCAGATGAGGTCCAATTGGCGCGAAACTTTACGGAGATTTTTTGGGACCAGAATGAAACTGAGGAGCAAAGGATGAGCAACAGACGAGGCCGAGGGGGCCCACTAGACACCAGGGCACGCGAGAGGCCCGTGGCATGACCTGGTATCTAGTGGGGCCCTAGGCACCTCCTCCACTGCCTCTGAGCTCTATAAATACCCCAATATTCAGAAAACCCTAGAGGAGCAACCGAAAGATCGTTTAAACAACCGCAAAGTTCCAAAGCCATGAATCCAATCTAGAGCTCGTTCCGGAGAGGAACACGATCATGGAGGGGTTTGATACGTCTCCGTCGTATCTACTTTTCCGAACTCTTTTGCCCTTGTTTTGGACTCTAATTTGCATGATTTGAATGGAACTAACGCGGACTAACGCTGTTTTCAGCACATTTGGCATGTTGTTGTTTTTGTGCAGAAATAAAAGTTCTCGGAATATCCTGAAAATTTACGGAGAATTTTTCTGGAATAAAATAAAAATACCTGCACAAAGATCCACCGGAGGGGGCGTGCCAGTGGGCCACAAGCCCCTAGGCCGCGACCACCCCCCTAGGCCGCGCTGTGACGGCTTGTGAGGCCCACGTGGCACCACCGCCCCCAAAATCAGCTCTATATCTTCCGTCTCGCCCGGAAAAAAAATCAGAGAGAAGGTTTCATCGCGTTTTACGATACGGAGGCGCCGCCACCTCCTGTTCTTCATCTGGAGGGCAGATCTGGAGTCCGTTTTGGGCTCCGGAGAGGGGAAATCGTCGCCATCGTCATCATCAACCTTCCTCCATCGACAATTCCATGATGATCTTCACCGTTCGTGAGTAATCTCATCGTAGGCTTGCTGGACGGTGATGACTTGGATGAGATCTATCATGTAATCAAGTTAGTTTTGACGGGGATTGATCCCTAGTATCCACTATGTTCTAGATTGATGTTGCTACTACTTGGCTATGCTTAATGCTTGTCACTAGGGCCTGAGTGCCATGATTTTAGATCTGAACCTATTATGTTGTCGCCAATATATGTGTGTTTTACATCCTATCTTGCAAGTTGTAGTCACCTACTATGTGTTATGACCCGACAACCCCAGAGTGACAATAGCCGGAACCACTCCCGGAGATGACCATAGTATGAGGAGTTCATGTATTCACCAAGTGATAATGCGTTGGTCCGGTTCTTTACTAAAAGGAGAACCTTAATATCCCGTAGTTTCCATTAGGACCCCGCTGCCACGGGAGGGATGGACAATAGATATCATGCAAGTTCTTTTCCCTAAGCACGTATGACTACATACGGAATACATGCCTACATTGGGTTGACGAACGAGAGCTAGTTACATATCTCTCCGTGTTGTAGCTGTTACATGATGAATCACATCTGTCATACTCATCCATCACCGATCCACTGCCTATGAGTCTTTTACTACTGGTCCGCGCTACGTTACTTTGTCCAGGCTTGTCCCTTGCTACAAAAGGGATTGGGCCACTTTGCTACTACTGTTGCTAATGCTGTTACTCTGCTGCTGCTACTGCTGTTCCTTGCTACTTCGCTGTTACTTGTTGCAAGACGTTTTCAACACCGTTTCCGGGGAAGAATAGTTCCCCGTCCACGTGCAACTTACTGGCGCCATTGATACAACAGTTAGGAATAGTCTGCTGTCAACAGATCTGTTTCTGGCACCGTTGCTATCATACTACGTTGCTACTAATACTTTGCTTGCACACACTAATCTTTCAGGTGTGGTTGAATCTAACAAACTCAGCTGCTAATACTTGAGAATATTCTTTCGCTTCCCCTTGTGGCGAATCAATAAATTTGGGTTGAATACTCTACCCTCGAAAACTATTGCGATCCTCTACACTTGTGGGTTATCAGGGTTCACCATCATCATTGGTGCTCCTTTGATGATGCATGAGTAGTTCATATCAGACCTACGGGTCCGTAGACAGTAGCTAGATGGCTTTCTCTCTTGTTCAGTTTCTCAATACAATGGTCTCTTGGAGATCCATATGATGTAACTTTTTCTTTTGCGGTGTGTTTTTCAGATCTGATGAATTGTGAGTTTATGATCAGATCTATGAAAACATATTCATGCTTGATTATTATAGCCTCATATTTCTTCTTCGATATTTGATACTTGGCCATGTCAAGATTGATTTTGATGTTAGTTTATGGAAATCTTTTGAAGTGTATTTCTTCCAAGTACCTACAAAAGGTTAGATGCAATACAAGGGAGCATAGTTTTCCTCGATATAAGATGGTGTCATATAAATAGCATCATGTAATAGACAATCAAGCTCATGCGCTTGCATGCATCCGAGTGAGTCTAGCTCAAGTTTGAAGCATCAATGATGTTCAACTCACTCCTCAAATGACAAAATACTTTCTCATCAAGTGGTTTGGTAAAGATATCAACTAATTGTTTGTCGACACGAACATGCTTGAGATCTATATCTCCTTTACCAACATGATCACGAATGAAATGATGTCGTATTTGAATATGTTTTGTTCGAGAATGTTGGGGAGGATTATAAGCAATTTTAAAAGCACTTTCATTATCACACAACAGAGGAACATTTCTCACATGAATGCCATAATCCTTAAGAGTTTGAGTCATCCATAGCAATTGCACACAACATGATCCAACGACAATATATTCAGGTTCAACAGTAGATAAAGATACCGAGTTTTGTTTCTTGGATGACCAAGAGACAAGACATCTCCCAAGAAATTGACATGTACATGAGGTGGATTTTCTATTAACCTTGTCTATGGCATAGTACGAGTCGGAATAGCAAACAAGATTAAAAGAATATCCCATGCAAGACCATATGCCAAAGTTTGGTGTATGTATCAGGTATCTCACGATTCTTTTAACAACCAATAGATGACACTCTTTAGGTGCCGCTTGGTATCGGGCACACATGCAAACACTCAACCTGATGTATAGACGAGAGGCACATAGATATAGCAATGAACCGATCGTTGATCGATAAACTCTTTGATCAACCGGTTTGTCCTGCTTAGTGAGGTCAATATGTCCACTAGTAGGCATGGGGGTTCTCATTCCTTTGCACTCTTGGATATTGAACTTCCTGATTAACTCCTTGGTGTACTTGGTTTGAGAGATAAATGTACCTCCTCTTGATTGTTCAATTTGCAATCCAAGGAAGAATTTTAGCTTGCACATCATTGACATCTCATATTTCTCTGACATCAACCTTCCAAACTTCGCACTAAAATGTGGGTTAGTAGAATCAAAGATAATATCATCCACATATATTTGGCACATAAATAGTTCTCCATTAACTCTTTTATTGAATAAGGTTGCATCAATTTTACCAATTTCAAAATCCTTTTCAATTAGAAACTTTGTTAGCCATTTGTACCAAGCTCTAGGGGCTTGTTTAAGACCATATAAATCTTTACGAAGTTTGTAAACATGATTAGGTTTCTTGGGGTTCACAAAGCCAGGATGTTGTTTGATATAATCCTCCCCCTCAATTTCACCATTTAGAAAAGCACTTTTGATATCCATTTGGTAAAGAGTAATATCATAGTGATTGGCATAAGCGAGAAAAATGCGAATGTCTTCAAGTCTAGCAACGAGGGCATAAGTCTCACCATAGTCCATACCTTCGAATTGCGTGTATCCTTGGGCTACGAGATGCGCCTTGCCGCGTACAAGTTGTCCATCTTCATCTTGCTTGTTCCGAAACACCCATCTTGTACCGATGATGTTGTGCTTGTCTTCGGGCTTTCGGACAAGTGTCCACACTTGATTCCTCTTGAAGTTGTGTAGTTCTTCGTGCATGGCATTCATCCAATCCGGGTCTTGAAGGCTTCTTTTACCTTCAAAGGCTCAATGCTAGAGATAAATTAATAATGCTTGCAAAATTCAGCTAAACGAGATTTAGAGCGAGTTAATCTCCCAGTTTGTATGTCACCGAAGATTTGATTCACCGGATGATCTTTGTCCACTCTTGCTCGAACTCGTGACGACTTCTTGTTGGATGGTGGAGCTTCATCATCATCATCTTCTTGCATGTTGTCGTTAGCGGTGTCATCTCCTTGAGGTGGTGGTGAGGAAGGTTGAGGTAGATCATCATGATGTACTTCTTCCATTTCTTCATCATGTCGTGTACCGCTTGTGGATGCCTCCAGGTCCTTTTATGGTTCGCCTTGACGCGAAGTAGGATCTTCCACTTGGGTTGATGAAGTACTTTCCTTCACCTCGATGGGACGAATCTTGCCGATTGGTAGATCTTGGATGGCTTTCGAAGGTTCCTTATCTCCAACATCATTTGGCAATTGTTTTACTTGCAAACCATTAGATTCATCAAACTTCACATCTACCGACTCTTCAACTTTTCGAGTGAAGTTGTTGTAGACTCGTTAAGTGTGAGAGTTTGATCCGTAACCAAGTAGGAAACCTTCATGAGATTTAGGAGCAAATTTAGTGCGAATATGTTTATCAAGAATGTAGCACTTAGAGCCGAATACTCGAAAGTATACAACTTGTGGTTTGTTACCGGTGAGTAGCTCGTATGCCATTTTACCGAGAAGCTTGTGTAAGTAGAGTCGGTTTATGGCGTGACAAGCTGTTTCCACGACTTCTGCCCAAAAGTGTCTTGACGTCTTGTATTCATCAATCATCGTTTTGGTCATCTCTATGAGACTCTGGTTCTTCCTCTCAACAACTCCATTTTGTTGATGTAGGATCGAAAGTATGACTAGAGGGGGGGGGGTGATTAGACTACTTAACAAGATATATTTTTTGCCTTTTCCCAATTTTACTTGAGAGGCAGCTACGACAGTTATAACAAGTCAAGTACACCCTACACATGTAGTTCTAATAGTATAGCAGCGGAAAGTAAACATGCAAGTGTAAAGTAGAGGGGTAAGGTAGGGAGAATAAACACATGAGGTTGACACAACGATTTTGGCATGGTCCTATAGGTGGCTCTATGGTACGTCCATGTCCGTGGAGACTTCAACCCACAGAGGGTAACAACCGCGAGAGTCCACGATGGGCTCCACCCACGGAGGCTCCACCCACGGAGGACTAGCCTTACTCATGGTAGATCTTCACGAAGTAGACGATCTCCTTGCCCTTACAAACATGTTGGTTCAACTCCACAACACGAAGTAGGAGGCTCCCAAGCGACACCTAACCAATGTAGGAGGCACCACCCTCCAAAAGGTAATAGATGGGGTAGACCAATGAACTCCTTGCTCTTGTGCTTCTAAAGGTAGTCTCCTCAACACAAATCACTCTCTCACAGAATATGCATGGGTAGGACATGTTGATTTGGTGGAAAGCAGTTTGGGGAGGCTAGAGATCAAGTTTCAAATGATTGGATTGGAATATCTTGGTCTCAGCACATGAGTAGGTGGTTGTCTCGCAGAAAATGGATCTGGAAATGAAGTGTGTGTTCTGAGTGCTTCTCCCATGAATGAGAGGTGGGTGCAGGGGTATATATGGGCAGCAACAAAAATCCAACCATTACACACAAAAGAGAAAACTTGGTGACACCGAAGTGGACAACTCGGTGGTACCGACAAGCACTAAAGGTGTGAACTTTTGAATCTTGGTGAAACCAATATATGGAACTCGGTGGCACCAAAAAGGTGACTAACGGTCAGATGGCCAAACTCGGTGGCACCGATACTCATATTCGTAATTTTTGATTTTGTGTATCTTGGTAACAAAATGTTGGTCACACTTAACTTTATAGGACCGATGGAGTTTCGGTTGTACCGATTTGGTGGGAACGTATATGGTTCTGTCTGAGGTTCAAACTCGGTGGGTCCGATGTGGAAATGTTGGTGATATCGAATTTGTGAATGTGGAACTTGACAAAGTGGATATGTGGGAAAAATGACTGAGTGTATTGGTGGCTAACTTTGAGCATTTGAGCAATCAGTTCATCTTACTACCTCGCCTCCTTTCAATAGTATTGGCTTTCCTATGGACTCAATAGTGATTTCTCACAAATATAAAATGAAGAGTCTTCTAGCTTGAAGCTTGAGCCAATATTATTCCTTTCTTGCATCTAGGGGCATCTCCACATAAACCTTAAGCCATAACATCTTTTGAACTTTTTCTGAAATATGCTTGGAAAACACATTTGTCCAATGATGCATATGTTGTGATCAATTATCAAAACCACCCTAGGGAGAAATTGTGCTTTCAGTTGAGGTGTTTATGTCGCTGAGAACTCCTGTGAGATACCTTCTTCATCAAGAAAAGTATCCACATTAGTGTTCTTGAACTCTGTTCCGTTGGCGCTCCAAAAATTCTTGATCTTCACTTCGAATTGATTTTGGGCTTTCCGAGCGAAGTTATTGATGATATTTTGTACCTACAACTTATCATCAAGAAATAATACCCACGTAAATCTGGAAAAATAATCTACAATGCCTAAACCATAAGAATTTCCACCGAGGATCTTGTAAGCATTGGGACCAAAAAGATCCATGTGAAGCATCTCGAGTGGCCTTCTCGTAGTCATGATGTTCATCACGGGATAACTTGCACCGATTTGCTTTCCTACATGACAAGCACTACAAAGTCTATCTTTGTCAAAGATAATATATCTAACACCAAGAATATGATCACCTTCGATAAGCCTATCAAGGTTACGCATACCTACATGTCCTAACCTTCTATGCCATAACCAACCTTTAGAAGATTTTGCAATAAGGCATGTACGGGGTTTGGATTTTTTTAGTGAAATCGATAATGTGTAGATCACGTCTATGAAAACCAGTAAAGACCATGTTATGATTGTCGCTACGAAATACTTGGCAGTCAACTTTCGTAAATAGCACATTGAAACTAAAGTCTACTAGTCTAAATACAGAAAGAAGATTGTAGCCAAGGGATTCAACAAGCATGACATTTTGTATGGAACTATCATGAGATATGGCCACGTTACCAAGACCAAGTACCTTACCCTTGGAGTTATCTCCAAAGGTCACATACCGTCGAGGTTGACAGTTCGGTGTCATTTCATGGAACATGTCTTTATCTCCGGTCATGTGATCGGTGCATCCACTGTCTAGAACCCACTCCGTTCCTCCTGCCATGTAGTCTCTAAGGTTCGCCATAAGACTAAGGTTCCTCATGGTCTTATCATACTCGATGTCAAACTCTTCATCATCATCGTAGTAGCCATGCTCCTCATAATAGGAAACAAGGATTTCATCAAAATTATGACTATGAAAATGTTCATATTTATGCATGCGAATGGCTTCAATAATGACATTATTAATGGTAATGCCATTTATTTTAGCATGCATAAGGTCACGAGGCTAAAATAGGCATTTATCAAAATTAGGATAGGTTGGCTTCATTTTGTGAAAGGCAATGCATTTATGGAAAATGATCTCAAGATATTTCAGTGAATAGTCGGGATATCTTTTCGCTAAGTTTTTCCACAAAGTGTGAGCACACTCCAAATTCTGCAACTGATTAAGCACATTTATTGGCAGTCCTCTAATGAAGATATTAACAGTTTTAAGATTACCAAGCATATCAAGTTCTTCATCATGATAAGGATGTGAGGGATAAATGGGAGGCTCATAGGGATAGTGCGCAAATGGAATTTATCAAATATATCAAGCATTTCTTTTTTCCATTGTCTAAAGTATTCGCCACCAAGAATAGGCACTCTACAACTAATATTCCCAAAACTAGGCACATCCATCTTCCTCCAATGGTGTTTAAACCAAGGTTATGGAGACCTTGCTCTGATACCAATTGTGAGATCGATAGAAGAGGTGTCTAGAGGGGGGGGGGGGCGAATAGACTACTTGCATAAATTAAAATCCTAGCCTTTTCCCAATTTTAATGGTTGGGAGATTTTAGCGATTCTAACAAGTGCACATGCTAGTCAACAAATATGGCAGTGGAAATAAAAGGCTTTGTACATGTAGTAAGGAGTAGAGTTTAAGAAGATCAAACACGAAGAAGTTTTCACGGTGATTTTTTGGCCTGGTTCTCATAGGTGATATTGTCGTACGTTCATGTTAGTGGAGACTTCAACCCATGGAGGGTAACGGCTGCGAGAGTCCATGGAGGGTTCCACCCACAAGGGGTACACGAATAAGCGGCCTTGTCTATTCCACCACTGCCTCTATGCACCACTTCCTTGGTCGTACAAACATCTTGGTTCAACTCCACAACACGAAGTAGGTCTAGGAGGCAGCACCCTCCAAAAGGTAATAGATGTGGTAGAACGATGGACTCCTTGCTCTCGTGCTTCTAAAGAGAATCTCCTCAACAGTCAACCACTCTCTCACAGATTTGACAGGGGTAAGAGAGATTGATCTTGTGGGAAGCAACTTGGGGAGGCTAGAAATCAAGGTTCAAATGATTGGAATGGAATCTCTTGATATCAACACCTGAGTAGGTGGCTCTCTCTCAAAAAATGGATCTGGCAGGTGTGAGTGTGTTCTGAGTGCTTCCACTCCGAATGAGAGGTAGGTGGAGGGGTATATATAGGAATCCCCCAAAATACAACCGTTACAACATTATTACCCAACTCGGTGACACCAAAAATAATCTCGATGGTACCGATTTGCACTAAATATGGCAACTTTTGATATCTCGGTGAGACCGTTGTAGGAATCTCGGTGGTACCAATACGATGACCTAGACCAGTTTGCAAATCTCGGTGAGACCGATTTGAAACTTGGAAATTCCGATTCTTGAAATCTTCTCAACAAAAAGTTTGTCACTGAATCTCAGTGGCACAATTAAGAATGTTGGTGGTACCGAGATGGTAGGGTTTGGCATAGATTCTGTCACATGTAAAATCGGTAGGGTTGAATGGAAATTGTTGGTGGCACCGATTTTGCTGATATGGGTTTGGATAGATATATCTTGTGGGATAATGGTTGAGTATTTTTGGTGGCTACTTCTAAGGACTTGGGCAACCAATTCAACATAATAGCTCACCCGGTTTTAATAGGATTGGCTTTCCTATGGACTCAAAGTTTTTTCTCACAAAGTATAAAATGAAGAGTCTTCTTGCTGGAAGCTTGAGCCAATCCTATTCCTTCCTTCATCAAGGGGCATCTCCTCACAATCCTATATGCCAATGCTCTCTGTGGACTATGCCTGAAATATACTAGGTAAAAGTGTTAGTCCAAGAGAAAATGTATGTTGTCTTGAATTACCAAAACCACCAAGGGAGAATATGTGCTTTCACCTATGGACTCAAAAGTGATTTCACACAAATATAAAATGTAGAGTCCTCTTGCTTGAAGCTTGGCCAATCTTATTCCTTTCCTTGCATCAAGGGGTTCCTCCTCACAATCCGTTAGCCAATGCATCTTTGAACTTTTCTGAAATATACTTGGATATAATCATTAGTTCAAAATGAAGTCCACCACCACAAACGTCATCTTATCTTTGCGGAAATTTCTGTCAGAGCCGAAAACAACATCTAGCCCTATCTGACCGAGTGACTTTGCCTTCTTCCCTGGGATAACTCCATGAAAGGACATGGTGCTCTCGCTGAGTTAGGACATCGAAATGCCCATCCCCTTGAGAGTTTCTGCATATAGTATATTCAGTCCACTCCCTCCATCCATTAAGACTTTGCAAAGTTGAACACCTTCGACAACTGGGTGGACCACTAGTGCCTAGCGACCTGGAGTCAGAACAAGAACTGGATGGTCCGTCTGATCAAACGTGATGGGGGTCTGCGACCACTTCAGGTATGTTGGGGTGGAAGGCACTACCATGTTGACTTCTCGATTTATGACTTTTAGTCGACTTTTTCTCTTTACGTCAGGAGAAAACACTAGAGTTGCGGTGACCTTGGGTAAGTCATCTTTCTCTTTATTATCCTCTTCTTCAGGGTCTTTTCCACTCGACTGACCTTCCTTGAATTCTTGGATTAACAGTCGGCACTGCCGAGTGGTATGCTTTGGCAATATCAGGTTGCCCTCAGTATCTTTCTTCGTGTGAAATACACACGACTGATCCAAAACATCCAACTGCATCTTGGACTTCTTAGGGTAAAATGGTGCCTTGGACTTTCCCTTGAATTTTCCTGCCGCCAGAGCGACTGCTTCTGCTGGTGTAGTGTTTTCAACCTGTCGTTTCTGCTTCCGATTGGAATTAGCGTCAGTGTTGTCGACTGCTTTACCCTTGCCTCTACGGAGGTGGTCTTCTTCTTCCCCGTTTGCATAACGGGTGGTTATCTCCATCATTTTGCTCACTGACATGTCGCGTGAGCGACCAAACTTTAGATACAGCTCTCGATACTTGACACCTGCCTTGAAGGCGCAGACTGCTTGGTACTCGGTAACATTCTCCACTGTGTGGTGGAGGGTGGTCTAGTGCTGGATGTAATCGCGCAAGGACTCACTCGACTTATGCACGCAGTGTTGTAACTCAGAAAGGCCGACACGGCGCCTGCAAGTGCCCTCGAAGGTCTTGATGAACACTCAGGCCAGATCTGCCCAACGGTATATGCTTGAAGGCGCCAACAGATTCAGCCATGCATGGGACAAACCATCCAGCATCAGGGGAAGTGTTTCAACGCAATGTTGTTGTTGCCACCGCCAATATATACAACAACTCGATAATCATCCAGCCAAGTTTCAGCCTTGGACTCTCCTGTGAACTTATTTACTCCAGCTGCCAACGTGAAGTTGGGGGGAATATCACCAGAGCGGATTGCCCTACTGAAACACTCAGGACCGGAAACAGCGGTTCCCCTTCCACTGGTTGATCTCTATAAAGACCATCTCTGTAGGCTCCGCCTCTGTCGATTCTTCTTTGTGCAAGTACATCTCTTGTATCAAATCCGGGGTTCCGCTCGTCACCGAACGGGCATCGGTCATCGTAGTGTCGGGACACATACGAGCCGCTCCACGGAAGAGAATGCACTCGACGGTGGTCATCACGGTGAGAACGAGGGGGAAACTGGTTCCGTCCCTGGTCTTGGTACTGATACTCTTGGTGGCCCCCGTCTCTGCGATGTTGGGGTGAACCTGGACTGTAAACTGAACGGATTGTATCTGCCCTTGGCAAATTGCTGTGTAATCTATTAATAGACTGCGATACAACTGAGTTCTGCTGTTGTGCTTCTTGAAGCAAAGCGCTAATATGCTCTAAGCCTCTGCGTGCCTGTGAATCTGACGGCTGAATTGAATCTGCTATTTTGGCTACTACCGCGACATTGAGTACCGGAGTAATATATACCTCAGTATTGGCGCGATGATCACGTGAGAAGAGTTGTCGCTGGCGCCGACTGGAAGCTGGAGGACAGCGACGACCGCATCCAGACGACATTTTGACGGCCTCAGGCTTGCCGCGACCGAACCCAGGTGGGCTCTCCATGGAGCCCGCCGTGAAGAACTCTGCCGCTGGGTTGCAACTCTCACACTCGGAGGGAACGTCACACTGATCTGACGCCGAGTGGATCGGGTCCCGAAGGGGTTCAGCAGGCTCGATGGCTGCAACCTGAGGGGTCGACGAAGACGACGCCTAGCGAGTGACTGCCTGCTTCACCCATCGCTGGAGGCGAGAGTGACCGGATCGCTTGCGATGATAAACAGCGGAGTGAAGAGACGACAGCAGAGTCGACGGTTGCAGAAGGAGAACGCCGAAGGAGTTTGCACGGAAATGCGTCCCTCCGTGGACAGGGAGCGCCTCGATGTCGAGTGGTGCTTCTGGAAGCCATGCCAAATCGTCGGCGAGGAAGATGAGGGTGCCGAAACGGATCTCACCACCCATGAACGAATCGCCGTCGGAAAACATGACGAAGAGTGAAAAAAGCAAACTTGCCGGAAGTCGCTTAGACGCTTGGGCGCCAACTATTGTGGGAATAAACCTGACAGTAGAAGTGTAGGGTACGAATGGAGAGGGCAGAGTCCTAGCTACGCCAAGCTTGTACGCAAGATGTATGAGTTGAGGCCCCTCTTTTGGAAGTAACAACCCTACGTCTCAGGTGCTCAGGAGCTCTTGCTGTGTGGATTGTGTAATACAGGGGGTGCGAACCCTGGTGCTAGAGGGGAGGGGTGGCTTATATAGAGTGCGCCACCCCTCATCAAGGCCTCAACATCTAAGGGCTCGATCAATATGAGTTAAATATATACGTTACTGATAACGTATGCAAGTAATAAATGCTACTAAAGACCAATGGCTGAACGTACGTCCGTTGGCCCTCGTGGGTGACTTCTGGTGTTCAATGTCAACTAGAATCTTTCCGAATGGATACAGGTCGTCCAGTGGATGGGAATCAAGTCCGAGTGTTTATGTACCAAGTGACTTTTTAGGTGCCATCTTCTTCGAGTCGGAATCTTCTCTCTGACCCTTGGCCTAATAATGAGGTACCCTTGGGTAGGACATTCGGGTCAGGCCTATGACCCTACCCTAGGTACATATCCCCATCATGCGGCGCCTCCTGCACCTCCGTCTACCCCTGGGGGCAGCAGCGGAGGGCCCTCAGGGCACTCACACATCCGCCGCCGCTGGGTTATGGCTGATGAGTAAGCCCTTCATTGCATCTCTTTGCTTGTTGCTTCATGTGCTGTCACACGGTTGATCTTCCTTCTTCTTCAGCGCGCCTTCCTCCAAGAAGCCAAAATTTGAAGGGCTTTAGGAGGAGGTGGAGGGGCTGCAGGCCTAACTTGCGGATGCCGAAGCCGCCCTTCGGGCCGCTCGTGGGGACGAGGCGGAGGCTGTGGCGGAGTTGGCATCACTACAGAAGCAGGTCTAGGAGGCGACCGATGCCGTCCTGGCTGCCAAGGACGAAGCCTCAAACGCCTGAACAATGGCACACCAGTGCGCCAGGCAGTTCGCAGGCATTGCTAGCCGGGCGGTTGATGCGACGCGCCGATTTCTGGGGAAGGCCCCAGCGCTGCCCAATGTGACGAGTGATGGGGGCTACCTCACCTTCCTCGAGAGGGTGGTCGAGACGCTAGAGACCGGCGTCTCCCGTGTGGAGGAGGACGACGTGGACGATGCACACAAGCTTCTGGGCCTTGCCTTGACACTTGTCATCTCCAACCTGCGTCGCCTTGGACCGGAGCTCGACCTTCGGCGCGTCATCGAGTCGGCGCGTGCCGAGTCCCATCGTCTCCCCTAGGGCGAAGTCTGCCCTCACATGGCCGATCTCGTGTAGTGGTGCACCCGGTTGCCAGTCTCGAGCGAGGAGGAGGACTCCGACACTGAGCCCGTGGTCATCAAGGGCGCTGCCGGCGGTTCCTCCCCCTAGGCGTCCCCCATCTTCTACTTATATGTTCCTGCGATGTCAAAAAGACCTTGCCCTATTGGTCGTTGAACCTTTGCTGTTATTACCTTTGCTTCTCTCCTCTTTTCTTTTTCTCCTGAGGTGATGGCTCGCATGCTTGTGGTTGTTGTAGCCGGGCTACAAAGCTTAGGGCCCGTTGCTGCACCTGTCGTGGCTTGGGATGACGAGGGAAGTGCGACCTTCTCGAAGTTCTGCCCTCCTGAGGCACCGCTCGTGCCACCGTGTGCTTGGGTGTTGGACTCGCTTCCTGCTGCCGTCTAATCCTTAGGCCCTGCATCCCTTCGTTAGTGCGCATGTTTTTATTTCACCGTTAGTTTGTCGTAAAGCGTGAGGGTCCCGGTTGGGGACTGTGAGGCACTTAGCTCGTGGGTTTGTCTCCGTCCCTTGCGTAGTTCCTTCGATGCAGCTCCTATTTCGTAAGTGGGATGAGGTGAAGACCCTTTCGGCACTCTATATGTGCAGGTCCCGGTCCCGCACACTTCCCTGCCGTCGTGAGGTTCAACCCGTTACCAAGGCTGCTCCTTACGGGGCAAAGCCCCGGCACCCCGGGGGCCGAGTGGCTTTGCCACCAGTAAGGCTCCTGAGGCGCACTGCTCAGGAGCCCCCTTTGACACTCAAGCCGCTCTGCTTCGTCAGGCCCCGGCCTTAACGACCGGTAAGGCTCCCGAGGCACGCCTAGGAACCTCCCTTTCTGGCTCCCGAGCGATTCCGCACTTCGTTCCTTAGGTCATCGCCCCAGGTGCCCTGAGGCCTCCCGAGACTTTTTGTGGTGTTATCAAGTTTCGGTCCGGATCCCCGAGCAGGGGTTGACCACTGAAATTGTTGCCCCTCAGGTGGCAAGTCCTTGCATTCATGCTCCTCGACTCCTAGGGGTGGCGTGGAGCGGTTGTCTCCAAACACATCCTTCGGACGGGAGGTTTCAAAGCCAGTGAAATAAGAAATGCCAGAGAAAGTGTTTTTCCCCGTTTTTATTTTTCCAATGGCGGGCATTGAGACTGGAAAAAACCAACTTTTGAAATCAGCCAGTTCAAACTCAGCATAAGATAGTTCAAATCCAAGAAAAAGCAAGCAAGCGCCGCGTCCGGCATTAAAGCTCGCATAGCCATTGGCGGACTATATGGGTTTCCTTGCCAGCTGCGAGCATGGTCATTGGCGGACCATGCTGATTGCCTTCGTCTTTTACCCAGCGCGGAGCTCAGGTCTTCCACTAGGTGTGGGTCCCTAGGCGTATACAGCCTCGGCTCATTATTGCGTGAGAGTGTCACGGTGGGGGTGTATATGGGTGGTCGCGAGGATGCTTTGGCCTCGCGAGTGTCCCTACCCCCGAGGCATTGGGGCCTGAGCTTATAGAGTCATTGGTGGTCTGTGTTGTACCCAACGCAGAGCTTAGGTCTTCCACTAGGCGTGTGGTGGACCCCTTGCGTGTCCTTGGGGGGCCCTGGGCGTATACAGCCTCGGCTCGTTATTACGTGAGAGTGTCATAGGATGAAGTAGATACCGGAAGGATTGAAGGACGATGCAGGGGTGCGACGGGTTGATCCAGGTCTTGCGTGCTCCCTCCAGGGAGGCCAATCGAGGGCTTTTTATGACTCTACGTTGACAGGTCCCAGTACCGCACATTTCCCGACCGCCGTTGCATGGGACCAGATAACGAACATAGCTACGGTTTCGGGCCCTACCTCCCCTAACAATGACCGGATCCAAGGACACTGTTAAGGCGGGCCGGTGGCCTTGTGACCGGTAAGGTCCCTGAGGCGCGATGCTCAGGAACCCCCCTTTAACATTCGAGCGACTCTACGTCACTAGGATCCAGTACCACACATTTCCCGACCTCTGTTGCATGGGACTGAGTGAACGTATGTAGCCACGGGGTCAGGCCCTGCCTCCTCCGACAATGACCAGATCACCAAGGACGCTGTCGGGGGCAATAGGTGGCCTTGTGACCGGTAAGGCCCGTGAAGCGCCATGCTCCGGAGACCCCTTTTGACGTTCAAGCGGCTATGCGTCACTAGGACCTGGTCCCGCACATTTCTCGACCGCCGCTGCTTCCAACCGAATGAATAATCTCAGCTATGGGGTCAGGCCGTGCCACCCCTGATAAGGACGGATCACCGAGGACGATGTCAAGGGCGGCAGGTGGCCTTGTGACCGGTAAGACCCCTGGAGCGCCATGCTCTGGAGACCCCTTGGACGCTCAAGCGACTATGATTTTATCCCGTCGGTTATGGTCCTGAGGAGCCGTGGGCCCCCAATCCCCGCGTTGGGGCAATGCGCAGCAGCCGGTGCCCCCGAGCGAGGAAGGTGGATAGCCGAAGGATGCAAGCAAGGTAGTGTGTAAGGTCACCAAGTGGATGCAATGGAAATTGTGAAGGAGACTCCTTAAGGCAGTAAATGATATTTGCATAAGTATGCCCCGAGTAGTTGAAGTTCCTGCGGTCAGCAAGCACTCCTTAAGCTAGTAAGTCCAAAAATTACCTCGCCGAATAGTTGAAGCCCCCTTGCACCGGAGGAGCGCCTAGCGAGGCCAGGCCTCCGACGCCCATGCCTGCATCATGGTCGTCGCGGGTGATCCGTACCTCTTGCGTCTCGTCGCGCCGTTCGACTTGTCCTTCCGAGGCCCGTGGGTTTGGTGTTACGTAGTCCTTCCGTGGGGAAGGCAGCTAGCGCCGTGCCCCGCGGCTTGAGGGCGCCTCTCTGCCCACTCCTCTTGGGCCCGGCTCCAGGTGGAGCCCCCAAACGCTCCTCATCCTGAGGAGGATAGGCGCCCGAGGGGGGGATGCCCGAAGCTCTTCCTCGTCGGGAGGGTCAGGTAGTGCAACATACTCCGGCACGTACGACTCCATGTAGTCGCTCGACCGTCCCCCGTGGCTGGTGAGCAGTGCAACAGTGGCGGTCCCTCTTGGCGGCAGAGGGGGACCCCCCAACTGTGCTGCTCGTAGATCTTCTTGTGGTAAGCTTCCCGCGAAGTCGCTTGTTCCGATTGCTGTAGCAGGCTGGTCCCGGTGCCGCCCGGTGCTGGATCCCTCATTAGTGTCCTGCCATGTCTCCGCTGTCGTAGTTCGTCCGTGCCATCGCCTCCGCCCTCTGATGGCTGCGCCCGAGGGAGCACTCCTGTCGAGCCGCCCCAGGCTGTCGAGGGCCGACCAGGTATTGGTGATATGCGCTAGCGTGTGCATCAGTCGCCCGCCGTTCTCCTTGCATCCCTGGTGGTTGTAGGCGTGGTGAGCCTCGGGGCCGTTCGATGGGGTCTGGAGAAGGTGGAGGGCAGCACGAAGCGCGTCTCTCCTGGCCCCGCCCAAAGAGGGTAGGGCCCCGAAGCTTGCAGGCCCGGGGACCGGCATGCGGTACGAACCCCTGGCGCCCGACGCCTATTGCCTTGAGGATGCACCGGGCTGGATGGTCTTCTGGGCGATGGCGATCAACTCCAAGATGTGGTCCGCCCAGGCGTCGATGCCCACTAGTGTCGTTGGCGGAGCATCTCTCTTGCCATCCGCAACACGTCGTGTGCGCTGAGGTCTCCCAAGTTGATGTGGCGCACTGCGGGTGCCTGGGCCGCCGCCCATCAACCATGCGCATGGGTGGCACGGGCGGCCGCCACGATGGAGACGATGTTGACGACCTGGTATGAGCCGCCTGGCCCCGCGACGCCGGTATGTGAGCTTCCAGCCGCTGTGACGTGGCGGTCGGAGACCAGCTCGACGAGGCTCGGAGGAGCTGGTTGGTTGCCGGCCATCGGTGCACCGGCCTGGAAGGAGGAACCTAGGAGAAGGCCTTCATACGCCCCCTACCTGGTGCGCCAAATGTCCGATTCCGGGCTCCGCAAAACCCTAAGGATTCGAACACACAGGCGTGTGTGGCGATCTCTCTTGGCTCAACCTTACCTAGCCCGCTACTCGATGGAGACGGCGAAGAACTCACTCGATGGTGAGGGGAACACATAACACAATAGTTTACCCAGGTTCGGGCCGCTATGAATCGTAAAACCCTACTCCTACTTTTCGTGGATTGCCTCTCACAGAGGTTGGTGGATGAACTAGTACAATGCTCTCGAGCCTCCGGAGGCCAAGTGGCTAGGCGTGTTGCTCTGGGGTTTCATTGATCCGTTCCCTTGGCCAAGTATCCTACCCTCTCTATTTATAGTGGAGGCTCGGGTCCTCTTCCCTTATCGTAGGCGGGAAGGGGTCCCACAACGGCTAGTTTCGGTGGGGGACAAGGGAACATGCTTCCCCTGTCAAAAGTGGTCTTCACCTGCAAAGCAGCTGCCAGCGTCACAAAGGTGGTCACAGGGATGACGCTCGTCCTGCCGGCGGGCGGCCGTGGTCTTGTTGCACCGGAAGGGAAACCTTTGGAAGATGCCTTGGGGCCCTTATACGCTCCTTCCTCTTTTGCACTAAGGGGGAAACTACCCCGTCCTGTCATCTGCTGTTCGTCTGTCCTTCCATGGCGTCACCCTTGACTCCTGAAGCCTGGCCTTGCCTTGAAATATCCGGCGCTCCGAAGGGGTCCTGAGGAGGCCCCCTGCGGGTCTTGATGTCGCTCTTCCTCGCGAGGCTTGGCCCTTCGCGAGGGCCTTATCCAGGGTGGTGTTGTTCCTTGCCGATCTTGCATTGATGAAGTGGGCCAGCCCTGGGCCATAGGCTGCCAGGTCTGGGTACCCCCATTCCCAGAACGTCGGCAGTATGCCAGCTTGGGGTTGGCATACGGCTAAGGCTGGTAGCTCGAACGAGGTGCAAGAGTCGTGGATTGCTCAGGCTGATAGTTTGGCTTCGCTGGGGCTGATTGCTAGGGGCAAGTATTCTGGTTGTTGGAACCACCGATGTTGATCATCTTGCGTTTGCGTGTGTCTTCCATGGAACGACACTTATCTTCAAGCATGAGGGTCTTGTTCACCAGTGCGAAGAAGGTTCGACAATCACACACAACAAGTTGATATTGTAGTTTTTGCTGGAGCCCTTCCATGAAGCGTTCTATCTTGGCGGCCTTAGTGTTGACATCATCAGGGGCATACCTCGATAAGAGGTTGAACTTCTACGGGTACTCCTTGGGAGAGCCAATTCCTGGCTTCAGCACTCAAAACTCCTGCTTCTTCGTGGCCATAATCCCAGATGGGATATGGGCAGTACGAAATGCTTGCTTCAAATCATCCCAGGTGATTACATGCTCACCTTGCATGAATTTGAATCCATTCCACCAAGCTCTGGCAGTACCTCCGAGGCAGTAAGAGGCATAGAGAACCTTCTCACGGTGCTCATTGCAGTTGACCAATGCAAGAAGGTCCTCGATGGTGCAGATCTAGTCATCAACATCCAAAAGGTTCAGCTGTCTCGGTGAAGGTCGGGGGCGAAGAGCTCATGAACTTCGACAGAGTGGAATGACTGTTGTCGTTCTTGCCATGCTGCTGGTTGTTCACGAGAACCTGAGCCATCTGCTGGATAGCGGCATTGTTGGCTTGGCGTTCCTTCCGAAGAGCTTGAAGAAACTGACCCATAGTTAGGTTCTCCGGCGGAGGTGGTGGCGAGGGAATATCACTTTGTGGTGCTCCTCGTGACCTCCAGCTTGAGCAGATCCACCGGCTTCTGGCTTCTGGCTAGAGTCGCCAGTGCTGGGGTTGCCAAAAGTACTGATGCAAGTAGCAGTCACCATCCTGTTTCGAGCAGCCAAGTCAAACAACTCGAATAGATGAAAGGAATAGCAACAAGAGGGAGACGTGCCTAAAGGGGGTTGGTACGGTGCAAGTGTGTCAAACAAAGGGTCGAAAGACTCATCACATAACCTTCAGATAAGATAGGCGATGTAGTCGCTTACATGTTGCGTATGGCAAAAGTGCGACTTGCATCGAAACAAAAACAGAAAAACAAACATCAAGCATACATGGTTTCATATGAACCATTACACGGACTTGACTTCACATGAGTTGTTCATAGCTTGTCCTACCCTAGGGGTTCTTGGACTCAAGTAGTGGAGTGCTCGGTCTCATATTCACGCTCATCTGGATATTCCTCCTGGTCATCGTTTGTAAGGGCATCGTCTCCCGTCGTGGGAGTCACGGAATAGGGAGGTCCCTCACGATGGCGCTTTGCTGATGAAGAGATCACGATCCTCCTTTGCACTCACGCGATGACATCGTGTAGGTGCATCTCTAGCTGGGGGTATTCCTCCTTTGTAAGCCAAAGAGGGTTGAACCTCAGGGGCTCCATCCTTCTTGATCTTACCGGGCTTCTTCTTAGCTTGACGGAGTAGCTCACTGGTGTGGTGAAGTTCCTGGCGGAGCATCACGAATTCCTTATCACGTTGTCAGCCAGGCTCTCGGCAAAGAGGCTGAAGTAGGCCTAGAATCTGAGCAGCGTTCCATGTCCGGGCGTGGGGTGAACGTCCAACTCCTGCCAACACAATACGTCACGAAAGGGAAGTTGTGAGTAGACGGTTCGTCAGCCACCTCAGGAAGGATGTCGTGAAGGTGTATGAGTGCCTTCCACACCGCTATCTCGACTGCTAACACGAGAGTCTCCATGTGTGTTCCTTGAAAGAACCAACTTGTCGGGGAGTCGTTTGCCTCCACGACCACATCAACGTGGTACTCCTTCGTGGTGGTATTGACCCAGTGCTCATGGTAGAGGAAAACAAGTGATCGACGGACCTGACACTTCTCCATGTTGTCCTCAAGGAGTAGGGGAAAGCCAAATTCTAGGAGGTTTTCGGGTACAACGGCCATCTACAAGGTTTAAGGAGAGGTGCTAGTAAGGGTTTTGTAAAATAGTGGAATAGGCAAGAAATGCATAAACTCCTCAGTATAGAGGTTATGTATATTTTTTGTAAGGGGGTTCATCCTATCTAACTTCCAGTCTAGCTAAGGCTTCCTTAGGATGGCTCTGATACCAGCTCTGTGGGGACCCCGACTTGTATGTCGTGATCGTGGAATGCACGTGTACAGTGATCCCAGAGATCAATCCTCACTAAACACACAAAAGCTGAATAACAAGACTCTTACATGCATACATACCGTCTCATACAAATAAGGACCATTAGGGCCAAGTCTTACATAGATAGGGCCTCGAAGGCCGACACACCAAACACAACTAACAAAGGACATCTTGTATGACAGCGTGAACCCATGCCATCTGCCTTAACCTACACGCATTCTGACTGGGAAGCATCCTAGTTCGCATGTTCGTCACAGACGAACTCTTCTCCAAATTCCTGCTCTTTCATGCCTAGCCAATTAAATAACTAGTGGAAATCCAATGAGTATTTTGAATGTACTCGCAAGAAACCCATGATATGGAACAAGTCAATAATGGAGCATGATATAAAACTAGTATGCCATTTTGCGGAAAGCAGATTTTCCCTGATGCAATAACATGATCAAGTTCTTATATGGGCATGCATCATGGGGTAAGCGGTAACCATGTGAACAGGTTAGAGGTATCAATATCAACCGAGGACTGAACAACCCACGTTCACCCATCATGCCAAGTTATATGACTTAGCCCAGTATTCATACTACCACCATTACCACACACACACACACACACACACACTTTGTTTAGGCGAAAACTCCTGGACGTAGTTTAAGCAATACCACCCAATTGTCCTTGACCATGGAAACGACTATTCGAATAGTTTTACACTCTGCAGAGGTTGCACACTTTACACACAAGACTCACGAAATTTCCGTGTCAAGACACGACTCAAAACATTTCTCATACCCGAGGTAAGTACCCGAACATCACCTTTCCCATGACGACAGTAGCAAAGAGCCCACTCATTGGTGGCAATCCGTTGTGATGTAAATCACACGTATCATGCACATGGGCACACAACGGTGTGCCCAGTGTTTGTGAAAACAGCCCATGGTAACCCTTTCTTGGCACACCCCATCTCGAGAGTGGCCACGTCACTCCCACCACTAGTAATGTGAGCTCTCTACTAGCACCGACCATAGTAATTAGCAAATCCCCGTCCCATAAGGGTTATTGTGGTCGTACATGTAAGGTTGGGACGGTCGACAAATCTTAAATCTAATACGGTTTTTAGAAACCACTTACACAACTGGCCTCGGTATGCCACTCCCTTATCAAGTGGTTACCTAGATCAACACATCACCCTCGAACGTTAGTGGCACCTGACTGGGTTTTCGTAAATCATTTGAAATCATCTCTTATTACCGTCTCCATTAAACCTCGGAATGGTTATTAGAAAACCGGGTGTAACGGTTCGGTTATTACTTTGGGTTTGATTGGTTTAGGTTTTACTGGACAAGGCTTTTTTTAGTTTGGTTTTGGTTTGGTTATGTGGAGAAACCAGTTTGGGTATAGTTGGTTATGGGTTTAAACAGTTTGGTTATAAACGGTTATAAACTATGGGTCCAAACCGGTTTCTAGGCATTGGTTATGTGCAATAACCAATGATGACCGAGAACGAATATCTTTGATCCGCATGCATATTGTAATGCACTATGTAATTATGTATTATGGAGAAATACCACATGAAAATTGGAACTGTTTGCTTGTTCTTTGGCTAAGTAATTTTGTTTTAACACACTTGTTAGTGAGCTATTCACATGTGGGCATTTTTTTTGCCTTTTGCCGTGTGTTGACTTTATCTCAAGGATAACTTTGTTCTCAAACTGTTGTAGATGCACTTATGACTTTTCTATCTCATTTGCTTCTTAACTTGTCAATTTGTGCAATTATATGTATATTAAAGCAAACCTATAGTTATGTATTGGTTTTAAACCCGCGGTTATGTATTTGGTTTAAGTTATTTTGGGTGGAAAAAAATGGGTTTAGTTTTGGTTGGGCTGAAAATGACATCAAATGGGTATGGTTTAAGTATGGTTTTTGGAGATAAATGTATGGGTATGGTTCAAGTATGGTTCAAGTATGAAACCGTTCTTAGGTTTAGTCTCCATGCATGTACCCAATCCCATGTGTAGCACTACTAGCAATCTAACTACCCCCACCCGCACAACCCTCATGGTACGTAGGGTTATGACCAAGTGCAAGCGTCATCGAGTAACTATCGGGAATACCTTACCAAGGTAGTTACCAATTCAACATGGCCTTGTGCATCGAAGTAAAATGCTAAATATGACATGCATGAAAGTATTCTCTCAGACATGGTCAAGGGGCTGCTTGCCTTGCTCAACAAAGTCTTTGGGGTCTTCAAACTCTTCTCGTCCAAGTCCCTCGTGAGCAACGCAATCTATCTTTGCAATATAAACAGGCAAAAATAAGCACTCAACCAAAAACAGAGAAAATAATCTACTCAGAAAAATGTCACACCATTTTTGTAAAATACTAGGATGAGTATATTTTTTGTAAAAAATTAATGGGTCTTGTTTTTGGACTATAAAAAGTTGTAGAAACCATTTTAACAAAGTGATAAAATGCCTAAAACAGGGTTTTGAAATAAAAATAGTGCATGCAACCTTTTTAAAAAATTTCACAAGTGGCACTCTAAAATACTACATAATATTACAAGATTTTGGTGGAGGAATATTTGAATTTGGATAAATATTCACCCTTGTGGGATTTTTGCAAAACAGAAATAAAATGGAAAAAGAAAGGGGACACAGTTCCTCGGCTAGAAGCTACTGGCCGAATCGGCCTAGCTAGCGAACGGGCTGAGGCGGGCGATGTGCGTGCACCCACTAAGGTTTAAACCCGACAGGCGGGGCCCAACCACCACTATCAACGAGGAGAGGCGAGGGAGAGGTGAGGATGACAGCTCGCCCCCACCTGTCATCTTCAACCTCGGGACAGAGAGGGTAGCGAGCTCAACGGCGAGGACAAAGGGCACGATGAGTGTAGCTAGGGGTGGAAATGGGTCCAAGGGTGAGTCGTCGTTCGACTCGAGGTGGAAGGAGGAACTGGGGTGTAGGGAGGCGCCGACAACGAGGTCCCATGGCAGAGGTGCTTCAGGAGGCTGGTCACCGGGGCAGGATCCTGCAAGAAAAGAACATGGGAGAGAGGGAGAAGCATCTTGAAGATACTGTGGTTCAAATGGCGAAGAAATGAGAGACGGAGTGACCTTGTACCCGGGGATTGCCGGAATCCCGATGCGGCAGATCCGGAGCTCGATCTCGATCTCGGGGGCCTCTAGTGATGAGAGGGTGGTTTAGGGTTGCGATTAGGAGTAGTAGGAGGTCGAAGGGAGGGAGAGGGATGCCCGAGATGGCCTTTTATAGAGGGGGCATGGTTCACCGAAGGTTCATGCACCGACGAGACCGTGGCGACGGCCAGGGGAAGAGAGAGGACTTGTGGGGTGCCTCTGTGGTATTCATAAATGATGTTTGGGGTTGGAACAAGGTCGAGGAGGAGTGGGACCTAACTCCTGGCATGCCGCACTGGTGAGCGCTATCTGACCGAATCGGCTGGGCGGGGCACACATCGTAGGGGGTAGTAGAAGAGGAGAATGGAGGGGAATGACGTGGCGCAGTGTTCCTGCCGTCGAGGGGCCCTCAGGGGACAGCCGAAGGGGGCCAAAGCTGGTCGGGGCTGGCCTTCCATTGTGCAGGTGCGCACTATAGCGCACCCACAGTGCAACTTTGGCTTGCCACCACGGCATGCTCGCGTGCTTTAGCATGACCCACCTTGTCCACTAGTGTGTGGGGGATGTGGAGATGCCCCTTGGATGATTTGGAGCCAAGGGGGAAGGCTATGGTCAAAGGAAGAGGGGAAGAAGGCTTCCGCGAGGGTGGACCAGAGGGGTAATTGGGGTTTTTGTCCATCTCCACTGTTGAAGCAGAGCTGGATCGTGCTACTGTAGGTGAAGAGTAACTCGGTGGGCTTGTGGTAAAAATTTGGAATGAAGGAGAATAGTGTAAGGGGTGAAAGTAGTAGTTTTACCATATCACCAGAAGGTGTTTGATGCTGGTTTGAGCAAGATAAACCTCACCTCTTATATTGAGATTTCACAGGATTAAATGATTGGTAAAATTAGTAAGATTCACCAAGTTGAGAATGTAGACATGAAAACCCTAGAAATGGACAAAATCAGATTTCTATGGACCTAGGTGATCAAATCAACTCCCACAAATGCACAACTTGGTGTGTCATCTTTATTTGGGGGATGGATCACTCTTGTAAGGCTTGGGATCAATTGGATAAACTTGGCAACGTAAAGTTGCACAAATTTTGTTCTCGACAAAGAGGGTTTTGGGATTATTAGGTGAACCAAACCAACTTGGATTGAGATGAAACTTTTCAGGGTCACCACATTTGTCATGTGTGACTTGCTAGAATTTTCCTGGATTTTTTTGGGAATATTTCCTATGGAAATATTTCAAAATCTTGAAATAGCCACAAAGGGTTATGAGGGGCTTTGTCCAATATTTTGAACATGACCATGTGTTGAAATTATTATGTATGTAAAATATATGTCCATTGAGTTTCCCTAAATTTTCTCAAATATTTTTGAAGAAAGAAAATACTTTTTTCCCATGAAATACCATTTGTAGCCTCATAAAAGGTATTTAACTAAAATAGGAAAACAACTTTAAAAATAATTATTTTCTGGTTTTGGTAAATCTTATGAGTAATAGGATTCCAATAAAGTCTTTGGTGTAAAACATACCTCCTAAATTGGCGGCTTGCACTGCAAATCCCAAATGAGGGGTTTTGGAGAATTTAAAATGATTAAATGCCTTTTGTTAAAATAATAATTTATAAAAATTGTTTTCTGGTTCTATTCCCATGGCGTGATCATTAGGCATGGGCTAGGGGTCAAGGAGGTAGGTTTTAGAGTGGAGAACAACTAAAGAGATTGTAAAACTCAATCATTCACACAAGCAAGTTGCGACAGAATCAATCATGAGAAAGATGGAAAAAGTTTTAATTGGTTCTAGTTTTTTTCTAAAAACAACATGTGGCAAAAATGGTACAAACACAGGGTGTGACAGTTGTCCATGGTGTTATGAATCATCTTGTACTGTGAGTACACATCCAAATCACCCTCTTGGGTCTTAGGGGCACCAATGATAGTGCAACACTCCCCTATGGTAGACTCATACATATGACCTTCCGCCATCGAGACTATCCTTCCATTTGGATAGAAATGAGCAGTTGGGTAGAATTGCATAATCATTTCATCATTCCAAGTTGTCTTCTCTCTGGCAACAAAAATATTCAATGTCAATCAGCCCGAAGTTTTCTCTCACATGAGGGAAGTAGTCCTCACGTTCCTTGATGCAGTCCTAGTGAACAGACCTCATGTCACTAACCGCACGACTCTTGTCCAACAACACTGTTTCATAATTTTTTTGTTGTTCCTTAATATGCAAACGAGGATCAACAATAGTTCTCCTCCCTACAACATATGGATCAATAGACCTCCACTGCCTCAAACCTTGATCCCTTCTCTTCTTCATATCCTTTGCAACAGGATGGGCAGCATTGTGCAGTGGCAAGTGAGCTCTCAATTTTCTCAGCACAGATGCAGCTTCTTCCTCCTTCACATCAGCCTCTCTGGATGTAGAGCTCTTGTTCTTCTCATCTGCAGGTATATCCCTAGTAGTCTTCTTGGGAGCTACTCGCTTCTTTGGCTTAGGCACTGAAGGTTTAAGTGCAGACCTTCTTGGCATAGCATCTACCATGAGCTTCTTCTTCTTAGGTGGAGGTGCATTAGCAGTAACCTCTTCTTCCTCTTCCTCGGAAGCTTCTGCTGTATCTTCATACATGGATGTTGCCCTTCGAACAACATGCACCACTCTCTTCTTGGCTCTTTTCTACCTTGGCTTCTTAGCCTACTTGGAAGATGGGTTCTCAAGTGTGAGCTTCATCCATTTCTGAGCAGCCTTTGGAACTCTCATTGAATCCAGTCTCGCATACTCCTTTCTCACAGATTTCTTGACGGTGACCCTCTCCTTTTTCTTCTCGGGAATGCTCTCCTCTAGGTCAGAAGTAGTCCTCTCAGGACTAGTGCCTCAGTGCATCTCAACACTCGTCTCTCTTAAGTCATCCTGACTATGCTTTGAACCGCACATGTTGAGAATCAACCAAGAAAACAAGTTGGCCTACACATAGAAGTAGAAGAGCTTGAGTGGATGAGCATCACAAAAATTCAGAAGTTTTTACAAATTTGATCTCTGAAAATCTTAAGTTGAACTTTCAGCAAAAAGGGATATCGGTTCCATCGAGACAAAAAATTTGGAGCCACCGAGATTCACAATCTCTTTAACGGAAACTTGGCACACTTTTCAGTTCCACCGATAAGTGTAACTCAGTTTCACCGAGATTGTTCTGAGTAGCCAAAAACAAAATCGGTAAAACAGATTTTTCTAACTCGGTGACACCGAGATTCGGTTTTGCGGACGGTTAACCCTATTTTTTTTTCATTCTCTAATCTACTCGAGACTTGTTATGGATAGGAAGATTGCAAACATGGTCAAAATATGGGAAAACCTAATTGCGCAAGATTCAGAACTGAGAGCGCAAGAAGGAGACGAAACCTTACTCTAATTCAGTGAAGGTCTCGTTATAGCAAGACGACGACAATGTTTCCCGCTGGCGGCATGGACTCCTACGGCGAGGCTGCGCTGGAGACAATGTAGATGTCCGCGGGATGAGGGATCGACAACAAGGAGGTGCGGGGAGGCGGAGTTTGAGGAGTTATTTCAAACGTCGGGTATGTGGAGAATATATACCCCCTGGCTGTTGGTGATGCCGAGTTGGATTTTTTGGTGCCACCGAGTTCCAGAACTATCACATTATAGTGAAATTTTGTGAAGCCGAAAACTTCCTATCGGTGGTACCGAGATGCAAAAACCAGATCAACCATAGGCATCGGTGGGACCGAGTTCTTGAAGTTTGTCACATGGAGATGCACTTGGGAGGTTTTGGAAGTCAGCCCTTGCCAAGACGGATCTTTGAGTTCTCCTCACACAGAGTGTCCCTAAAGTTCTTTCTCAAATTTTGTGATGTAGAATGGAATGAATTTGAAACGAGAAAGCATAGATAGCTAGAGAGAGGTACTTAGGCATTCTTGTATATCCAATTGGACAAATAAAATAGAAAGCCAACTACCAACAATTGAATATCCTTGAATGAGCAAAAATATGCATACCAACATGCTCACACAATTAGATGTCAAATAAAACATGGTGAAACATGCACAAACAATCTAGTATCTACCAAGCACTTTGGCGATGACGAAGTCATCTATATATGAGTATATTGACATAGGAGCCAAGCAAGAATACTTGATCATAGGTCATACTCATCGTTTAAGCACAAGTGAGGTTACCACTTTTACAAGCTTTCAATGTGTTCACATCTTAAGAGATGCTTATACTCAAGGCTTAGAGTAAAACTGCCTCTTGATGTAACATCCTCCTTAAGAGGGACAAACTAACCTTATGTTTTGTTGTAGAAGACTTCACGTAGGTGTAGTAGTGGTGGATGCTCATTGTTTATGAAGATCATCTTGAGTTGGGAGCAATCCTTGTTGTTTTTTACTCTTCTCACCTACATGGGTTACTTGCAAACTCAAGAAACATATACAAGGATATCTATGGACATGGAGTGAAGTACATGTGATATGATGTCCAATGATACAATAATTACCTTGTCCCTTGCTTACCTTTGAGGGAATTGTAAGTGCATACAGTGCCCCTTAGTGATTTTGGTGTACTTAAGACTTATAGGTTAATAGACTAATGTGTTTACGAGTGTACACATGCTCTATAAGTCGCTGAGGAGTTTGAGTTATTCGAATTATATCGACCATTAAAAATGAATGTCTTCGGCTGAAGACTTTGGTAATTCCACGAAGACTTTGAAAGAGAGGAAATTGGGGTGTCCTTGAAGATATTGATGTGAGGAATTTGAAGAGTGAGGACTTTTGTTTTCATAGTTTCATTTCCTTTCATTTCAGTCATTGGATCATCGTACTATTAAAGGGGGTCAAGGTAAAACAAAGGAAAAAAAATTCAAGTGATGCTCATCTGAAAGCCTACACATACCCAGTCCTTCGAGTGAAGCCTTTGGAGATATTTTGCAATTTAGTCAATTTGTTCAGTAAGAGATACGAAGATCTTCTGGTCTACGAGGAAATTTCTCTAACTGGGGAGTTAGGTTTTTGCGAGTGTGAATTTCCTACAAGTGAGGAATATGAGAGACATAAGGACTTTCACAACTTGAAAGTTGTGATCGTTCCTGCATCGCGCGTGAGCTGTCCCAAAATTTATCCACATGACAGTCATATCATTGGTGGCTTTTATGTCAAATCATGCCAGCATTGCTCATAGGCTATAAATAGCCGCCCCCATAACCACTAGCTGGTTGGCTGCTCTGTGAGAGAAACTGACACTTGACATTTGAGAGAAGCCCATTCCTCAAAGACATTGAGAGAAAATCATCAGTGAGGAAAAACCCCGAACACACAAACCAAAACCCAAAACCCAAAAGACATTGTTCCTATGTGGAACTGACGCTTGTTACCTTTGAAAACTGTGCATCTTCTAGACGGTTAGGCGTCAATGGTCTAGATCATCCAACAATAAATTGTGGATTGCTGGGTGACCAAGTTTTTGAGGGTTTGGAAGTCTGCCGTGAAGACTTAATACGGGTGTTGGGTGGGGACTGTGTGTCCTTAGCTCAAGGAGAACACGGTAAGGACTTAGGGTCCTCGTACTGTGTGTCCTTCGGTTTAAATGCCAAGCCGCTCCAAACGAGACGTACGACTATCACAACAGTTGGAACTGGGTCATCAAATCATTGTCTTCACCGAGTACCTGGTTCTATTTCCTCAACCCTTCTATTTCCTCATTTATGTGTTGATGAAATTGACCGTTACTATTTGAAGAATTTGACTGAATACTTTCACAATTTCCTCATCTCAAATTCTTCACTTTACTTTTTCTCTACGTGCGTATCCTGATCACTCTACTCGCTCTAAGTGTCTATTCCATTTCGTTATGATGACTATGCTTTTTTACTGTGTTGCGCTTACGCGTGAGTACTTAATCCACTACGAGCTGTTCGTGACTGAGAAATTTCCTCATGGAAAAATTCCTTAGTAATGATTTTTTTTGGAAATATGCCCTAGAGGCAATAATAAAATAGTTATTATTATATTTCCTTGTTCAAGATAATCGTTTATTATCCATGCTAGAATTGTATTGAATGGAAAGTCACATACATGTGTGGATACATAGACAACACACTGTCCCTAGTAAGCCTCTAGTTGACTAGCTCGTTGATCAAAGATGGTTAAGGTTTCCTAGCCATAGACAAGTGTTGTCACTTGATAACGGGGTACATCATTAGGAGAATGATATGATGGACACGACCTAAACTATGAACATAGCATGTGATCATGTCGTTTTATTGCTACTGTTTTTCTGCATGTGAAGTATATGTTCCTTTGACCATGAGATCATGTAACTCACTCACACCAGGAGAATACCTACAAATGTCGCAACGTAATTGGGTGACTATAAACATGCTTTACTGGTATCTCCGAATGTGCCCGTCGAGTTAGCATGGATGAAAATGAGGATTTGTCACTCCGTATGACGTAGAGGTATCTCGGGGCCCACTCGGTAATACAACATCACTATAAGCCTTGCAAGAATTGTAACTAAAGATTTAGACACGTATTTTTGTATTATGGAATGAGTAAAGGGACTTGCCGGTAATGAGATTCAAATAGGTATGGAGATACCGACGATCGAATCTCGGGCAAGTAAGATACCAAAGGACAAAGGGAATGTTGTACGGGATTAACTGAATCCTTGACATAGAGGTTCAACCGATTAAGATCTTCGTAGAATATGTAGGATTCAATATGGACATCTAGGTCCCACTTTTGGATATTGACTGGAGAGTGTCTCGGCCATGTCTACATAGTTCTCGAACCCGCAGGGTCTACACACTTAAGGTTCAATGACGTTTCAGTATAGTTGAATTATTGATGTTGGTAATCGAATGTTGTTCAGAGTCCTGGATGAGATCCCGGACATAACGAGGAGTTCTGAAAGGGTCCGGAGACAAAGATTGATATATAGGAAGTATCCATTTGGCTTCCGGAAGGATTTCGGGTATTACCGGTAAAGTACCGGGAGTGACGAATTAGTTCCAGAGTTCCATCGGGTGGGGCCACCCACCCGGGAGGGGACGAACCAAGCGGAAGGGTGGCTCCTAGTGGGTTGGTGGCCAGCCAAGAGGGCCTATTCGGCCAAAGTGGAGAAGGAGAGAGAGGTTGGGCCAAATCGAAGCCCTACCGGAGTAGCTCCACCATCGTCACCGTCACGCCATCATGCTGCTGGAGAATTCAGCTACCTCTTCATCTCTCTTGCTGGATCAAGAAGACGGAGATCGTCATCGAGCTGTACGTGTGCTGATCGTGGAGGCGTCGTCCGTTCAGCGCTAGATCGTGATTGCATCGCGGGATGGCTTGCGATTTGGATTGCGAAGTCGTTCGACTACATCAACCGCGTTTCTTAACGCTTCCCGCTTAGCGATATACAAGGGTATGTGGATCCGATCTCCCCTCTCGTAGATGGTCATCACCATGGTTAGGTCTTTCGTGTGCGTAGGAATTTTTTTGTTTCCCATGCAACGTTCCCCAACTGTGGCATCATGAGCTAGGTCTATGCGTAGATGGCATCTCGAGTAGAACAGAAAAGAGTTTGTGAGCGTTAATATTCAGATTGCTGCCCTCCTTAGTGTTTTCTTGATTCCGCGGTATTTTTGGATGAAGCATCCTAGACCAATGATGACCCACAAGTATAGGGGATCAATCGTAGTCCTTTCGATAAGTAAGAGTGTCGAACCCAACGAGGAGCAGAAGGCTCTGATAAACAGATTTCAACAAGGTAATAACTGCAAGCACTGAAAGTAGCGGTACCAAGTGATTGTGTAGCGAGGTGAAACGTAGCAAGCAAAGAGTAACAAGTAACAAGTAGTAGCAACAGTGCAGCAAGTGGCCCAATCCTTTTGCAGCAAGGGACAAGCCTGAACAAAGTCTTATAGGAGGAAAAACGCTCCCGAGGACACACGGGAATTTCTGTCATGCTAGTTTCATCATGTTCATATGATTCTCGTTCGTTACTTTGATAGTTTGATATGTGGGTGGACCGGTGCTTGGGTACATCCCTTACTTGGACAAGCATCCCACTTATGATTAACCTCTCTCGCAAGCATCCGCAACTACAAAATAAGAATTAAGACAAAGTCTAACCATAGCATTAAACTAGTGGATCCAAATCAGCCCCTCGAAGCAACACATAGACTTGGGTTTAATCTTCTGTCACTCCAGCAACCCATCATCTACTTACTACTTCCAAATGCCTTCCTCTAGGCCCAAATATGGTGAAGTGTTATATAGTCGACGTTCACATAACACCACTAGAGGAAAAACAACATACAACTTATCAAAATACCGAACGAATATCAAATTCACATGACTATTATCAGCATGACTTATCCCATGTCCTCAGGAACAAAAGTAACTACTCACAAAACATAATCATAATCATGATCAGAGGTGTAATGAATAGCATCAAGGATCTGAGCATAAACTCTTCCACCAAGTAATCCAACTAGCATCAACTACAAAGAGTAATCAACACTACTAGCAACCTTACAAGTGCCAATCGGAGTTGCGAGACGAAGATTGGTTACAAGAGATGAAATAGATAATGGAGAGGAGATGGTGCAGATGAAGATGTTGATGAAGATGCCTCCCCTCCGACGAGAGGAGTGTTGGTGATGACGATGGCGACGATTTCCCCCTCCGGGAGGGAAGTTTCCCCGACAGGATCGTCCTGCCGGAGCTCTAGATTGGATTTGCTCAAGTTCCACCTCGTGGCGGCGGTGAAACCACGAAAAAGCTCCCTCTTGATTTTTTCCAGACTAGGACGCTTCATATAGCAAAAGAGGGGGGGGCTAGTGGGCCGTCAGGCAGCCCACAAGCCTGCCCTGCGCCACCAGGGGGTGGTGGCGGTGGGCAAGCTTGTGGAGCCCTGGTGGCCCCCCTGCGGTAGTTCTTTCACCCAGTATTTTTTATATATTCCCAAAAAATTCCACGTAAATTTTTATGGCATTTGGAGATGTGCAGAATAGTGTACTAGGATTTGCTCCTTTTCTAGTCCAAAATTCCAGCTGCGTGAATTCTCCCTCTTCAAATAAACCTTGCAAAATAAGAGAGAAAAGGCATAAATATGGTACCACAAGTAATATAACAGACCAAAAAGCAATAAATATCAACATGAAAGCATGATGCAAAATGGACGTATCAACTCCCCCAAGCTTAGACCTCGCTTGTCCTCAAGCGAAAACCAAGTTCCATAAACATGTCCACATGTTGAGGGACGAAGGTGTCGATAAAACATAATGCGGACATGAGGGCATCATGATCACACATAGAACAACAATACATCATAAAGATTCTTATGGGAAAGTAACAATTCCTTCACAAAGTAAATCATGAAGAAAAAACCTTACCGAGAAGTAACCAACAATAGTCCATAGTCACTGCAGCAATTGCAATTTATCACAACATCAGAAAGAGTCAAATAAGAGCTTGTAAGGCAAACCCACATACTCAATCATCTCTTTTGTTTTCCACAATTGTTACAACTCACGTGGTACTCATGGTGTCAAAGTTTCAGCTGGACACAGAGGAAGATAGGGGCTTATAGTTTTGCCTCCCAACGGTTCACCTCAAGGATAAAGTCAACAACAATAAAGCATGAGTACTCAACTCCAAGTTGATATATGAATATAGATCTTTCCCAAGCATGTGACGGTAGCCAAGACAAAGGCAAAAAGGGAATTGGTGAAAATCACCATGACTCTTACAAGGGTAAAAAGTAAAGGTACAAGATAGGCCCTTCGCAGAGGGAAGCAGAGGTGGTCATGCGCTTTTGAGGTTTGAATGCGTGTCCTCTTAGTGCGGAGGAACGTCACTTTATATTGCCTCCTGTGATAAAGAATTTTATTATGCAGTCTGTCGCTTTTATGTCTTCCTCATCACAGGTTCGTACAAAGCTTATTTTCCACACACTAATAGATCATACATATTAGAGAGCAATTTTTATTGCTTGCACTGATGACAACTTACTTGAAGGATCTTATTCAATCCATAGGTAGGTATGGTGGACTCTCATGGCAAAACTGGGTTGGAGGTTTACGGATGCACAAGTAGTATCTCTACTTGGTGGAGGAGTTTTAGCTAATATGAGGTGGAAGCAATCGTCACATGCTAAGGGATCTCTAATCATATAACATTGTTTGGAACCAAGGAAACACAATTCATTATGTTGTCTTCCTTGTCCAACATCTACTCCTAGGCATGTAATAGTTTGGTGAGTGCTCACAATTGTAAAAAAGTGTATAAGATGATATATTTATATGTGAACCTCTCTTTCCTTATTAATTCTTATTAATTGCAGCAATGACTAAGGTCTATGTTGATTTATTCTCAACAAGTTTCAATCATCATACTTGTCATAAGTGAAGTTATCACTTTCCATAAGATCGTCTCATGATCTTTCATGCTATCGTTCTTTTCATACTTTTTGATCATGGCACAAAGCAAAGCCCTTAACTAAGACACTCTTTTTTATATAGCTCGTAAGCTCGAATACATCGGGGGAGAGACAAAATAAAAAACCTCAAACTAAAAACTAAAGACTTATCCCTCTAGAAGAAGAAATAAAAACTGACAAAGGAAAGAACTGAAACAAAGGTAAAAGCAAAAGATATAAAGGTGATATGATACCAGGGCAACTCCCCCAAGCTTGGTAGAAGCCAAGGGGATTGCCCATATCAATGCTTAGTTGTCTTCCTTTGGTGGTGATGGTGGTGTTGTTGGAGCAGTCTTGGGCTTGTCTAATTTCCACTTGAGCAAAAAGTTCTGCTCCCTTAGATCGTCATTTTCCTACTCAAGTTTAAAAACTCTATGGCAAAGCTCCTACTTACTCTCCTGCAAGAAACGAGAAGGGATAAACAAGGTCTTAGTCTTCTTCCTATGGTCAGGGAGCCTTGACTTCTTGAACTCCACATGGGTGTTTGCAGGTTGAGGTAGAGGAGCCTCCTCTTCATCGGAACTCGTTTGCTCCTTCCCTTTGGGCTCATAGTCCTCTTCCTCATCTGTGGTCCAGCCATATGGTTCCAAGTCCCCATAGACATTGGGGTTAGCAAGGTAGTCAGCCACAAAGCTCTCTCCCTCTGAATCTTGAGAAGACATCTTGACCTAGATCTGCGGCAGAACAAGCTCGAAATGAAAACAGAGGAAAACTGCGCGATACGGAGATCAAAACCTTCGGGCGACTATATATTGATTTTTTCTGGGCCGGAAGGAGTCCTTTGCAAGAAAACAGAGTCCGGGAGGCACACGAGGTGCCCACAAGCTTGCCCTCTGCCACCCGGGGGGTAGGGGCAGTAGCGGGGCTTGTGGCCGCCTCGTTCGCTCTCCGGACTGCTTTTTATTTTTCTAATTTTCCAAAAATTACAAAACGGAAGAAATTTCCTATTGGAAATGTATCGGAGTCCAATTTCTTGCCGAAACAGATACATCTTTGTTTTCAAGGTCTGAAACAGGCTGATGAACATCCCTTATGTACTCCTCTGGACTTATGATGTTGATGATATTGGTCTCAACATTTATGGGAGTACCACATATGTAATGCTTGATTCTTTGCCCATTTACTACTCTAGGAAAATTTCCTTCCGTGTTACTGATTTTGATGGCAACGAAACAACATACTTCCTCGACAACATAGGGACCTTCCCATTTAGAGAGAAGCTTGCCTGCAAAGAATCTCAAACGAGAACTGTATAGCAAGACATAATCACCTACATTGAACTCTCATTTCTGCATTCATTTGTTGTGCCATCTCTTTACCTTTTCCTTGAACAACCTGGCATTCTCGTATGCCTGGGCTCCCCATTCATCTAACGAGCTGATATCAAACAACCGCTTCTCACCGGCAAGTTTGAAATCAAAGTTGAGCTCTTTGATTGCCCAATAAGCTTTGTGTTCCGGCTCAAGAGGTTAATGGTAGGCCTTACCGTAAACCATTTTATACAGTGACATGCCCATGGGATTCTTATAAGCAGTCCTATAAGCCCATAGTGCATCGTCAAGTTTGCTAGACCAGTTCTTTCGAGATCTATTGACGGTCTTTTGTAGGATCAACTTGATCTCCCTATTACTCAACTCTACTTGACCATTAGACTGAGGATGATAAGGAGATGCAACTCTATGGTTGACATCATACTTAGCTAGCATCTTGCGGAAAACACCATGAATGAAGTGTCAACCGCCATCAGTCATCAAGTATCTAGGGACTCTCAAATCTTGGGAATATGACTTCTTTAAGCATCTTAATAGAGGTGTGGTGATCAGCATTTTTAGTGGGGATAGCTTCTACCCACTTAGTAATGTAATCCACAACAACTAAGATGTGAGTGTACCCATTGGAACTCGGGAAGGGTCCCATATAATCAAAGCCCCAGACATCAAATGGTTCAATGACAAGTGAATAGTTCATAGGCATCTCTTGACGCTTACTGATGTTCCCTATCCTTTGGCATTCATCACAAGACAAGACAAACTTACGGGCATCCTTGAAGAGAGTGGGCCAATAGAAACCTGATTGCAATACCTTATGGGCAGTTGTATCTCCTGCATGGTGTCCTCCGTAGGCTTTGGAATGACACTTCTGCAGGATCTGTCCGTGTTCATGTTCAGGCACACAACATCTAATAACACCATCTACTCCTTCCTTATAAAGGTGAATATCATCCCAAAAGTAGTGTCTCAAATCAAAGAAGAATTTCTTCTTTTGTTGATAGGTGAAACTGGGTGGTATGTATTTGGCTACGATATAGTTTGCATAAACACCATGCCACGGTGCACTATGTGAAGTGCAGATGACATTTAGTTGCTCATCAGGAAAGCTGTCATCAATAGGTAGTGGGTCATCAAGGACATTCTCTAGCCTGGACAAGTTATCTGCTACAGGGTTATCAGCACCCTTTCGGTCAACGACGTGCAAATCAAATTCCTGTAGCAGGAGAACCCATCGGATCAGCCTAGGCTTAACCTCCTTTTTCTCCATGAGGTACTTAATAGAAGCATGATCAGAGTGAATAGTGACTTTCGAGTCAACTATGTAAGATCTGAACTTTTCACATGCAAACACGACTGCTAAAAATTCCTTCTCCGTAGTGGCATGGTTTCTTTGGGCACTGTCTGGAGTTTTACTAGCGTAGTGAATGACATTCAACTTCTTGTCAACTCTTTGTCCTAGAACAACACCAACAGCATAATCACTAGTGTCACACATGATTTCAAAGGGCAAGTTCCAGTCATGTGGTTGAACAATAGGTGCAGTTATCAAAGCCTTCTTAAGTATTTCAAAGGCTTCCTCACAATCCTCATCAAAAACAAAAGGAACATCCTTCTGCAAGAGGTTGGTAAGAGGCCTAGAAATCTTAGAGAAGTCTTTAATGAACCTTCTATAGAAACCAGCATGACCTAGGAAACTTCGTATACCTCTGATATCTGTGGGGCAAGGCATTTTCTCAATTGCATCAACCTTAGCCTTATCAACTTCAATGCCTCTTTCAGAGATTTTGTATCCTAAGACGATACCTTCATTAACCATAAAGTGGCACTTCTCCCAATTCAAGACGAGGTTGGTTTCTTCGCATCTCTGTAAGACTCGATCAAGGTTGCTGAGGCAATCATCAAAGGAAGACCTGTAAACGGAGAAGTCATCCATGAAAACCTCGACGATCTTTTCACAAAAGTCAGAGAATATAGCCATCATACATCTTTGAAAGGTGGCAGGTGCATTACATAAGCCAAAAGGCATACATCTATAGGCAAAGGTACCGAAAGGGCAGGTGAAAGTGGTTTTCTCTTGATCAGATTGTGCAACAGGTATTTGCGAGAAACCTGAATAACCGTCTAGAAAGCAGAAGTGTGTGTGCTTTGATAGCCTTTCTAGAATTTGGTCGATAAACGGCAAAGGATAATGATCTTTCCTGGTTGCCTTGTTCAGTTTCTGGAAGTCTATCACCATTCTATAGCCGGTAATAATCCTTTGTGGGATTAGGTCATCCTTATGATTAGGAACGACGGTGATACCTCCCTTCTTAGGTACGCAATGTACTGGACTTACCCAATCACTATGAGCAACAGGATAAATGATTCATGCTTCCAGAAGCTTTAATATTTCTTTTCTAACGACCTCTTTCATCTTAGGATTTAATCTCCTTTGATGATCAGCAACTGGTTTAAAGTCAGGATCGGTTTTAATCTTGTGCTGACATAGAGTAGGACTAATACCCTTAAGATCATCAAGAGTATATCCAATAGCAGCACGGTGCTTCCTCAAAGTTTTTAATAACTTCTTCTCTTCGTGATCTGAGAGGAGAGCACTAATAATGACAGGATATATCTCGTTCTCATCAAGATAGGCATACTTAAGAGTATCAAGCAACTGTTTAAGCTCGAACACGGGATCACCCTTTGGTGGGGAGGATCCCCAAGCAGTTCAACAGGCAGATTATTCTTGAGAATAGGATATTGTTCTAAGACAATTTTATCTATCTCATCTCTCTCCTCCATATGCATATCATTTTCATGCTCAAGAATATATTGCTCTAAAGGATCCGTAGGAGGTACGACAATAGAGGCAAGAGCAATAATTTCATCCCTACCAGACGACTCTCTTTCATGGGGTTGTCTTCCAAACTTGGAGAAGTTAAATTCATGAGACACACCCTCGAAACTAACTGTGACGGTCTGCTTAATGAAATCAATGTGAGCATTGACAGTGTTGAGAAAGGGTCTACCAAATATGATGGGACAAAAGCTATCTTGTGCAGCCCCAGGGACGAGGAAATCAGTAGGGTACTTCGTCTTACCACACAGGACTTCTACGTCTCTCACAATTCCCAGAGGGCAGATAGTGTCTCTATTAGCTAGCGTAATAGTGACATCGATGGGTTCTAACTCAGCAGGTGCAATCTCATCTTTGATTTCATCATATAGAGAACGGGGTATTGCACTAACACTAGCTCCCATATCACATAAACCATGGTAACAGTTATCTCCTATCTTAACAGAAACAACGGGCAGGCCAACTACAGGTCCGTGTTTGTCTTTCGTGTGAGGTTTAGCAATTCTAGTGGAGTCCTCACAGAATTTGATAACATGCCCACCTATGTCTTCGTCTAAGAGATCTTTGATAATAGAAACACTAGGTTAAACTCTAATCTCCTCAGGGGGTGCAAGTGGTCTAAATATAACCCCTACGTATCACAGTTGGAGCTTTAGAATAATCCTTTATCCTAGCAGGGTATGGTGGTTTCTCAGAGTAAGCACAAGGAACAACAGGACTACTAAAAGCTATGATTTTCTCCTCAACTAGATTGGTTTTGGCTATGTTGCTTTCTATAGGAGGATGATATTTAAACCACTTCTCTTTGGGAAGATCAACATGAGCAGCAAAAGATTCACATAGAGAAGCTACTATCTCAGAGTCAAGTCCATACTTAGCGCTAAAATCTCTAGAAGTGTTTGTCTCAACAAAAGATTTAACGCAATCAAACTGGAAATTCATACCTGACTCCTTACCTTCCTCCAGCTCCCAATCTTCAGAGTTGCGTTTGATTCTCTCCAATAAATTCCACTTGTGATCAATATCCTTCTTCATAAAAGAACCGGCACAAGAAGTGTCAAGGATGGTACGATCTTCATGAGAAAGCCGAGCATAAAAGTTTTGAGTGATGATTTCTCTCGAGAGCTCATGATTGGGGCATGAATATAGCATTGACTTAAGCCTCCCCCAAGCTTGAGCTTTGCTTTTCCTGTCACGAGGCCAAAAGTTATAAATAAAGTTCCAATCACGATGTACTAAATGCATAGGATAGAACTTTTGATGAAATTCCAATTTCAACCGATTGTAGCCCCATGATCCAATATCATCACATAGCCTATACCATGTCAACACCTTATCCTTCAAAGATAAAGGAAAGACTTTCTTCTTTACCTCATCCTCGGGCAAACCTGCAAGCTTAAATAAACCACAAACTACATCTACATAGATTAAATGACAGTGTGGATGTGAAGATCCATCTCCTGTGAAAGGATTAGCCAGTAGTTTCTCAAGCATACCCGAAGGAATTTCATAAAAGATATTTTAAGTAGGTACCTCAGGTTGAGGATAAACTCCTCGCGCTTCTGTTCGTGGTGAAGATACCCCGAACAAACTCCTCAAAGAAACAGTTTCCATAGTGATAAGTGACAATAAATTTCAGCAGAGTATATAAATGTTTCCTTACCAATTTCCACTTACCAAAGGCGCTTCACTCCCGGCAACGGCGCCAGAAAAGAGTCTTGATGACCCACAAGTATAGGGGATCAATCGTAGTCCTTTCTATAAGTAAGAGTGTCGAACCCAACGAGGAGTAGAAGGCTTTGATAAACGGATTTCAGCAAGGTAATAACTGCAAGCACTGAAAGTAGCGGTAACAAGTGATTGTGTAGCGAGGTGAAACGTAGCAAGCAAAGAGTAACAAGTGACAAGTAGTAGCAACGGTGCAGCAAGTGGCACAATCCCTTTTGCAGCAAGGGACAAGCCTGAACAAAGTCTTATAGGAGGAAAAACGCTCCCGAGGAGACACGGGAATTTCTGTCATGCTAGTTTCATCATGTTCATATGATTCACGTTCGTTACTTTGATAGTTTGATATGTGGGTGGAGCGGCGCTTGGGTATTGCCCTTACTTGTACAAGCATCCCACTTATGATTAACCTATCTCGCAAGCATCCGCAACTACAAAAGAAGAATTAAGACAAAGTCTAACCATAGCATTGAACTAGTGGATCCAAATCAACCCCTCACGAAGCAACGCATAGACTGGGGTTTAAGCTTGTTTCATTCCAGCAACCCATCATCTACTTACTACTTCCTAATGCCTTCCTCTAGGCCCAAATATGGTGAAGTGTTATGTAGTCGACGTCCACATAACAGCACTAGAGGAAAAACAACATACAACATATCAAAATACCGAACGAATATCAAATTCACATGACTATTATCAGCATGACTTATCCCATGTCCTCAGGAACAAAAGTAACTACTCACAAAACATAATCATAATCATGATCAGAGGTGTTACAACTCTTCCACCAAGTAATCCAACTAGCATCAACTACAAAGAGTAATCAACACTACTAGCAACCTTACAAGTACCAATCGGAGTTGCGAGTCGAAGATTGGTTACAAGAGATGAACTAGGGATTGGAGAGGAGATGGTGCTGATGAAGATGTTGATGAAGATGCCTCCCCTCCGACGAGAGGAGTGTTGGTGATGACGATGGCGACGATTTCCCCCTCTGAGAGGGAAGTTTCCCCGGCAGGATCGTCCTGCCGGAGCTCTAGATTGGATCTGCTCAAGTTCCGCCTCGTGGCGGCGGCGAAACCACGAAAAAGCTCCCTCTTGATTTTTTTTCCACACTAGGACGCTTCATATAGCAAAAGAGGGGGGCTAGTGGGCCGTCAGGCAGCCCACAAGCCTGTCCTGCACCACCAGGGGGGTGGTGGCGGTGGGCAAGCTTGTGGAGCCCTTGTGGCCCCCCTCCGGTAGTTCTATCGCCCAGGTAGTTATATATGCCCAAAAAATTCCACGTAAATTTTCAGGGCATTTGGAGATGTGCAGAATAGTGTACTAGGATTTGCTTCTTTTCCTGTCCAGAATTCCAGCTGCGTGAATTCTCCCTCTTCAAATAAACCTTGCAAAGTAAGAGAGAAAAGGCATAAATATGGTACCACAAGTAATATAACATCCCAAAAGGCAATAAATATCAACATGAAAGCATGATGCAAAATGGACGTATCAACCAACATTACTTGTATGCTTACAAGAGATTAGTTCCATCGACTAACATGCAACTTGTTGCATAAACATGGCTGATGGGTGTCTGTTTCTCCAACTTTAGTTGAATCGGTTTTGACTGAGGTGGTCCTTGGAGAAGGTTAAATAGCAACTTGTGTATCACCGTTGTGGTTTTTAGTAAGTAAGATGCAATCATGCTAGATACCCATAGCAACCACGTCAAACATGCAACAACAAATTAGAGGAGGTATAACTTGTTTTTGCACGGTATGATGTGATAGAGATGATCATGTTGTAATAGTTAAATATCGACTTGCATGTCGATGCTACGACAACCGGCAAGAGCCATAGGGTTGTCTTTAATTACTTTGCGCTTGGTGATGCTTTGCTTTATCGCTAGTTCAATAGCATTAGTAGCAATAGCATAGTTAGCGTGACAACCTCGATGGCAGCATAATGATGGAGATCACAGTGTGGCGCTGGTGACGATGGAGATCATGCCGGTGCTTTCAAGATGGAATCAAAAGCACAAGTTCATGGCCATATCATGTCACTTATGATATGCATGTGATGGTACTCCTTTTATGCACCTTATTTTTCTTAGGATGACGGTAGCATTATAAGGTCATCCCTCACTGAAATTTCAAGATAAAATCGTGTTCTCCCTGTGTTTGCACTGTTGCGACCGTTTGTTGTTTTGAGACACCACGTGCTGATCGGGTGTGATAGGCTCTACGTTCACATACAACTGGTGCAAAACAGTTGCACACACGGAACACTCGTGTTAAAATTGACGAGCCTAGCATGTACATACATGGCCTCGGAACACAAGAGACTGAAATGTTGAACATGAGTCATACAGTAGACATGATCAACATAGAGATGTTCACCATTGAAGCTAACTCAACTCATGTGATGATCGGACTTGAGTTAGTGAATTTGGATTGTGTGACACTCATATGATTAGAGGGATGTCATTTTGAGTGGGATTTTATTTGTAATATGATTAACAAAACTCAATTATCTTGAACATACTCTAAGTAATATTTGCAAATTTATGTTGTAGATCAATGGTCGTGCAGTAGCAACCTTGAATTTTAATGCATTCCTAGAGAAAGCTAAGCTGAAAGATGATGGAAGCAACTTTGTTGATTGGGCCCGTAATCTAAGGCTTATCCTCACGGCTTCCCAAAATCAATATGTCCTTGATGCGATGCTAGGTGATGCACCACCCCAACCGGCGACTCCAAACGTTTTGAACGCCTGGCAGTCGCGTGAGGATGACTACTCATTAGTTCAATGTGCAGTTTTGTATGGCTTAGAACTGGGACTTCAAAGACATTTTGAGGATCATGGACCATATGATATGTTCCAGGCGTTGAAGTTTATCTTTGAGAAGAATGCCTAGATCAAGAGGTATGAAACCTCCGATAAATTCTATGCTTGAAAAATGGAGGAGAGCGGGTCTGTGAGTGAACATGTTCTCACAATGTCTGGGTACTCTAACCGTCTGGTTGAGCGGGGAATTACTCTCCCACCAAAGGTTATTACTGATAGAGTTCTTCAATCACTGCCACCTAGCTATAAAGGCTTTGTGTTGAACTACAACATTCAAGGGATAAATAAATCACTCGCCGAGCTGTTTGCGATGCTGAAAGTCACTGAGTCAGAAATCCAGAAAGAACAACAAGTGGTGATGGTCAATAAGACCACCAATTTCAAGAAAAATGGCAAGGGCAAGAAGGGTAACTCCAAGAAGAGTGGTAAAGAAGTTTCCCCTCGAACAAAGAATCCCAAGGCTGGACCCAAGCTAGAAACTAAGCATTATCATTGCAAGAAGGGTAACTCCAAGTATCTGGCCAATAAGAAGGCGACGAACGCCAAGCAAGGTATATTCGATATACATGTTATTGATCTATACCTGACTAACTCTCATTGTAGTGCATGGGTATTTGATACTGGTTTGGTTGCTCACATTTGCAACTCAAAGCATGAACTATGGAATAGATAAAGGTTGGTGAAGGACGAAGTGACGATGCACATGGGAAATGGTTCCAAGGTTGATGCGATCGCCGTCGGCACGCACTCACTTCTATTACCGTCGGGATTTGTGATGAACCTAAATAATTGTTATTTAGTGCCTGTGTTAAGCTTGAACATTATATCTGGATCTTTTTTTATTGAGAGACAATTGCTCATTTAAGTCACAGAATAATGGTTGCTCTATTTATATGAGTAATATCTTTTATGGTCATGCACCCAATGTGAGGGGTTTGTTCATGTTGAATCTTGATAGTGATTATACTCATATCCATAACATTTAGACCAAAATATGTAGCTCCATGCTGATGTATTTTTGGAGTTACTTTATTTTGAATTACTTGACACATGTGAACCATGCCTCATGGGCAAGATGACTTAGACTCCGTTCGCCGGAACAATGGAGCGTGCGAGTGACTTGTTTGTGGTATACATACTGATGTTTGTGGACCAATGAGCATAGAGGCGCGTGGTGTTTATCATTATTTTCTCACCTTCACACATGATTTGAGTAGATATGGTTATATTTACTTAATGAAGCACAAGTCTGAAACGTTTGAAAAGTTCAAGCAATTTCAGAGTGAAGTTGGAAGTCATTGTAACAAGAAGAACAAATTCCTATGATCTGATTGAGGCGAGTATCTGAGTTATGAGCTTAGTACTCAATTAAGACAATGTGGAATTCTTTCACAGTTGACACCGCCTGGAACACAATAGAGTAATGGTGTGTCGGAACATCGTAATCATACTTTATTAGATTTGTTGCATTATTTGATGTATCTTACCGATTTGCCGTTATCGTTTTGGAGCTATGCATTAGGGACAACTGTATTCACTTTAAATAGGGCACCATCAAAATCCGTTGAAATGACACCATATGAACTGTGGTATGGCAAGAAGCCAAAGTTGTCGTTTCTGAAAGTTTGGAGATGTGATTCTTATGTCAAAAAGCTTCAACCTGAAATGCTGGAACCCGAAGAGGAAAAGTGCGTCTTCATAGGATACCCAAAAGAGACAGTTGGTTACATCTTCTATCTCAGATCCGAAGTCGAAGTGTCTGACGCTAAAAACGGAGCGTTTCTTGAGAAAGAGTTTCTCTCGAAAGAATTGAGTGGGAGGAAGATATAACTTGAGGAGGTTGTAGAACCTCTACTTCAACCACAGAGCAGCGCAACACAGAAAGATATTTCTGTGGAACATACAATGGTCGAAGAGGAAGCTAATGATGATGATCATGAAACTTCAGATCAAGTTGCTATCGGACCTCGTAGGTCAACAAGGGCACGTACTGCTCCTGAGTGGTACAACAACCCAGTCTTATCAATCATGTTGTTAGACAACGATGAACCTACGAGCTATGGAGAAGCAATGGTGGGCACGGATTCCAACAAATGGTTAGAGGCCATGAAATCCGAGATATGATCCATGTATGAAAACAAAGTATGGACTTTGGAAGTATTACCTGAAGGGTGAAAGGCTACTCAGAATAAATGGATCTTTAAGAAGAAGACAGACGTGGACGGGAATATCACCGTCTATAAAGCTCAACTTGTGGCAAAGGGTTTTTCACAAGTTCAAGGAGCTGACTACAATGAGGCTTTCTCACCCGTAGTGATGCTTAAGTACGTCAGAATCATGTTAGCAATAACTGCATTTTTCGATTATGAAATTTGGCAGATGGATGTCAAAATAGCGTTGCTTAATGGTTTCCTTAAGGAAGAGTTGTATATGATGCAACCAGAAGGTTTTGTCGATGCAGAGAATGCTGACAAATTATGCAAATTCCACCGATCCATTTATGGAATGGTGCAAGCATCTAGGAGTTGGAATCAACACTTTGATGAGGTGATCAAGGCGTTTGGGTTTATACAAGTTTATGGAGAAGCTTGTATTTACAAGAAAGTGAGTTGGAGCTCTATAGCATTTCTAATATTATATGTGGATGACATATTGCTGATTGGATGACATATTGCTGATTGGAAAAGATTACTTGAATAAAAGATTTTCAATGAAGGACCTGGGAGAAGCTGCTTACATATTGGGCATCAATATCTATAGAGATAGATCAAGACGCCTCATAGGACTTTCACACAACACATACCTTGATAAAGTTTTGAAGAAGTTCAAAATGGAACAGTTCAAGAAAGGGTTCTTGCCTGTGTTACAAGGTATAAAGTTGAGTAGGACTCAATGCCTAGTAACTCCAGAAGATAGAGAAAATATGAGTGTCATCCCCTATGCTTCAGCCATATGGTCTATCATGTATGCAATGCCATGCACAAGACCTGATGTCAGCCTTGTCATAAGTATGGCAGGAAGGTTTCGAAATAATCCAGAAATGGAACACCGGACAACGGTCAAGAATATTTTGAAGTACCTGAAAAGAACTAATGAAATGTTTCTCGTTTATGGAGGTGACAAAGAGCTCGTCCTAAAGGGTTACGTCGATGCAAGCTTTGACACTCATCCGGATGACTCTAAGTCACAAACCAGATACATATTTATTCTTATTGGGGGTGCGGTAAGATGGTGAAGTTCCAAGCAGAGCGTGGTAGCTGATTTTACATCCGAAGCGGAGTATATAGCTGCCTCGGAGGCGGCTAATGAAGCTGTCTCTATGAAGCAGTTCATGACATATCTTGGAGTTGTGCCAAGTGTACTGGATCCAATGACTCTTTTATGTGACAGCACTCGTGTCATTGCTCTAGCCAAGGAACCAAGGTTTCACAAGAGGACCAGACACATAAAGCGACGCTTCAATTCCATCCGTGATTACATCATGGAGGAGGACATAAATATTTTGAAAGTGCACACGGATATGAATGTTGCAGACCCATCGACTAAGCCTCTTCAGCGAGAAAAACATGATCAACACCAGAATTGTACGGGTGTTAGATTCGTTACATTGTCAATCCCATAGTGATGTGAGCTAGATTATTGACTCTGGTGCAAGTGGGAGACTGTTGGAAATATGTTCTAGAGGCAATAATAAAATAGTTATTATTATATTTCATTGTTTAAGATAATTGTTTATTACCCGTGCTAGAATTGTATTGAATGGAAACTCAGATAAATGTGTGGATACATAGACAACACACTGTCCCTAGTAAGCCTCTAGTTGACTATCTCGTTGATCAAACATGGTTAAGGTTTCCTAGCCATAAACAAGTGTTGTCACTTGATGATGGTGTCACGTCATTAGGAGAATGATCTGATGGAAACGACACAAACTATGAACGTAGCTGTTGGAATTATGCCCTAGAGGCAATAATAAATATGGTTATTATTATAATTCCTGTATCAAGATAATAGTTTATTATCCATGCTATAATTGTATTGAATGAAGACTCATTTACATGTGTGGATACATAGACAAAACACCGTCCCTAGAATGCCTCTAGTTGGCTAGCCAGTTGTTCAATGATAGTCAGTGTCTTCTGATTATGAACAAGGTGTTGTTGCTTGATAACTGGATCACGTCATTGGGAGAATCACGTGATGGACTAGACCCAAACTAATAGACGTAGCATGTTGATCGTGTCATTTTGTTGCTACTGTTTTCTGCGTGTCAAGTATTTATTCCTATGACCATGATATCATATAACTCACTGACACCGGAGGAATGCTTTGTGTGTATCAAACGTCGCAACGTAACTGGGTGACTATAAAGATGCTCTACAGGTATCTCCGAAGGTGTTAATTGAGTTAGTATGGATCAAGAGTGGGATTTGTCACTCCGTGTGACGGAGAGGTATCTCGGGGCCCACTCGGTAATACAACATCACACACAAGCCTTGCAAGCAATGTAACTTAGTGTAAGTTGCGGGATCTTGTATTACGGAAAGAGTAAAGAGACTTGCCGGTAAAAGAGATTGAAATAGGTATACGGATACTGAGATCGAATCTCGAGCAAGTAACATACCGAAGGACAAAGGGAATGACATACGGGATTATACGAATCCTTGGCACTGAGGTTCAAACGATAAGATCTTCGTAGAATATGTAGGATCCAATATGGGCAACCAGGTCCCGCTATTGGATATTGACCGAGGAGTCTCTCGGGTCATGTCTACATAGTTCTCGAACCCGCAGGGTCTGCACACTTAAGGTTCGACGTTGTTTTATGTGTATTTGAGTTATATGGTTGGTTACCGAATGTTGTTTGGAGTCCCGGATGAGATCTCGGACGTCACGAGGGTTTCTGGAATGGTCTGGAAACGATGATTGATATATAGGATGACCTCATTTGATTACCGGAAGGTTTTCGGAGTTACCGGGAATGTACCGGGAATGACGAATGGGTTCCGGGAGTTCACCGGGGGGGCAACCCACCCCGGGGAAGCCCATAGGCCTTGGGGGAGACACACCAGCCCTTAGTGGGCTGGTGGGACAGCCCACAAGTGCCCTATGCGCCAAGGGGAAGAAAATCAAGAGAGAAAGAAAAAAAAAGGAGGAGGTGGGAAGGAAGGGGGACTCCCTCCCACCAAACCTAGCCCAACTCGGTTTGGGGGGGGAGAGTCCTCCACCTTGGCTCGGCCGACCCCCTTGAGGGTCCTTGGACGCCAAGGCAAGGCCCCCTCCCTCCCACCTATATATACGGAGGTTTTAGGGCTGATTTGAGACGACTTTTCCACGGCAGCCCGACCACATACCTCCACGGTTTTTCCTCTAGATCGCGTTTCTGCGGAGCCCGGGCGGAGCCCTGCTGAGACAAGGTCATCACCAACCTCCGGAGCGCCGTCACGCTGCCGGAGAACTCTTCTACCTCTCTGTCTCTCTTGCTGGATCAAGAAGGCCGAGATCATCGTCGAGCTGTACGTGTGCTGAACGCGGAGGTGCCGTCCGTTCGGTACTAGATCGTGGGACTGATCGGGATTGTTCGCGGGGCGGATCGAGGGACGTGAGGACGTTCCACTACATCAACCGCGTTCTCTGACGCTTCTGCTATACGGTCTACAAGGGTACGTAGATCACTCATCCCCTCTCGTAGATGGACATCACCATGATAGGTCTTCGTGCACGTAGGAAAATTTTTGTTTCCCATGCGACGTTCACCAACAGTAGCATCATGAGCTAGGTTCATGCGTAGATGTCTTGTCGAGTAGAACACAAAAGTTTTTGTGGGCGGTGATGTGCGTTTTGCTGCCCTCCTTAGTCTTTTCTTGATTCCGCGGTATTGTTGGATTGAAGCGGCTTGGACCGACATTACTCGTACGCTTACGAGAGACTGGTTTCATCGTTACGAGTAACCCCCTTTGCTCAAAGATGACTCGCAAGTGTCGGTTTCTCCAACTTTAGTTGAATCGGATTTGACCGAGGAGGTCCTTGGATGAGGTTAAATAGCAACTCATATATCTCCGTTGTGGTGTTTGCGTAAGTAAGATGCAATCCTACTAGATACCCTTGGTCACCACGTAAAACATGCAACAACAAAATTAGAGGACGTCTAACTTGTTTTTGCAGGGTATGATTGTGATGTGATATGGCCAACGATGTGATGTGATATATTGGATGTATGAGATGATCATGTTGTAATAGAAATATCGACTTGCACGTCGATGGTACCGCAACCGGCAGGAGCCATAGGGTTGTCTTTTATACTAACGTTTGTGCTTGCAGATGCGTTTACTATTTTTTGCTAGGATGTAGCTTTAGTAGTAATAGCATAAGTAGCACGACAACCCCGATGGCAACACGTTGATGGATGATCATGGTGTGGCGCCGGTGACAAGAAGATCGTGCCGGTGCTTTGGTGATGGAGATCAAGAAGCACGTGATGATGGCCATATCATGTCACTTATGAATTGCATGTGATGTTAATCCTTTTATGCACCTTATTTTGCTTAGAACGACGGTAGCATTATGAGGTGATCTCTCACTAAAATTTCAAGACGAAATTGTGTTCACCCCGACTGTGCACCGTTGCTACAGTTCGTCATTTCGAGACACCACGTGATGATCGGGTGTGATAGACTCAACGTTCACATACAACGGGTGCAAAACAGTTGCGCACGCGGAACACTCGGGTTAAGCTTGACGAGCCTAGCATGTGCAGACATGGCCTCGGAACACATGAGACCGAAAGGTCGATCATGAATCATATAGTTGATATGATTAGCATAGGGATGCTTACCACTGAAACTATACTCAACTCACGTGATGATCGGACTTGGGATAGTGTAAGTGGATCATGAACCACTCAAATGACTAGAGAGATGTACTTTTTGAGTGGGAGTTTAGCATATAATTTGATTAAGTTGAACTCTAATTATCTTGAACATAGTCTAAGTCCACTTTGAATATATTTGTGTTGTAGATCATGGCTCACGCGAGAGTCATCCTCAATTTTAATACGTTCCTAGAGAAAGCTAAGTTGAAAGATGATGGAAGCAACTTTGTAGATTGGGCTCGTAATCTTAAGCTAATCTTACAAGCTGGGAAGAAGGATTATGTCCTTAATGCTGCGCTAGGAGATGAACCACCCGCTACGGCTGATCAGGATGTTAAGAACGCTTGGTTAGCACGTAAGGAGGACTACTCAAGAGTTCAATGTGCAGTCTTGTATGGCTTAGAACCGGGACTTCAACGTCGCTTTGAGCGTCATGGAGCATTTGAGATGTTTCAGGAGTTTGAGTTTATCTTTCAGAAGAACGCCCCGATCGAGAGGTATGAGACCTCCGATAAATTCTATGCTTGCAAGATGGAGGAAAACTCGTGTGTCAGTGAACATGTGCTCAAAATGTCTGGGTACTCAAACCGTCTAGCTGAGCTGGGGATTGAACTCCCGTAAGAAGCTATCACTGACAGAATCCTTCAATCACTGCCGCCAAGCTATAAAGGCTTTGTGTTGAACTACAACATGCAAGGGATGAACAAGTCTCCCGGCGAGTTGTTTGCGATGCTGAAAGTCGCAGAGTCTGAACTACGTAAAGAGCATCAAGTGTTGATGGTGAGAAAGACCACTAGTTTCAAGAGAAACGGCAAAGGCAAGAAGGGCAATTCGAAGAAGAGCGGCAAGCCTTTTGCCAATCCGCCGAAGAAACCCAAGGCTGGACCTAAGCCTGAAACAGAGTGCTTCTATTGCAAGGGTATGGGTCACTCGAAGCGCAATTGCCCCAAGTATCTGGCAGATAAGAAGGCGGGCAAAGAAAAATCAGGTATATTTGATATACATGTTATTGATGTGTACTTAACCGGCTCTCGTAGTAGTGCCTGGGTATTCAATACCGGTTCTGTTGCTCACATTTGCAACTCGAAGCAGGAACTACGGAATAGACGAAGGCTGGCGAAAGACGAAGTGACGATGCGCGTAGGAAATGGTTCCAAGGTTGATGCAATCGCCGTCGGTACAGTGTCACTTCAGCTACCATCGGGATTAGTGATGAACTTAAATCGTTGTTATTTAGTGCCTACGTTGAGCATGAACATTATCTCTGGATCTTGTTTATTGCGAGACGGTTACTCTTTTAAGTCTGAGAATAATGGTTGTTCTATTTCGATGAGTAACATCTTTTATGGTCATGCACCGAATGTGAGAGGATTGTTCATATTGAATCTTGATAGCGATACGCATATACATAACACTGAGACCAAAAGAGTTAGAGTAAACAATCATAGCGCCATATTTTTGTGGCACTGCCGCTTGGGTCATATTGGTGTAAAGCGCATGAAGAAACCTCATGCTGATGGACTTTTGGAGTCACTTGACTTTGATTCACTTGACACGTGCGAACCATGCCTCATGGGCAAGATGACTAAGACTCCGTTCTCCGGAACAATGGAGCGTGCAAGTGACTTGTTGGAAATCATACATACCGATGTGTGTGGTCCAATGAGCGTAGAGGCACGCGGCGGATATCGTTATTTTCTCACCTTCACTGACGATTTAAGTAGATATGGTTATGTCTACTTGATGAAGCACAAGTCTGAAACATTTGAAAAGTTCAAGCAATTTCAGAGTGAAGTGGAAAATCATCGTAACAAGAAGATCAAGTTCCTACGGTCTGATCATGGGGGTGAATATCTGAGTTTCGAGTTTGGTGCTGACTTAAAACAATGTAGAATTGTTTCGCAGTTAACACCGCTTGGAACACCATAGCGTAATGGTGTGTCCGAACGTCGTAATCGTACTTTGTTAGAGATGGTCCGATCTATGATGTCTCTTACTGATTTTCCGTTATCGTTTTGGGGTTATGCATTAGAAACAGCTGCATTCACTTTAAATAGGGCACCATCAAAATCCGTTGAGACGACACCATACGAACTGTGGTATGGCAAAAGGCCAAAGTTGTCGTTTCTTAAAGTTTGGGGATGTGATGCTTATGTCAAAAAGCTTCAGCCTGAAAAGCTGGAACCCAATGCGGAAAAGTGCGTCTTCATAGGTTACTCAAAAGAGACAGTTGGGTACACCTTCTATCTCAAATCCGAGGGCAAAGTGTTTGTTGCTAAAAACGGAGCTTTTCTCGAGAAGGAGTTTCTCTCGAGAGAATTGAGTGGGAGGAAGATAGAACTTGACGAGGTTGTCGAACCTCTCATCCCTCTGGATGGTGGTGCAGGGCAAGGGGAAACCTCTGTCGTTGCGACGCCGGTTGAGGAGGAAGTTAATGATGATGATCATGAAACTCTAGTTCAAGTTTCTGTTGAACCACGCAGGTCGACGAGATCACGCGCTGCTCCAGAGTGGTACGGTAATCCCGTCTTATCAATCATGTTGTTAGACAACAATGAACCTGCAAATTATGAAGAAGCAATGGTGGGCCCAGATTCCAACAAATGGCTAGAAGCCATGAAATCCGAGATAGGATCCATGTATGAGAACAAAGTGTGGACTTTGGAGATACTACCTGAGGGCCGCAAGGCTATTCAGAACAAATGGATCTTTAAGAAGAAGACGGACGCTGACGGTAATGTGACCGTTTATAAAGCTCGACTTGTGGCAAAGGGTTTTTCACAAGTTCCACGAGTTGACTACGATGAGACTTTCTCACCCGTAGCGATGCTTAAGTCCGTCAGAATCATGTTAGCAATAGCTGCATTTTTCGATTATGAAATCTGGCAGATGGATGTCAAAACGGCGTTCCTTAACGGTTTCCTTAAGGAAGAGTTGTATATGATGCAACCCGAAGGTTTTGTCGATCCTAAAAATGCTGACAAGGTGTGCAAGCTCCAGCGATCCGTAAATGGACTGGTGCAAGCATCTCGGAGTTGGAACAAACGCTTTGATGAGGTGATCAAAGCATTTGGGTTTGTACAAGTGGTTGGAGAATCCAGTATTTACAAGAAAGTGAGTGGGAGCTCTGTGGCGTTTCTAATATTATATGTGGATGACATATTACTGATTGGAAACAACGTAGAGCTTTTGGAGAGCATAAAAGGTTACTTGAATAAAAGTTTCTCTATGAAGGACCTAGGAGAAGCTGCTTACATTCTAGGCATTAAGATCTATAGGGATAGATCAAAATGCCTGATAGGACTTTCACAAAGCACATACCTTGATAAAGTTTTGAAAAGGTTCAAAATGGAACAGTCCAAGAAAGGGTTCTTGCCAGTTTTACAAGGTACGAGATTGAGTAAGACTCAGTGCCCAGCAACTGATGAAGATAGAGAGCATATGCGCTTCGTCCCCTATGCTTCAGCCATAGGTTCTATCATGTATGCGATGCTGTGCACTAGACCGGATGTTAGCCTGGCCATAAGTATGGCAGGTAGGTTCCAGAGTAATCCAGGAGTGGATCACTGGACAGCGGTCAAGAATATCCTGAAGTACCTGAAAAGGACTAAGGAGATGTTTCTCGTGTATGGAGGTGACGAAGAGCTCGACGTAAAAGGTTACGTCGATGCAAGCTTTGACACAGATCCGGACGACTCTAAGTCGCAAACCGGATACGTATTTATTCTTAATGGGGGTGCAGTAAGCTGGTGCAGTTCCAAGCAAAGCGTCGTAGCAGATTCTACATGTGAAGCAGAGTACATGGCTGCCTCGGAGGCGGCTAAGGAGGGTGTCTGGATGAAGCAGTTCATGACGGATCTTGGAGTGGTGCCAAGTGCACTGGATCCAATAACCTTGTTCTGTGACAACACGGGTGCCATTGCCTTAGCAAAGGAACCACGGTTTCACAAGAAGACCAGACACATCAAACGACGCTTCAACCTCATCCGCGACTACGTTGAGGAAGAGGACGTAAATATATGCAAAGTGCACACGGATCTGAATGTAGCAGACCCACTGACTAAACCTGTTCCACGGCCAAAACATGATCGACACCAGAACTGTATGGGTGTTAGATTTATTACAATGTAATTCACATGGTGATGTGAGGGCTGGATTATTGACTCTAGTGCAAGTGGGAGACTGTTGGAATTATGCCCTAGAGGCAATAATAAATATGGTTATTATTATAATTCCTGTATCAAGATAATAGTTTATTATCCATGCTATAATTGTATTGAATGAAGACTCATTTACATGTGTGGATACCTAGACAAAACACCGTCCCTAGCATGCCTCTAGTTGGCTTGCCAGTTGGTCAATGATAGTCAGTGTCTTCTGATTATGAACAAGGTGTTGTTGCTTGATAACTGGATCGTGTCATTTTGTTGCTACTGTTTTCTGCGTGTCAAGTATTTATTCCTATGACCATGAGATCATATAACTCACTGACACCGGAGGAATGCTTTGTGTGTATCAAACGTCGCAACGTAACTGGGTGACTATAAAGATGCTCTACAGGTATCTCCGAAGGTGTTAGTTGAGTTAGTATGGATCAAGACTGGGATTTGTCACTCCGTGTGACGGACAGGTATCTCGGGGCCCACTCGGTAATACAACATCACACACGATCCTTGCAAGCAATGTAACTTAGTGTAAGTTGCGGGATCTTGTATTACGGAATGAGTAAAGAGACTTGCCGGTAAACGAGATTGAAATAGGTATGCGGATATTGACGATCGAATCTCGAGCAAGTAAGGTACCGAAGGACAAAGGGAATGACATACGGGATTATACGAATCCTTGGCACTGAGGTTCAAACGATAAGATCTTCGTAGAATATGTAGGATCCAATATGGGCATCCAGGTCCCACTATTGGATATTGACCGAGGAGTCTCTCGGGTCATGTCTACATAGTTCTCGAACCCGCAGGGTCTGCACACTTAAGGTTCGACGTTGTTTTATGCGTATTTGAGTTATATGGTTGGTTACCGAATGTTGTTCGGAGTCTCGGATGAGATCTTGGACGTCACGAGGGTTTCCGGAATGGTGCGGAAACGAAGATTGATATATAGGATGACCTCATTTGATTACCGGAAGGTTTTCGGAGTTACCGGGAATGTACCGGGAATGACGAATGGGTTCCGGGAGTTCACCGGGGGGGGGGGGGGGGGGGCAACCCACCCCGGGGAAGCCCATAGTCCTTGGGGGAGACACACCAGCCCTTAGTGGGCTGGTGGGACAGCCCACAAGTGCCCTATGCGCCAAGGAGAAGAAAATCAAGAGAGAAAGAAAAAAAAGGAGGAGGTGGGAAGGAAGGGGGACTCCCTCCCACCAAACCTAGTCCAACTCGGTTTGGGGGGGGGGGAGAATCCTCCACCTTGGCTCGGCCAACCCCCTTGAGGGTCCTTGGACCCCAAGGCAAGGCCCCCTCCCTCCCACCTATATATACGGAGGTTTTAGGGCTGATTTGAGACGACTTTTCCACGGCAGCCCGACCATATACCTCCACGGTTTTTCCTCTAGATCGCGTTTCTGCGGAGCTCGGGCGGAGCCCTGCTGAGACAAGGTCATCACCAACCTCCGGAGCGCCGTCACGCTGCCGGAGAACTCTTCTACCTCTCCGTCTCTCTTGCTGGATCAAGAAGGCCGAGATCATCGTCGAGCTGTACGTGTGCTGAACACGGAGGTGCCGTCCGTTCGGTACTAGATCGTGGGACTGATCGCGGGATTGTTCGCGGGGCGGATCGAGGGACGTGAGGACGTTCCACTACATCAACCGCGTTCTCTGACGCTTCTGCTGTACGGTCTACAAGGGTACGTAGATCACTCATCCCCTCTCGTAGATGGACATCACCATGATAGGGCTTCGTGCGCGTAGGAAATTTTTCTGTTTCCCATGCGACGTTCACCAACAGTAGCATGGGATCGTGTCGTTTTATTGCCACTATTTTTCTGCATGTCAAGTATATGTTCCAATGACCATGAGATCATGTAACTCACTGACACCGGAAGAATACATTGTATGTATCAAACATTACAACGTAACTAGGTGACTATAAAGGTGCTCTACATGTATCTCCGAAGGTGTCCGTTGAGTTAGCATGGATCAAGACTGGGATTTGTCACTCCGTATGATGAAGAGGTATCTCGGGGCCCACTCAGTAATACAACATCACAACAAGCCTTGCAAGGATTGTGGCTAAAGAGTTATCCATGCGATTTTGTTTTACGGAACGAGTAAAGAGACTTGCCATTAACGAAATTCAAATAGGTATGGAGATACCGACCATGGAATCTCGGGCAAGTAACATACCGAAGGACAAAGGAAATGTCATACGGGATTAACTGAATCCTTGACATAGAGGTTCATCCGATTAAGATCTTCGTAGAATATGTAGGATCCAATATGTACATCTAGGTCCCGCTATAGGATATTGACCGGAGAGTGTCCCGCTCATGTCTATATAGTTCTTGAACCCACAGGGTCTGTACACTTAAGGTTCGGTGACGTTTCGGTATAGTTGAATTATTGATGTTGGTAACCGATTATTTTTCAGAGTCCCAGGTGAGATCCCGGACGCCACTAGGATTTCCGGAAGGGTACGAAGATGAAGATTGATATATAGGAAGTATCCATTTGTCTTCCGGAAGGATTTCGAGCATTACCGTAAAGTATCTGGAGTGACGAATGGGTTCTAGAGTTCCACTGGGAGGGGACCAAACATGCCCAAGGGTGGCCCACCAGCCCCTAGTGGGATGGTGGCCAACCCAAGAGGGCCTATTTGGCCTAAGTGGAGAAGGAAAGAGAGGTGGGGCCAAACCGAATTGGAGAGGAGTTCTCCTCCTCAAAATCGACTTGGAGGAGGACTCCTCCCTCCTCCTTCCGATGGACGAACCCTATGGAAAGTACCTAGGGCACCACCCCTCCCTTCTGTCCTATATATAGTGGAGGTTAGAGATGCATTTTGCACCTCAAGCCACGGTGCATCCCTCTGTCCCTCCACCACCTAGTGACACCCCGTAGCTAGTTCGGTCACCGTCACACCATCATGTTGCTGGAGAATGCAGCTACATCTTTATCTCTCTTGCTGGATCAAGAGATCGCATCGAGCAGTACGTGTGCTCAACACGGATGCGACGTCCATTCGGTGCTAGATCGTGATTGGATCGCGGGACGGCTTGCGATTTGGATCGCGAAGATGTTCGACTACATCAACCGCGTTTCTCAACGCTTTCCGATTAGTGATCTACAAGGGTATGTGGATCTGATCTCCCATCTCGTAGATGGTCATCGCCATGGATAGGTATTTCGTCTGCGTAAGAAATTCTTTGTTTCCCATGCAACGTTTCCCAACAGAATTCATAAAAAATGCCTATTCACCCCCCTCTAGTCGATATAACGCACTTTCAATTGGTATCAGGCAAGGTACTCCATTGTTCTGTGTGATTTTGGTTTAAGCACCTGAAGTTTAAGTTATGTCGAACGCTGGTATGATCAAGGTCACTACGGGTTGTGTTGGTGTGAAAACCGACGGATCTCGGGTAGGGGGTCCCGAACTATGGACCTTGGATTGATGGGTTGCAGGGGACGAAGGAGATAATATTTACCCAGGTTGGGGCCCTCTTGAGGGGGTAAAACCCTACGTCCTGCTTTATAATATTTACAGTGTACGAGGATTATAGAGTTGATCTACCTCGAGATCGTATGAGCTAAAACACTAGATGAATCAACTTGCCTCTGCTAATGAAACCCTCTGGTTTATATAGACACCAGGGGTCCCTAGGGTTACATGCAACCGACCTCGAGTCAGGGGTAGAGGAGCCAACCGAGACTACTAAACTTGGTTGATACGCCAGTCTTTGGATCTTTCCTTGTTGAATACGAAGTCATTATGCTGTCCGGTCTTCAATAATACGACCCGTATGGTCGGCCTCTAAGAGATGGACCGACCATCCAAGGACCCCTTAGTACAGGACTCCCTGAGTAGCCCCCGAACTTGCCTCCAACGCCGATGTACATGGTCTTCGACAGCATCTTGTGTCTAGAGTGATTGGCTTGAGAGGAAAATTCCTCCATCCCCTCAGATTTGTAGAATGACGATCCAGTCATTGACCAATTCTCAATTATCGAAGGTCGCGGGGCCCACGACCCCCAACCTTTCCGCTCGAGAATCGATAGTAGCACTCGATTCTTGTGCGCATTAATGAAGACAAGCAATCTAGCAATCCCTCACGGAACCGCTTCTTGTAACCATGGAGGAGAACACTCTTTATAAATAGATCAAATTCATCCTTGGCTGACAATCACCCTTCAGGCACCACCAAGAAAACCCTAAAGCTACAGCTTCCGGAGCCATGTAGGGTTCCTCCTCATGACCCTTTGGCCACCTCCCAGGAGATTGGGCAAGCTGTTCCGTTTCCCTGCTCTAGTGGCGCGACCTTGAAGTACAAGGTTATCTTCCCACGTCGGATCTTGAACCCACTCGTGCTAGATTGACCTCTGCTAATGGCGAGGCTTTTGCAAACAATTTCCCTACCCTGCAAAAGGGTGAAAGGATCTGCTTTGTTTCTTTCCTTTTGTGAGGTCTCGGCTTTCCAGTTCACCCCTTCCGAAGCGGCCTGCTGGATTTCTATGAGCTTCAGCTTCATAACCTCACCCCTTTCTCAATCCTTCACATCTCAGGCTTCGTAGCCCTATGCGAGATGTTCTTGGTCTGCGAGCTCCACTTTGACCTATGGAGAAAATACTTGTGCCTCGTTCCCGAACTAGGGAAACATCAATTCAGGAAGTGGGCGGAGCCGAAGTGTGGTGTATAATTGGAACCGGATACTCGGTTGAGACTCCAAAGAAGGAAACCAATGAGTGGTCTTCGTAATGGTATTATATTGAGGACATTAGTTTATTCGACCCATTTCGGTGGGGTCTTCCCGAATACTCCGAGGTCTCCTTGAAGAAGCGATTCAGCTGGCGGGGCTGGTAAGTCCGTCCCAAGAAGAGAGCCCCAAAATAAAATGCCTAGCCGCCAAGGTGAGGTTACTCGCTCACAGTGGGTTGACCATCGTCGAGGTGATGGCCGCAACAATTACCCGGTGTGTCCAGTCAGTCCAACAGTGCACACACCCTTTGTGGCGCTACAAGCGAACAAGCGACACCACCCGTTCCAGACGACACGAACCGGATTATCAAAAGCTTTAGCGGCTATTTTGGCCAACCTCTTTAAGGGGGGAAAATATTTTCGCCCGCCTCACTATGAGGGATGGCTACACATCATATAATCCCATAAAATGGTAAGTGTTATCATGTTCCCATAGTCTGGACACTTATGCTTGATTTATAGATCAATAACCCCTTGCTTTTCTTAACAGACTTGGAGGTGTTGGATTGAGATGGTCGACTGTACCGCCCCACAGCCCGAGAATTGCTCCCGCGATGATGACCCCAGATTCCATGAGGATTCGGAGATTTTAATCGACTTCGAGGACAGAGTATTTTACCAAGAAAGCGTTGACAAACTCAAGGTGGTCCTTCAAGCTGACAATCCTAGGAAAACCAATACCCGAAGAGGAGCTATACATCCCGTCATCCAAAGTCTCCTTGGCTGCAATCCCAAAGGTCGTCGGTCCATGCGCTGAAGTCCGCGCCAAACTATACTGGCTGGGGCTGCACTGACCGAGCACACGATTCCCCGACAAGGGGAAACGGCGGAAAACATATCGGCCACCCCTTCTACCAAGAGGTATACATATCAATGGTTCCCACGATTGCCTTGACTGTTCATGACCCTTAACCGAAATATTCAGGAGAGTTATGCGATCGTCTTTATACGAAGATGCTGTTGAAGTGTCCGAAAATCACCAAAATACGATGTCCTCGGCTAGTGCAAGAGTTCCAAATATGGACTTACTTCCTGACGACCCCGAGGAGTTTTCAGCAACTCATTCCGAAGCCAAAAGCTTGATGAATCTCCGGTGGTGACAGGATTCCTTGCGCCACCCTGTTTTTTCGGACCAGGAGCTTAATGCCTTTAATTCCTCAGATGCATGCCTTGGGGCTACGAGAGCTGGACATGAAGAATCGGCCAAGCTGATGTCTTCCCACCTGCACGTAAGTCATTAATTTTTGGTAACCAGACATAAGTTCGGACCTAGTAGGCCTCGAGCCTTAATTTGGTCGGGACGACCGAGTCAAGCGTCAAATTAATAGTTTACCACCATGTAGGCTCTAAAGCAAGAGAACAAGAAACTGACCAAATATTTTGAGCTAAGCCAAACCGAATTGTAAGCTAGCAAGGTCGAACAAGAGGGGGTGAAGAAGTTCAACAAAGAAGCACAGAATGAGTAAAATTATTTTGCAATGTGCTGAATTTCCATCGGTTTTCCTTTATAATAGAAAACTTTGTTATAGCAAGCGAATTTATAGGCGAATTGCAAAAAGACTTATACGCATCCCGAGATTCTGAGAGGTATGCCGAATCCCAGCTTGAAGCTGGTAATCGCATATTAAAGCGATGTCATGAAGAAAATAACCAACTCAAGGAGGAGAATAAGCGGCAAGCCGAAGAGATTCAGAATTTGAAAGCTCAATAGGAGCAAAACCATGAAGATAATCGGAAATTAAAGGACGGCCTATTCTGTAAGTAAAATCCCAATCATGGAATATGATAATTCATTTTTATTGCATTGATCTTAAACATGTGCAATTCCTTTTGACCAGGTCCCTTGACTGGTCGTCCCGAGGAAGAGGTGGGCTCTTTCGGGGGGGGACCTATTGAAGGAGTTGTCCATTATGCATGAGTGAGCTCAAAAAGCTATGAAGAGTATGGTCAAATCGCTATGGCCGAATGAAAGTCCTCTGCAAGGAATGGTAGAGCTTGCCGAGCGTTTCAAAGGAGCCCGGAGTCGCTTCGAGCTGTGGAAGACTTCGGCCTCTCGCGAAGGAGATCACGAGGCGTGGGCTATGTTGAAGACCCTCTTTATCCAACTGAATCCAAAGCACATGGTCCAGGTTGGGGCGGCACGGCCAGATGGCAAAGAGATTCCACTTCATCTGGTTTACGACCAACTGATGACCACCGCCCGTATTTCACAAGAAGACCACACCTTAGATGTTATAATAGATCATCTTGACGAATCACCTAGTGCGTGATTATATGTAATTTTTCTATGCATGTATCAAGAGACTTCCTTCGGTGTTTGAATATTCTGTTATTAACCGGCCATCGACTTCTACCTCCCTTGTCAATAACTGGGTAGTGTTCCGTACTGTGTATCCTGTGGTAGTAGGAACTAATTTCCGAGAACTAGGAAATCCGGCCATGTGGTGCGAACAGACATAGAGTGCACAATAGGATTATGTTATATTACAATGAGACATACGAAGCATCTTCTAAACAAAATAGTTCCTTTATGGGTTCCTTTCTTCGGGCTACCATGGAAAATGTAGGTGTTATAGCTATGTATCCTTATAGTGCCGACAACTTCTATTTCGGGATGAATAACCCCCTTCTGTGGTGAGGATTTCCGATTATATGAAACTCATTCGTAGCCGACCAAGTTGTATATTAATAAACGCTAGCTTTTGACTTCACCCGTTTAAGGTACGCTTCTGGACGAACTGGTTGTAACAATCACACATGTGCTCCCTTTACCCCCTAGCCAAACATTCGGGAATGTAGGGGGTAAGCACATGATCAAGGCAACCCGACATTGCAAGAATCTTAAGTCCAACTAATGCATATAGTGGCACTAATAAATGTTAAGTCGAGGCATATAGTATATAAACGTGTAGTTGAAATAAATAATTTGATCGGCTTCCCTATAGAAGCCACCAAGTGAAATCGGGTTTATACACTCCATTTATCATGAATGTGTTCTGAAAAATGCTTGAAGCAATTCGGTTGATCTGAACATATACTAGGAAAATTTTAGTGATCCTACAAAACTAAAACAAGAAAATTTTGGAAAAAGAAAAATGTAAGGTTATGAAGAAGGTAGCGACATCGGTCTAGCTGTAGAAAAAATGAAGGCGAGCTGCATTCCATGGGCTTGGCTCGAGGTGATTATTCTCTGGGTTGCGGAGGTGATAGGCTCCTTCTATCAGGACTTCATCAACTACGAAAGGGCCCTCCCATTTGGGGTTAAGTTTATGCTTCTGCTTCTTTCGGAGGTGTAGGACCAGTTCGCCCAAGTTGTATGCCTTTGCCCCAACTTCTCTGCTTTGATAGTGCCGAGCCTACTATTGCCAAAAAGTAGACCGGGCCCAAGCTACATCTCCCTGCCTTCCAATGCGGCTAATTTGTCTTTTCAATCTAACTGTGCCTCTCTTTCCTCATACATGCACACCGGAGGCTCGTCGTGGATGATATTGCAAGGGAGGACAGCTTCAGGCCCGTACACCATGAAAAATGGTGTGTACCCTATTGAGCGATTCGGGGTGGTACACAAGCACCATAGCATGGAGTCGAGCTCCTCCACTCAGTTGCAGTTGGATTCTATGAGAGATCGGACAAGCCTAGGTTTGATATGATTCATAATGAGCCCATTGGCTCGTTCGACTTGTCCGTTTGTTTGGGGGTGATAATACCGAGGCATATCGAGCTGAATGCCCAAGTTTGCGCACCAATCTTTGACCTCCTCAATGCTGAATTTGGATCCATTATCCGTTATTATTCTTTGCGGGACACCATAACGGTGTACATCGTCGGATATAAATTCAATCACCGTCTTTGCTGTGGCGGAGCTTACAGGCTTTGCATAGATCTATTTAGTGAATGTATCCACCATATCTAGGAGGTATTTATTTTTCTTGGCCCTCCTTTAAGTGCTCCGACCATGTATAGCTCTCAGACCGCAAAGGGCTAGGTGATTGGAATTTTATGAAGAGCCGTTGGGGGCATGTGGCTTTAATTTGCAAAAAAGTTGACACCCTACACAATACTGAATGAGTGTGTGGGCATCTGCTCGGGCTGTGAGCTAGAAGAAACCAACCCTATAAGCCTAGGTGACTAGGGCTTGTGTAGCTCCATGGTGATCACCCATACTTGCGTTCACTTGGGCCAAAAGATGCCTCCCTTCTTCTTCGGAGATGCATCGCTGGAGGACTCCCGTAGTGATTTTCTTATATAGATCACCCTCATGGACCTTTGCGGATGCCTTTGATCGGCGGATGATATGTCTCGCCTCAATCTGGTCGTCGAGGAGATCTTTGCAAAGAAGGTAAGCAAGGAATGGATCAGTCCATGGCGCGATCACTACCATGACCTCATGAGATGAAGGTGTTTCTTCGATTATAGATCTGCCGACGATTTTATTGTCCGACTCGGATATGGGGGTGTCACCTGTTCTACACCATCAGCTGCCATGCTACTATCCTTGTCTTGCCATACCACAGATGGCTTGAAAAGCTTCTCTTGGAATGTGTTACTGGTGACGGGGTCACATTTTGCTACGTGGGCGAGGATGTCTACATCTTGGTTGTTGTCTCTTGATACATGGTGGAACTCCAATCCCTCGAACCGTGCTGATATATTGAGGATGGTGTTTCTTTATGCTGCCATTTTGCATTTTTTGAATCGAATTCGCCGTTGATTTGTGATATGCCCAGATTGGAATCCACCCATACCTCCAGCCGTTGTATCCCCATTGAGGTCGCCATTCGAAGACCGTGTAGTAGTGCCTCGTATTCTTCCGCATTAGTCTAATTGGCATACATGATCTGTAGCGCGTATCGGACATTATCCCTCGTAGGGGATGTGAGGATCACCACAGCCCCTAGTCCGGCGAGAGTTTTGGACCCATCGAAGTACATGGTCCAATTAACATAAGTGCTATACTCCTTGGGGAGCTCTCCCTTTGTCCATTCGGCAATGAAGTCGGCCAACACTTGACATTGATGGCTCGTCGTGGCTTGTAAGTGATCTTGTATGCTAGGAGTTCTATGGTTGATACGTGTCCAACGTATCTACAATTTTTGATTGTTCCATGCTGTTGTATTATCTGTTTTGGATGTTTTATATGCATTAATATGTTGTTTTATATTATTTTTGGGACTAACCTATTAATATAGTGCATAGTGCCAGTTTCTATTTTTTCCACTTTTTTGAGTATCGAAGATAAGGAATATTGAACGGAGTCCAAACGGAACAAAATCTCCGGAAATATTTTTCTTGGACCAGACGACACCCACGAGACTTGGAGTAGGGGCAGGGCATCTGCCGGGAGGCCACAAGCCTACAGGGTGTGCCCTAGGGGGGTGGCCGCGCCCCTTGGCTTATGGCCCCACTACATGTCTCCTAACCCTATTATTTGGCCTATAAATTCTCAAATATTCCCATATCGCAAAAAAGGAGCCACGTAAATACTTTTACGCCACCGGGAGCTTCTGTTCCCGAGAGATCCAATCTAGGAGCCTTTTCTGGTAATCTGCCGGAGAGCGAATTGACCATGGAGGGCATCTACATCAATTCAATTGCCCCTTCGATGAAGCGGGAGTATTTCACCACAGACCTACGGGTCCATAGCTAGTATCTAGATGGCTTCTTCTCTCTCTTTGATCTTCAATACCATGTTCTTCATGATTTTCATGGAGATCTATCCGATGTAATACTCTTTTGCGGTTTGTTTGTCGAGATCCGATGATTTGAGAGTTTATGTTCATATTATCTATGAATATTATTTGAGTCTCTTCTAAATTCTTATATGCATGATTTCATATCTTAGCAAGTCTCTTCGAGTTATTGGTTTGGTTTTTCCAACTAGATTGGTAATTCTTGCAGTTGGAGAAGTGCTTAGTTTTGGGTTCAATCTTGCGGTGTCCTCACCAAGTGACAAAGTAGCGATAGCGAGGCATGTATTGTATTGTATTGTTGCCATCGAGGATAAAAATATGGGGTTTTCATCATATTGCTTGAGTTTATCCCTCTACATCATGTCATCTTACTTAATGCGTTACTCTGTTCTTCATGAACTTAATACTCTAGATGCACGCAGGAGTCGGTCGATGTGTGGAGTGATAGTAGTAGATGCAGAATCGTTTCGGTCTACTTGACACAGACATGATGCCTATATGCATAATTATTGCCATAGATATCTTCATAATTATTTGCTTTTCTATCAATTGCTCGATAGTAATTTCTTCACCCACCATATTATTTTCCTTTATGAGAGAAGCCTCTTGTGAAACCTATGGCCCTCGGGTCTATTTTCCATATTATACTTTCAGATCTATAAACCTAAAATACCAAAAATACTTTGCAACAATTTATTTACTTTTTTTCGCAATGTTTATATCTATCTCTATCAGATCTCATCCTTGCAAATAACTCTGAAGGGATTGACAACCCCTTTATAGGGTTGGGTGTAAGTGTTTGATTGTTTGTGTAGGTACTACTATTGGGGCCTTGCTTGTTCGTCCTACAAGGTTGATACCTTGGTCCTCAAAAAACTAAGGGAAATACTTATCTACTTCGCTGCATCACCCTTTCCTCTTCAAGGGAAAACCAACGCAAGCTTAAGAGGTAGCAAGAAGGATTTGTGGCGTCGTTGGCGGGGAGGATACATTGCAAGATCAAGCCTACAAAGTACCCATTGTTGGGGAACGTCGCATGGGAAACAAAAAATTTCCTACGCGCACGAAGACCTATCATGGTGATGTCCATCTACGAGAGGGGATGAGTGATCTACGTACCCTTGTAGATCATACAGCAGAAGCGTTAGTGAACGCGGTTGATGTAGTGGAACGTCCTCACGTCCCTCGATCCGCCCCGTGAACCGTCCCGCGATCAGTCCCACGATCTAGTGCCGAACGGACGGCACCTCTGCGTTCAGCACACGTACAGCTCGACGATGATCTCGGCCTTCTTGATCCAGCAAGAGAGACGGAGAAGTAGAAGAGTTCTCCGGCAGCGTGACGGCGCTCCAGAGGTTGGTGATGATCTTGTCTCAGCAGGGCTCCGCCCGAGCTCCGCAGAAACGCGATCTAGAGGAAAAACCGTGGAGGTATGTGGTCGGGCTGCCATGGAAAAGTCGTCTCAAATCAGCCCTAAAACCTCCGTATATATAGGGGGAAGAGGGGAAGCCTTGCCTTGGGGTCCAAGGACCCCTAATGGCGTCGGCCGAGCCAAGGGGGGAAGGTCTCCCCTTCCAAACCGAATCCAACTTGGTTTGGAAGGTGGAGTCCTTCTTCCCTTTCCCACCTCCTCCTTTTTTTTTCTCTTTGATTTTCTTCCTATGGTGCATAGGGCCTTCTTGGGCTGTCCCACCAGCCCACTAAGGGCTGGTGTGCCACCCCCAAGGCCTATGGGCTTCCCCGGAGTGCGTTGCCCCCCGGTGGACTCCCGGAACCCATTCGTCATTCCCGACACATTCCCGGTAACTCCGAAAACCTTCCGGTAATCAAATGAGGTCATCCTATATATCAATCTTCGTTTTCGGACCATTGCGGAAACCCTCGCGACGTCCGTGATCTCATCCGGGACTCCGAACAACATTTGGTAACCAATCAGATAACTCAAATACGCATAAAACAACGTCGAACCTTAAGTGTGCAGACCCTGCGGGTTCGAGAACTATGTAGACATGACCCGAGAGACTCCTCGGTCAATATCCAATAGCGGGACCTGGATGCCCATATTGGATCCTACATATTCTACGAAGATCTTATCGTTTGAACCTCAGTGCCAAGGATTCATATAATCCCGTATGTCATTCCCTTTGTCCTTCGGTATGTTACTTGCCCGAGATTCGATCGTCAGTATCCGCATACCTATTTCAATCTCATTTACCGGCAAGTCTCTTTACTCATTCCGTAATACAAGATCCCGCAACTTACACTAAGTCACATTTCTTGCAAGGCTTGTGTGTGATGTTGTATTACCGAGTGGGCCCCGAGATACCTCTCCGTCACACGGAGTGACAAATCCCAGTCTCGATCCATACTAACTCAACGAACACCTTCGGAGATACCTGTAGAGCATCTTTAGAGTCACCCAGTTACGTTGCGACATTTGATACACACAAACTATTCCTCCGGTGTTAGTGAGTTATATGATCTCATGGTCATAGGAACAAATACTTGACACGCAGAAAACAGTAGCAACAAAATGACACGATCAACATGCTACGTCTATTAATTTGGGTCTAGTCCATCACGTGATTCTCCCAATGACGTGATCGAGTTATCAAGCAACAACACCTTGTTCATAATCAGAAGACACTGACTATCTTTGATCAACTGGCTAGCCAACTAGAGGCTTGCTAGGGACGGTGTTTTGTCTATGTATCCACACATGTAAATGAGTCGTCATTCAATACAATTATAGCATGGATAATAAACGATTATCTTGATACAGGAATTATAATAATAACTATATTTATTATTGCCTCTAGGGCATAATTCCAACAGTCTCCCACTTGCACTAGAGTCAATAATCTAGCCCTCACATCATCATGTGAATTACATTGTAATAAATCTAACACCCATATAGTTCTGGTGTTGATCATGCTTTGGCCGTGGAAGAGGTTTAGTTAGTGGGTCTGCTACGTTCAGATCCGTGTGCAATTTGCATATATTTACGTCCTCTCCCTCGACGTAGTCGCGGATGAGGTTGAAGCGTCGTTTGATGTGTCTGGTCTTCTTGTGAAACCGTGGTTCCTTTGCTAAGGCAATGGCACCCGTGTTATCACAGAACAAGGTTATTGGATTCAGTGCACTTGGCACCACTCCAAGATCCGTCATGAACTGCTTCATCCAGACACCCTCCTTAGCCGCCTCCGAGGCAGCCATGTACTCCGCTTCAGATGTAGAATCTGCTACGACGCTTTGCTTTGAACTGCAGCAGCTTACCGCACCCCCATTAAGAATAAATACGTATCCGGTTTGCGACTTAGAGTCGTCCGGATCTGTGTCAAAGCTTGCATCGACGTAACCTTTTACGGCGAGCTCTTCGTCACCTCCATACACGAGAAACATCTCCTTAGTCCTTTTCAGGTACTTCAGGATATTCTTGATCGCTGTCCAGTGATCCACTCCTGGATTACTCTGGAATCTCCCTGCCATACTTATGGCCAGGCTAACATCCGGTCTAGTGCACAACATCGCATACATGATAGAACCTATGGCTGAAGCATAGGGGACGGAGCGCATATGCTCTCTATCTTCATCAGTTGCTGGGCACTGAGTCTTACTCAATCTCGTACCTTGTAGAACTGGCAAGAACCCTTTCTTGGACTGTTCCATTTTGAACCTCTTCAAAACTTTATCAAGGTATGTGCTTTGTGAAAGTCCTATCAGGCGTTTTGATCTATCCCTATAGATCTTAATGCCTAGAATGTAAGCAGCTTCTCCTAGGTCCTTCATAGAGAAACTTTTATTCAAGTAACCTTTTATGCTCTCCAAAAACTCTACGTTGTTTCCAATCAGTAATATGTCATCCACATACAATATTAGAAACGACACAGAGCTCCCACTCACTTTCTTGTAAATACAAGATTCTCCAACTACTTGTATAAACCCAAATGCTTTGATCACCTCATCAAAGCGTTTGTTCCAACTCCGAGATGCTTGCACCAGTCCATAAATGGATCGCTGGAGTTTGCACACCTTGTTAGCATTCTTAGGATCGACAAAACCTTCGGGTTGTATCATATACAACTCTTCCTTAAGGAAACCATTAAGGAACGCTGTTTTGACATCCATCTGCCAGATTTCATAATCGAAAAATGCAGCTATTGCTAACATGATTCTGACGGACTTAAGCATCGCTACGGGTGAGAATGTCTCATCGTAGTCAAATCCTTGAACTTGTGAAAAACCCTTTGCCACAAGTCGAGCTTTATAAACGGTCACATTGCCGTCAGCGTCCGTCTTCCTCTTAAAGATCCATTTGTTCTGAATAGCCTTGCGGCCCTCAGGTAGTACCTCCAAAGTCCATACTTTGTTCTCATACATGGATCCTATCTCGGATTTCATGGCCTCTAGCCATTTGTTGGAATCTGGGCCCACCATTGCTTCTTCATAATTCGCAGGTTCATCGTTGTCTAACAACATGATTGATAAGACGGGATTACCGTACCACTCTGGAGCAGCACGTGGTCTCGTCGACCTGCGTGGTTCGACAGAAACTTGAACTGGAGTTTCATGATCATCATCATTAACTTCCTCCTCAACCGGCGTCGCAATGACACAGGTTTCCCCTTGCCCTGCGCCACCATCCAGAGGGATGAGAGGTTCGACAACCTCGTCAAGTTCTATCTTCCTCCCACTCAATTCTCTCGAGAGAAACTCCTTCTAGAGAAAAGCTCCATTTTTATCAACAAACACTTTGCCCTCGGATTTGAGATAGAAGGTGTATCCAACTTTCTCTTTTGGGTAACCTATGAAGACGCACTTTTCCGCTTTGGGTTCCAGCTTTTCAGGCTGAAGCTTTTTGACATAAGCATCACATCCCCAAACTTTAAGAAACGACAACTTTGGCCTTTTTCCATACCACAGTTCGTATGGCGTCGTCTCAACGGATTTTGATGGTGCCCTATTTAAAGTGAATGCAGCTGTTTCTAATGCATAACCCCAAAACGGTAACGGCAAATCAGTAAGAGACATCATAGATCGCACCATCTCTAATAGAGTACGATTACGACGTTCGGACACACCATTACGCTGTGGTGTTCCAGGCGGTGTTAACTGTGAAACAATTCCACATTGTCTTAAGTGAGTACCAAACTCGAAACTCAGATATTCACCCCCACGATCAGACCGCAGGAACTTGATCTTCTTGTTACGATGATTTTCCACTTCACTCTGAAATTGCTTGAACTTTTCAAATGTTTCAGACTTGTGCTTCATCAAGTAGACATAACCATATCTACTTAAATCGTCAGTGAAGGTGAGAAAATAACGATATCCGCCGCGTGCCTCCACGCTCATCGGACCACACACATCGGTATGTATGATTTCTAACAAGTCATTTGCACGCTCCATTGTTTCGGAGAACGGAGTCTTAGTCATCTTGCCCATGAGGCATGTTTCGCATGTGTCAAGTGAATCAAAGTCAAGTGACTCCAAAAGTCCATCAGCATGGAGTTTCTTCATGCGCTTTACACCAATATGACCTAAGCGGCAGTGCCACAAAAATATGGCGCTATCATTGTTAACTCTAACTCTTTTGGTCTCAATGTTATGTATATGCGTATTGCTATCAAGATTCAATATGAACAATCCTATCACGTTCGGTGCATGAGCATAAAAGATGTTACTCATAGAAATAGAACAACCATTATTCTCTGACTTAAAAGAGTAACCGTCTCGCAATAAACAAGATCCAGATATAATGTTCATGCTCAACGCAGGCACTAAATAACAATGATTTAAGTTCATCACTAATCCTGACGGTAACTGAAGTGACACTGTGCCGACGGCGATTGCATCAACCTTGGAACCATTTCCTACGCGCATCATCACTTCATCTTTCGCCAGCCTTCGTCTATTCCACAGTTCCTGTTTCGAGTTGCAAATATGAGCAACAGAACCGGTATCGAATACCCAAGCACTACTACGAGAGCCGGTTAAGTACACATCAATAACATGTATATCAAATATACCTGATTTTTCTTTGGCCGCCTTCTTATCTGCCAGATAGTTGGGGCAATTACGCTTCTAGTGACCCATACCCTTGCAATAGTAGCACTCTGTTTCAGGCTTAGGTCCAGCTTTGGGTTTCTTCGTCGGATTGGCAACAGGCTTGCCGCTCTTCTTCGAATTGCCATTCTTGCCTTTGCCGTTTCTCTTGAAACTAGTGGTTTTATTCACCATCAACACTTGATTCTCTTTACGGAGTTCAGACTCTGCGACTTTCAGCATCGCAAACAACTCGCCGGGAGACTTGTTCATCCCTTGCATGTTGTAGTTCAACACAAAGCCTTTATAGCTTGGCGGCAGTGATTGAAGGATTCTGTCAGTGATAGCTTCTTGCGGGAGTTCAATCCCCAGCTCAGCTAGACGGTTTGAGTACCCACACATTTTGAGCACATGTTCACTGACAGATGAGTTTTCCTCCATCTTGCAAGCATAGAATTTATCGGAGGTCTCATACCTCTCGATCCGGGCGTTTTTCTGAAAGATAAACTTCAACTCCTGGAACATCTCAAATGCTCCATGACGCTCAAAGCGACGTTGAAGTCCCGGTTCTAAGCCATACAAGACTGCACATTGAACTATTGAGTAGTCCTCCTTACGTGCTAACCAAGCGTTCTTAACATCCTGATCAGCCGTAGCGGGTGGTTCATCTCCTAACGCAGCATTGAGGACATAATCCTTCTTCCCAGCTTGTAAGATTAGCTTAAGATTACGAGCCCAGTCTACAAAGTTGCTACCATCATCTTTCAACTTAGCTTTCTCTAGAAACGTATTAAAATTCAGGATGACTGTCGCGCGAGCCATGATCTACAACACAAATATATTCAAAGTGTACTTAGACTATGTTCAAGATAATTAGAGTTTAACTTAATCAAATTATTCGCTAAACTCCCACTCAAAAAGTACATCTCTCTAGTCATTTGAGTGGTTCATGATCCACTTACACTAGCTCAAGTCCGATCATCACGTGAGTTGAGTATAGTTTCAGTGGTAAGCATCCCTATGCTAATCATATCATCTATATGATTCATGATCGACCTTTCTGTCTCATGTGTTCCGAGGCCATGTCTGCACATGCTAGGCTCGTCAAGCTTAACCCGAGTGTTCCGCGTGCGCAACTGTTTTGCACCCGTTGAGTCTATCACACCCGATCATCACGTGGTGTCTCGAAACGACAAACTGTAGCAACGGTGCACAGTCGGGGAGAACACAATTTCGTCTTGAAATTTTAGTGAGAGATCACCTCATAATGCTACCGTCGTTCTAAGCAAAATAAGGTGCATAAAAGGATTAACATCACATGCAATTCATAAGTGACATGATATGGCCATCATCACGTGCTTCTTGATCTTCATCACCAAAGCACCAGCACGATCTTCTTGTCACCGGCGCCACGCCATGATCTCCATCAACGTGTTGCCATCGGGGCTGTCGTGCTACTCATGTTATTACTACTAAAGCTACATCCTAGCAAAATAGTAAACGCATCTGCAAGCACAAACGTTAGTATAAAGACAACCCTATGGCTCCTGCCGGTTGCCGTACCATCGACGTGCAAGTCGATATTTCTATTACAACATGATCATCTCATACATCCAATATATCACATCACATCGTTGGCCATATCACATCACAAGCATACCCTGCAAAAACAAGTTAGACGCCCTCTAATTTTGTTGTTGCATGTTTTACGTGGTGACCAAGGGTATCTAGTAGGATCGCATCTTACTTACGAAAACACCACAATGGAGATATATGAGTTGCTATTTAACCTCATCCAAGGACCTCCTCGGTCAAATCCGATTCAACTAAAGTTGGAGAAACCGACACTTGCCAGTCATCTTTGAGCAACGGAGTTACTCGTAACGATGAAACCAGTCTCTCGTAAGCGTACAAGTAATGTCGGTCCAAGCCGCTTCAATCCAACAATACCGCGGAATCAAGAAAAGACTAAGGACGGCAGCAAAACACACATCACCGCCCACAAAAACTTTTGTGTTCTACTCGAGAAGACATCTACGCATGAACCTAGCTCATGATGCCACTGTTGGGGAACGTCGCATGGGAAACAAAAAATTTCCTACGCGCACGAAGACCTATCATGGTGATGTCCATCTACGAGAGGGGATGAGTGATCTACGTACCCTTGTAGATCGTACAGCAGAAGCGTTAGTGAACGCGGTTGATGTAGTGGAACGTCCTCACGTCCCTCGATCCGCCCCGCGAACCGTCCCGCGATCAGTCCCACGATCTAGTGTCGAACGGACGGCACCTCCGCGTTCAGCACACGTACAACTCGACGATGATCTCAGCCTTCTTGATCCAGCAAGAGAGACGGAGAGGTAGAAGAGTTCTCCGGCAGCGTGATGGTGCTCCGGAGGTTGGTGATGATCTTGTCTCGGCAGGGCTCCACCCGAGCTCTGCAGAAACGCGATCTAGAGGAAAAACCGTGGAGGTATGTGGTCGGGCTGCCGTGGAAAAGTCGTCTCAAATCAGCCCTGAAACCTCCTTATATATAGGGGGAAGAGGGGGAGCCTTGCCTCGGGGTCCAAGGACCCCTAAGGGCTTCGGCCGAGCCAAGGGGGGAAGGTCTCCCCTTCCAAACCGAATCCAACTTGGTTTGGAAGGTGGAGTCCTTCTTCCCTTTCCCACCTCCTCCTTTTTTTTCTTTTCTCTTTGATTTTCTTCCTATGGCGCATAGGGCCTTCTTGGGCTGTCCCACCAGCCCACTAAGGTCTGGTGTTCCACCCCCAAGGCCTATGGGCTTCCCTGGAGTGGGTTGCCCCCCCGGTGAACTCCCGGAACCCATTCGTCATTCCCGGCACATTCCCAGTAACTCCGAAAACCTTCCGGTAATCAAATGAGGTCATCCTATATATCAATCTTCATTTCCGGACCATTCTGGAAACCCTCGTGACGTCCGTGATCTCATCCGGGACTCCGAACAACATTTGGTAACCAATCATATAACTCAAATACGCATAAAACAACGTCGAACCTTAAGTGTGCAGACCCTGCGGGTTCGAGAACTATGTAGACATACCCGAGAGACTCCTTGGTCAATATCCAATAGCGGGACCTGGATGCCCATATTGGATCCTACATATTCTACGAAGATCTTATCGTTTGAACCTCAGTGCCAAGGATTCATATAATCCCGTATGTCATTCCCTTTGTCCTTCGGTATGTTACTTGCCCGAGATTCGATCGTCAGTATCCGCATACCTATTTCAATCTCGTTTACCGGCAAGTCTCTTTACTCATTCCGTAATACAAGATCCCGCAACTTACACTAAGTCACATTGCTTGCAAGGCTTATGTGTGATGTTGTATTACCGAGTGGGCCCCGAGATACCTCTCCGTCACACGGAGTGACAAATCCCAGTCTCGATCCATACTAACTCAACGAACACCTTCGGAGATACCTGTAGAGCATCTTTATAGTCACCCAGTTACGTTGCGACGTTTGATACACACAAAGTATTCCTCCGGTGTTAGTGAGTTATATGATCTCATGGTCATAGGAACAAATACTTGACACGCAGAAAACTGTAGCAACAAAATGACACGATCAACATGCTACGTCTATTAGTTTGGGTCTAGTCCATCACGTGATTCTCCCAATGACGTGATCGAGTTATCAAGCAACAACACCTTGTTCATAATCAGAAGACACTGACTATCTTTGATCAACTGGCTAGCCAACTAGAGGCTTGCTAGGGACGGTGTTTTGTCTATGTATCCACACATGTAAATGAGTCTTCATTCCATACAATTATAGCATGGATAATAAACGATTATCTTGATACAGGAATTATAATAATAACTATATTTATTATTGCCTCTAGGGCATAATTCCAACACCCATCACAAACGCATCTCTTGCATTTACTTTATTTGTCATTTGCCTCTTGTTTTCCTCTCCCCCACTTCACCAATTTGCCATTTTGTTCCGGTTTTTCTCGCCAGATCTCTTTTTGTCTACTTGTGTTACCACGTGCCTTCTATTTTCTTGCATCTTCGCTTGCTAAAAATATATTGATATGGATCCTCACCCACTTGCTAATATTTTGAAAAGGCCAAATTATGATGAACCAATTGCTAGTGAGTTGAGTGCACTTGTTTATCTCTATGAAATTTTGTTTGAAAATCATGAATCTGGAAATTTTGATGAAGTGTTGAAAGAAGAAATTTATAAAGTGATTCATGATAGCTCCTTGATTAAAAATCATTATTGCAATGATTTTAATATAAATTCTATTAATGTCAATTCTTTTGACAAGCTACTGTAGGGAAACACCCCACAACTTTTCTTTATTCCATTAAGATATTATATGTACATGAGAGGGTTAGGATATACAAATGGGGAGGGGGTGGAGAGATACAAACCTCAAGGAGGTAAAAACATATCCACTTAAGTAAATCATCCCTAAATCTAGCCTTAATCCTGTGAGCTAAAAGGGATATATCATGAGTAAAACTAGACTTCCATTTTCTAAATCTAGGAAACTCATTGTTGAAAATCCTAGCATTTTGGACTATCCAAATATTCCAGCAGGCAGTAAACACTACTTTAGAGAAAAAAGGATGATGAAAATCCTTTCTGGTTGACAAAGAAGTGGTCCACATAGAAGTACAATGCCAGGAGATCTGAAGGTAATTCCATACCCTGCTGCTGAAGAGGCAGTTAAAAAAGAGATGATATGTATCCTCTTTGACCCTAGCATGACAAAGAACACATAGATTTGACTCAGACACCTTCCAGTGCCTTCTTTCCAGCATATCGTGTGTGTTAAGTCTGTCCATGATGAGCATCCAGGCAAACTTCTTGATTTTCATAATGCAACAACTTTTCCATATCCAACCAAACAGGGGGTTGGGAATAATGGGTAGATGCACATGGATGTAATATTTCTTGGCAGTATAAGTGTTACAATCACTACTCCACAGCCAAATATCATTGCAGGTTGGATCATTATCAAGATTCTGAAGCAAAGAGGTGACTGATTCTAGCTCTTGATGGGCCGTGTCAGATAGAGGCAGGTGAAACATGTTGATCAAACTGTCAGCTTGATGAGCCTGGAACACTTCATCAGCAGTGCAGAAAGTGTTAATGACAAAGGAGAAAAATCTTTGGAAACGAAGAGCTAGAGGCATTGTAGAATCTTCTACTGCCTAGGAATCTGACCAAAAAAGAAAAGTGTCTCCCCTGTTGTGCTGGACATATGTGACAGCTCTGTAATTATCCATTTTTTTGCACATATCCTTCCACCAAAAGGAGCCACAGAGGGAGGTATCCTGAGGAACTGTAGTATGGTAATAGGTGTTCCAGATTAAATGCACCCAGGGTATATCAGCCTTGTTTAAGAACTTATCCACATGTCTAAGCAACACGGCCTCATTCTGGACAGACATATTCATAATGCCCAAACCCCCCTTCATTTCTAGTCTGCATACTAAATCCCAAGCAGCAAGAAAAGGGGCATGGTCTTGTCCATTTTTTCTCCACAAACATTGTCTCTGTATCCTTTCCAACTGTTTAAGAATCCCAGGTGGTATATCCAAACTGCAGAGGAAAAACATGGGAACAGAGGACAAGGCAGAATTGAGGTATTGCAAGCGCCCCCCTGAGCCAGGAAGGAGGAGCTAGCAGAAAGTCTCCTTTCCATACTGTCAACCAAGGGCATTAGGTCAATAAGTCTTGGTCTGGTTGTCCCAATAGGCAAACCAAGATAGGTGAAAGGTAGTGATCCAACCTTACAACCAATAGAGGCAACAAGTGTGTGCTGTTCTCCCTGATCAATGTTGATGGGAAATAGAGAGCAGACTTGTGATAGTTTACTTGGAACCTGTGGATTGGGAGAAAAACAGGAGCATCTTTTTGATTCTAGCAGTTGAGACTCCATAGCAGGCAAAATGATAAGTGTGTCATCTGCTTATTGGACAATTGGAAAGTCTTTGTCATGACAGGGTATTGGCAGCTGGATGAGGCCATCCTGCAACAACTGATTGACCAATGTTTGAAGAAAATCAGCAGCAATGGCAAAAAGGAGAGGGCACATGGGATCCCCCTGCATGACACCCTTTTTGCACATAATTGTTTTACCAGGAACTCCATTGAGAAGAACAGAGGAGGAGCCAGAACTGAGAAACTGCTGTACCCATAAAATCCACTTAGCATTGAACCCTTTGTACTTGAGAATCTGAAAGATGAATTCATGTTCCACAGAGTCAAAAGCCTTTTCAAAATCAAGCTTGAGGATGACAATTGGTTGTTTGGAATGGTAACATTGATGTAAATGTTCCAGTGTCCATCCAACACAATATTGTATGGTTCTAGACTTGATGAAACCATACTGATTTTTATGAATGCATTTCATGATATGCAACTGCAACCTATTGGCAATCCTCTTGGAGAGGAATTTAAGACCTATACAAGTAAGTGAGATAGGTCTGAAATCACCAATTTGTTCAGGAGATCTCTTTTTGGGCACCAAAGTGATATAAGAGGAGTTCATATTTTCCAACTTAGCTATCCCTACATGAAACTCAGCTGCAAGCTGATAGAAATCAGAACAAATGATATGCTAGCATTTCTTGAAGAAAAGACCATTGGAACCATATGGCCCAGGTGCCTTATCAATGGGCATTTCTTTGGCAGTCCTATCCATTTCCTCTTTGGTGAAAGGCAGTGTCAAAACATCAAGCCCTTCCACTCTTGGAATTAGAGATTGAAGATCAAATGCCAAGTTGTTTCCCTGAAAAGAACACATGCTGTTTTTGAAGGAAGACCAAAAACATCCTGCAATCTGCTCATGATCAATGATACCAGATCCATCTGCCAACATAAGAGATGATATGGAGTTTCTTCTGTATCTTTCAGTAGCCATGGCATGGAGAAATTTAGTATTTTCCTCTCCCACCTTAATGAATCTGATGGTAGCCCTCCTTTTCCAATATGGAAACTGCAAATGCAGGAGATGCTCTAAATGAAGTTTGACAATCATCCTGAAATTAGCTTCAGGTCTGAAAAGGGGTCTTAGCTCCTCTAGGTCATCCAGACATAGTACCACTGGATTACACTTATCAATGAGTGTTTTGAGCTTTGAAAGACTTTTCTGCTATCTCTTCAGGATCTGCCATAGATGCTTAAACTTATCCATGATAATGGCAGAGATGTGACCATTCCTGGAAGGGGTCTTCGAAGACTGCTGCACACATTCCAGAAAACCATCCATCTCCACCCAATAATTTTCAAACCCAAAAAGGTTGCATTTAGGGATGGAGGTGTTTACTGTCACCACACAGGGAACATTATCAGATGCAGACTTGGCTAAAGACAGAACTTGAGTCAGGGGATATGATGATATCCAATTAGCTGAAGTGAAGAACCAATCCAGCTGCTCTAGGAGTGGTGAGTCTTGCATGTTGGACCAAGTGAAAGACCTACCTTTGAGAGGCAATTCCAAAAGACCCAGGTGACCGATGATCTCATTTAAAATGAACATGTCATTCACATCAGCAGTAGGGAGATTTCTATTGGAAGGGGAGCGTATAAAATTGAAATCGCCAAGCAACATCGAATCATCATTTGCAGGAATATTAAGATGGTATAGCCAGCTGACAAATTGGTCTCTAGCCTCTCCCTGACAAGAGCCATATACATTAACCAGAGTCCAAGCCTCAGAGGTGTGATTGGAGGTGAATGACACAATTAAACCAAAAGTCTGTGTTTCAACCAGAGTGCCAGTTAAACTGAGGAGTTCCATAGGGTGATCAATCCACCAGAGGCGCCACGCGATGGGATATAAGAAAATTGATCAAATCTTTTGGGGCAAAACCTTCTAACATTCTGAAAATCAATATGTTGCATTTTAGTTTTCTGGAGGCAAACAACCATAGCCAAGCTTTCATGAATTTGGTTTCTAACCGGTCTTTGCCTTGAATCAGAATTTAAACCACGCACATTCCAGCAAAGAACACGCTAGCTTCTCATAGATGGACTATCCATAGCAAGGATGTAAAGAAGTAAAAGCGGAGTTACATAATAACCCACGCATCCAAAGTTCTGACAGCTGTGATACACAACCAGAAGTAGCAAAATAAACCGAACAACAATAAGAACATAGATACATAGATCGCGGTTTAATCATAAGCATCTGCAGGTTTTGAGACATCACGATCTTCCATAAGTCGATCCTTTGACAGATTCTCGGGTGCAATGCCAAGGCTGTGGCCCACCGCCTGAATCACAGGCACAGGAGTCGCAGGTGGGACAATCTCCTCCTGAGACGAAGATGGCGTTGCCTGAACCTCCGGGGCATCCAGGGGTTTTGCTCTTGGCTTCATCTTCATGGGCAAATGCATCGGGAGTTCCTGCAGCACCGGCTCGAAACCATCCCTCTTGATCGATCCCCTGGTACAGCGGCATACCGAGGAGTCCACAATGGGCGTGGCCTTCTTGCGAGGCCCCCTCTTCGGGGCAGCCGGAGTCGAGAACATGTCACCTCATGGTGCAGAGATGCTGTCAGATGAAGCAATTACCTCGGGAGCAGATGCAGGAGTGCTGTCTTGGTAGATGATGCGAGGTTCGATGCTGTCTTCATCAAAAGCCAATGACCAGGAGCGCTTGGGAAGCACAATTGGCATTGCCGCACGCATGGTGAGGTGACGAGGAACATCCTTGGAGGTGAAAACCCCCATTAGCGCTTCAAAGGATCGTGTCCAAGATACAACCGGTGGGAGCGAAGGTGCATAGGCGACCCGAACCACTCCAGTCATCAGCTAATCAGATCGTACCAGGGGCTGCTGGTAAGGAACAATCGCCAGAGGATTGAAATCTTCGACAGCTTCCTCCTCAGCAGCTTCCTCCTCAGGGGTCATATCCCCAGCACCTTCCTCCTAAGCAGTGTTGTCCCCATTAGGAGGGACAAGAGCATCCACAACATCATCGTCAGCTGCCTCCTCACCTGCAGCAGCATCCTCTGCAGCAGGTTCAGCATCGGCCGGCTGAGGATCAACCACCACAATCTCCTGAACAGAGTCAGAAGAAGTTGGCTGATCGATGACCATGGACTCCTTGTCTTGTTCCGGGGTAGCAGGTTCCTCAACAGGAGCTTCAGGGTGCCAGCCCCAACTGCCATCATCGTGTTGAGCCAGAGGCTCATGCATTGGGGGTGGTGGTGGTGGCGGCACAGCATTCCAACCCAGCGCTGGATATGGCGGAAGAGCGAAGAGCATATTATTCTGCTCCAACTGTCTTGGCAACGGATGGGGATTGTCATTGAGGGGAATTGGATCCTCATCATTCGGCATTTGCTCAACAAAACCTGCACCCAAGATGAATAGAGGTGCAAACCAAGAAACCCTCGCCCACCCCAAGCAACATACTCCGAAAAAGTGACACTGCGGGGAACCAGATTATCATCTGGGAAAGATGCAAAAACAATGGAGCGGACTAGGTATGGATCATCACTGACCCAATGATGAAATTCACCAAAAGTATTAACCGCAGCCCGGAGATCATTAGTATTGCGGTAATCCAAAGGTACGCCTAAAAACATCGAACAACCCTGATGTAAACCAACATCCCCTCTAAAACCTACTCCCTCATTGTGCCGCATGCATTTGACAAAAGTATCGTTCCCCAAATCTTGGGGAACCATCCGAGAGGCAGCAAATCTTCCACCAGCATCCCTAAGCTCAAGTAAACCTACCCCCTCAATCCATGGCTGAGCAGAGCGGACATGAAAGCCCAAGTTTTGTAGGATATCAACAACCTCCTGCCGTACCTGAGCAACTTGATCAGCAAGGGCCGCAGGCATGACCTCGGCGATGACATACTATTCATGCCTGCGGGCAATGGGGATTGCTGGCATGATGAACGTCCGCGGGAGGCGGTCAGAGTCTCTGTCAATGATGTTATGGCCCGGAGGCCCAAACCGCTCAGGGTCAAGCTCGAAGTTGGCCATGTCAGGGAGAGTTGCAGGAGGAGGAGGCGTTAATGGCGGTGGCTCTGATGGAGTCCTGGGAGGCGATGACTGCGATAGGACAGGAAGGAACTATTTGATAGGCTGTGCAGCTTCCCCGAGAACAACAGAGGTTCCTGAGAAATCGGCGACATGGGAGGTGGTGGGGCTCTTACGTTTCCAAGTAAGACAATTATCACGCATAAAATATGCACACTTAGATTTGGAATGGCCCACATAGCCGCAGGAGGAGCATATCGGCGACGTGAAGTTGGGAGTTAGATGCCCACGTTCAGAACAGATCGTGCAGGAACATATCTCATGAACCATGCCATTGATCAAATCGTAAAATTGCTGATGGGCTTCTTGCGAGGAAGGAATATCTGGACCCATCAAAGAAGAGTCCACCGATGGCCCAATACGTTGAATAGAGGCAGGCCCGCAGTCGAAGCCGTCCGTCACCAACAAATCCAAAGAGTTTGAAATCCCGCTCGAAGAGGAGGGCGACACCGAATCAGCGCAATGAGAGGAAGAAACCCCATCAATCACGGTGATATTAGTTTCATTGTCGGACAACATGGGAGATGACATCGGCTGACAAACTGTGCCGAATGTAATATGTGGTGTCGCCATCGTCCACCGGAGTTCAACCGGTGGTGGTCCACTGATAATGACACGCTCCTGTAGTGGAACAGAATAACCAGCAGTTTGTAATGTCAACAGCTCGTCCTGCATGACAGGGCACCGATAACCTTTGCAAGCCTCATACTGTTGGAGGGTCGCGAAAGAAAGCTTCTTGCGTGTAGATGATCCGGATTTAAAACGTTATTTTGCTGGCCTGGAATGCATTGCCATCTGACCTAGTGCAGCTCGTCGCTTAGAGGGGCTAACCAAAACCCATTCATCATCACATTGTTTCTTCCATCGAGAAAATTCACGATTCCAATTCGGGCCACCATTACCCCATAGATGAAAGAAACACTTAAAACTGGAAAACATGTAAGAACGTAAATCTAGTATATGAAAACCAACTTGTTTGCAAGAAACCAAGAAGGAAAAAACCGAGTCTGTGATCTTCGTCACCATAAGATCAATGGCAGAACCCCCAATGGTAGACTCCAGAGCTGCAGCCACTGAATCTTCCATGAGAGGAAAAGCATGACGACCAAACGATACCACCATGATGAAAGGTCGACGATGATGCATTGGGTGCACAGAGAAGCCATAAGAGTAGAAAACCTTATCCGCAAAAGTTGCACCAGGGGAGAAATCCAGATCCAACGTGGAGCCACCCATGCAAGCCATGAAAAAGCACGTACGTGATCGTCGGAGTGCAACTGAGATGATGCGCCGACCGAGGGAGGAGCACGCCGGCTAGAAATCCAGATCGCCACGGAGTCGCCAGTGCCGGAGGTAGGAGGTGGGAGTCGCCATCTGTCCCGTTAACCACCTATAATTTGTTTAGCATATGGAGGATATTGGATCTATTAATGTCAATTGTGCTAATAACATGCAAAACCCCAAGCTTGGGGATGCTATTTTTTCTATGTCCACTACTTATTGCAATGATCATGATTGGGGTGATTTTTCTTATGATCTGGAAAATTTGTTTAACCCTCATGATGAATGTGATCTCGATAATAATGTTTGCAATAGTATCGAAAGTGGGTTTGGAAGAGTGTCAACTTTAGGTAAAAATAACCCCACATATTTGGAGAGTGTTCAACCTTATATTATTTTTGATAAAAGTGGGTTTGGAGAGGTCATAACTTTAGTTGATGATAATCCCACTATTTTGGAAGATGATAAGACTTTTATGCATGTTGATCATGAAAATAATATTTTAAGTGATAGATATATTATTGATTTTGAATATGATCATGTCGGAATTCGGGCTCCGCTAAACCCTTAAGATTCGTACTCACGGGCGTGTACGAAGATTTATCTCGAGCTGACCTCACCTAACTTTCTACTCGCTGGGGATGGAAGAGAGCTCACTCGATGGTCAGGACGACACAGAACACAACAGTTTACCTAGTTTCATCCCGCTAAGAAGCATAATACCCTAGTCCTACTTTGGTGGATTGCCTCTCGTGGAGGTTGGTGGATGAAATAGTACAATGTTCGGGGGCCTCTGGAAGTTGGGTGGCCTTTGCGTGTGTACGGGTGCGAATGAATGAATCGGATCGGAGGTCTAGGATCGGATCGCCCTCTACGAAGTGACCTATCCTCTTTATATAGTGGTGACCTGAGTCCTCTTCCTCCATTGCAAGGGCGGGAAGGGATCCCACAACAGTCAATCTTTGAAGGGAAACATGGGAACATGCTCCCCTGCCCCAAAGGTGGTCTTCGCGTGCAAAAGTGGCTATCTGGTCAGCAGGGACGGGTCCAGGGGAGACATCCATCCAGCCGGCGGGCGGTGATGGCCTTGTTGCACTAGAATGAAAACCTATGGAAATGCCTTCGGAACCCACGTACGTAAGGGGAAACTTCTTTGTCCTGCAATCCCCTGCCCGCCTGTCCTCTCTCCGCGTCATCCTTGACTCCTAAGGCTAGGTCTTGCCTCGGAATCTCCGCCACTTCGAAGGGGTCCTGAGGAGGCCCCCTACGGGTAAACCGCGTGTCTCTGCCCGTGCCTTCGTTAGCCCCCGGGAGCAGTGGGGAAGGACCCTCACGGTCGCCGTGCATTTGCCGCTGCTGGACTCTGGCCGACGAGTAAGTTCCTCGCTTGCACTCCCTTTCCTTGTTGTCCCATATGCTGCTTGGTGGTTGATCTTCCCTTTTCTCCAGAGCGCCCGCAACCAAATAGCTCAAGCTTGACGTGCTTCTGGAGGATGCGGAGGGGCTGCGGGCTCAGCTCGAGAGCGTCGAGGCCGCCCTACACACCGCCTGCCAGGGCGAAGAGGACGCCAAGGGGGAGCTGGCGGAGCTGTAGAGGCAGGTCCAAGAGGCGGCCTACGATGTTTAGGCCGCCCAGGACGAGGCGACATACGACCGGATACTGGCGTCCCAGCAAGCCATGCAGTTTGAGGGCATCGCTGACCAGGCGGTGGGCGCGACGTGCCGATTCGTGGGGGATGCCCTAGCGTTGCCTAGGGTGAGCAGCAACGGGGGCTACCTCGCCTTCTTCCAGAAGGTGGTGGAGAAGTTGGAGGCCGGCGTCTCCCACGTGGACGAGGACTATGCGCCCGGTGTGCGCGAGCTTCTGGGCCTTGCCTTGACGCTTGTCTTCTCCAACCTATGTCGCCTCATCTTGGAGCTGGATCTCCAGCGCGTCGTCGAGCTGGTGCTTGCTGAGTCCCAGCATCTTCTCCGGGACGAAGTCCCCCGGCGCGTGGATTCCCTGGTGGAGCGGTACGTCCAGGTGCCCGTCTCCAGTGAGGAGGATGGCTCCAACGCCGAGCCCACCGGTGCGAAGGGCGGTTTTGGTAACCTCTCCCCTAGGTGTCCCATAGTTTTTGTTTTCCCGCTCCTGTCATATCGGACCATGAACTTTTCCTTGTCGGGCGTTAAACTTTTGCATGTTACCTTCACCGTTCTCCCTTTTTTCCTTTCGCTCTTGAATCGGTGGCTTGCTCGCAGGTAGTCGTTGCGGCTTAGATTCCTTGCATAGGGCCCGTCGATGACTCAGCCGTTGCTCCGGGGCAACAGCGGCCAGGGTCCTCAGGAGGCCCCATCCTCCTGAAGCATCGTTTGTTCTGCTGCACGCTTGGTCGGTGGACTCGTTCTTTGCCGCCGCTTAGTCCTTAGGCCCTGCATTTTCTCGTTAATACGCATGCTTTTAATTCATTCTTCGTTTGGCGCAAAATCAGGTGGTCCCTGTCTGAGATAGCAGGGTACTTAGCTCGTGGGTTTGCACCGGTCCCTTCCACAGCTCCCCGTGAGTAGGTCCTGGTTTTTCAATGGGACAAGGTGGAGACCCTTTGGTCATCGCCCCAGGGCGCCCTGAGGCCCCCCGAGACACTTCGTGGTGGTATCGTGTTTCGATCCGAGCCCCCCAGCGGGGGTCGACCAGTCCTTGCTTTCACCATCCTTGGCGCATAGGGGTGGTGCGGACTATTCAACTCCCCAGAAAATCCAGAAAAGGAGGCTTCAAAGCGGCCAAAACGAGATAGTGCAATATAAAATCCCCCCTTTTTTTCAAACGTCAACTTCGAAATCGGCAAATTCAAGTCCAGCAGAGGATATTCCAAGCTCTAGGAAGAAGCAAGCAAATGCCGCGTCCGGCACCTAGGGTAACCTCCATCGCCATCTCCCCCAGCTACTGGCATAGTCATTGGCGGACTAAGTTGATTGCCTCCGTCTTATCCCCAACGCGGAGTGTAGGGCTTCCACTAGGCGTGGGATGGACCCCTTCCGCGTCCTCGGGGGGGCCTGGGCGTATACAGCCTCGGCTCGTTATTTTGTGAGAGTGTCACGGTGGTGGTGTATCTGGGAGGTCAGTAAGATTCTTTGGCCTCGCAAGTGTCCCTATCCCGAGGCATAGGCGCATGATTCCTTTGGGTCATTGGTCACAACTGGAATCAGAGAATTTGCCGTCCGCCGGCTCTTTGCCGTCTGCTGACTGATGGCAAAGAAGCTCTTTGTCGTCAGCTACAAAAAAATAGATGGCAAAGAGCTGACAGATGGCAAAGAAGTGCTTTGCCATGAGTCGCTTCTTTGCCGTCCGCTAGCGGACGGCAAAGATGGACCAAGCTGATGGCAAAGACACGGCTGACGGCAAAGATGACCCATGCAGACGGCAAAGAAAAATCGCAGGTGTAGGCATTGCGTTTGCCATGTGCCGCTCTTTGCCGTCCGCCAAAAACCCCTTTGCCGTCTGCCTGGGAATACAGCGGACGGCAAAGGGGACGGCGTCCCAAACGGCTGCCCCCGCCCGCGCGATGCCTCCCCCACTAACGGCTCGATCCAACCCCAACCTCCCGTCGCCCTCCCTCCCGCCCACTCCCTCCCGCAGGCCTCCCCCATCGAAGTTTTGCCTCCCCACCCGCCGGCGCCTCCCCCACCCACCGGCGCCTCCCCTGCCCACCGGAGCCTCCCCCACCCGCCGGCGCCTCCCCCGCGACGGCCCCCTCCCCCAGGCCTCCCCCACCCGGCACCTCCCCCACCCACCGGCGCCTCCCCCACCCGGCACCTCCCCTACCCGGCGCCGCCACCACCTGGCCGCCCGCATCCTCCGCAGGTATGTTGCTAGGTGCTCCAGTAGATGGATGGATCGATGGGCGTGGATGTGTGTGTGACATGGAGGTCTCCTGCAGGTCGGCGGTGGCGGAGCTGGATACGCTGCTGCCACTGCACACCGCGGTGGCGTCGGCGCGCCTCAAGTCCTGCATCGCCGTCGACTCCACCTGCTGGTGCTCCCTCTCCCAAGGTAAACCGGCGCAGCGCCTCACCCCACATTTACATTGGCTGGATGTGTCAGTCTCAGATTAATTTTATATATCCACTAAAAATAACCCTGTAAAATCCTGGAGTTTGACAGTTACAATCGAATCGGGTACAAATGTGTGTGGTATTGTGTTATTGCGAGGGGGAATAGCTGTTAGTGCTGTTATGAATATGACTGTCATCAACATGAAAACCTGCACACAAGAGAGTTGCTGTGGAGAGATTCAGTGATCGACAGCATAATAGTTAGATATATGGCGGTGGGAACTGGGAAGTATCCTTCATTATTAGTCGAGACTAAATCGCCTAGTTTGTAAACCTTTATATCTGCGGGTGATATAATTGTCCCTTACAGTACAATGGTAAGTTTTTAGAACACCTTGAGGCTAGTTGTTCGTTAATACCTGCTGGTTATTACTATCGCTCTTCTTTACGAAGCCAGTTAGTGTTTAACATCTATTGTTTTAGCGCCAAGTGACTACACAATGTTTGTTTCTGATCAGTTAGGATGATTCGTCCACTCGTATCCATTATCCTCAACTAATTCCGTGTATTAGTTCGTGTTTGCTTAATTTTATACTCCCTCCGTCCCAAAAGAACTGTCTCAACTTTCTACTAGCCCTAGTACAAAGTTATACTAAGCTTAAGACACTTATTTTGGGACAGAGGGAGTAGTATGTAGGACCATGTGTTTTCTTTGCTTGGCTTTTTCTGTCGGTGATAGCGTCTTCATGGCACAGTGCAGTTTTCGTAAGTCGAGTGCTTCATAGTAGGAAAATCAATCCGAGATGTTGTACCTCTTGATCTTCATAAATCTGATCAGTTAAGGATCGATGTGTAGCGATGGCAAGGTTTACGAGTCGACCTATCGCAACTTGTCGCCGGGGTACCGACAAGTAGACAAGTCATGACTAGTCGTGACTAGACATAGACTTGTCGATATGTAGTCTAGCAGTCTAGCTGTAAATACTGAAAATGCTGATGCCATAGTGAGCAGAGAGGAACCTGGGACTGTGGCATTTGCATCCAGTGTGCAGGGCCTCCACTTCTCCACCAACCAGCAGCCTACAAACAAATGAAAAGGCATCAGACTTGTGCTATAAAACTGGCTGTACAGTCCAGCAGACCAACATTGCATGAAAAACAATTCTGAGTGGTCTTTCCATGCCTTTTCATGCTTCTCCTTCAAGGTGTCGGTCTTGAGCTTTGCCTTCCAGGAGCTCCACACCCGCGACAGTGATTATAAGGTGGAAGTCTTACACCACCGCTGCTGCCCTTTCTCATGAGGGAGATCAAGGAGTACTTGGCAATTCGAGTCCGAGAATGACCTGAAAATTTGCAGGAGATGCGGGAAAGTCAATTAGCAGGAAATCGACGCACATGAAAATCCTAGATGCCTGGGAACCACCTTGTGACACAAAATAACAGGATACTGATTACTCCTAGATCGAAGGAGAGGGTCATGAATTGGATAAGTGATTGACCGAGGGGGCAATGAATTGGATACGCGCTTGACCGCTTGAGGAAGGTGAGATGGGGTCCTGGGGTTACCTTGGGAAAAAAGAAGAAACCATGGATCTATGTACAAGATAACTTGACCAGAAGCTTAATATTTTTTTATTTAAAAAAATCATGTTTCTCACGGTAGGGATTGCGCCAACCTCCGAGAAAAAAGGAGCGTGCACCATGCAATCTAGTATTTGTGTTAGCCAGCGATCTTTTCTTTGACGTGTATTTTTTTTACCAAAGTGTGAATTAGTTTGAAGTGTAGATATTAATAACAGCCACTTGCTTTAGAGAAAAAACTTTACTCACACTGATTATATCTTGTTCATCAATGAGGGGATGAGTTGTTATAGAACAATTTTATGTGGAATATATTCTCTGTAAGTTGTGCAAAAAGTAAGCAAAACAGTGTGAATCTAACATATGCGCCATAGTTATTCGGCACCATCGTCGGCCATGCACATATGTAAAAAAATAAGAAATTACAACTCTTGTACGAATTAGTTTATTTATATAGATGAAGCCAGTGCTAAGCTGCTGGAAATAAATACTTTAACCTAAAGAGAGTTGACCCCCGACCCCCGACGCCCGACGCCACTGACCCTCGACCCCCGACCCCCGACAACACTCACCCTCGACCCCCGACCCCCTACCCCGACCCCCGACGCCACTGACCCTCGACCCCCGACCCCTGACCCCCGACCCCCGACAACACTCACTCTCGACCCCCGACCCCCTACCCCGACCCCCGACGCCACTGACCCCCGAGCCCCGACGCCCGACGCCACTGACCCTCGACCTCCGACTGGCCATGCTGGTAGCGACGAGGAGCTGGGTGAGGGGGATACCGTCTACCAGCGTGGTAGTTCGGGGCTCCCGCTCGTTCCAGCGACCCCCGAGCAGAGGTGGTCGATTAGGCCAAATGGGGACAAGTAAGTTAATTTACTCTTATTTAACCTTTTGCCTTCGCGTTTTCTCAAATATCTAATGTTTTGGCTTTAATTTTTCATACTGTAGGGGTTGGATTGTTGCCAAGGGTGTCCGCAAGCCCAACAGCGTCCTTGGTGTTCTTTGCCGTCAGAACTTCCCAGGGTTTGTTACGTTGCCCGGTCGGGAGCGAGAGGTAGGAATGACCTGGGAGCACTACTTGGGTGCCCCGGCCCCGCCGGAGGTGGAGATCGACGGTGTTTTGTGTGACACGAGGGCGGACATGGTGATCCGAAAGTTCTGGGTAAATTCTCTTTCACACAATTATAAATTAACCATAGCTATTTATTGTACTAATCGGTGTTGTCTCGTTTGCAGACCTTCTACCGGTGTGAGGAGGGATACGAGGACGACGCGGCAAAGGTTATCGAAACCGATTGTCGCCGCCTACTTCAAAACTTTCAGCACGAGGCTCGGGTGCAGGCTATTCGAGACTACTATGCCACGCGGCGTATTAGGATTGATAAGGCGAAGTGCCGTGATGCTAAGATGGAGAAGGATCATTACATGAAGGTAATTACATATTATTAAGGCTTTGTAGTTAGTTTCCTTGATTTGGTTCTTACGCACTCAAATTTCTCTTTATTAACTTAGGTGCCCCCGAGATGGTGTGTGGATAAGATGGATTGTTGGGAGGCCTTGGTGGATCAGTGGTGCTCCGAAACGTGGGAGACCAGCCACAACAACGCCAAGGAGAGGCGTGGCAAAATGGTTGGCGTGCCACACCATCAAGGGAGCGTCAACTTAATCCAATTTGGCGAGAACTGGGTATGTGGTTTGCTTCATGCCTCATGCAATTCATTCTTAATGCTATCTTGAGCCCTTTACCAATACAATTTTCCGCTCTCTCTCTTTTAGGCGCGTCACAATAAGACGGAGGCGCCACAGATGTATGACCTGTATGCGATGGCCCATACTGCCTCGTATAAGAAGGTCAAGGCATTCTCTGAGTCTGACCTCGAGCATCCAGAAAACTTCACCAACATCTCCTCCCATGACAAGCTCGTGAAGTACAGAGATCACGGGAAGGCGAGGAAAGGGGAGGACTTTAACCCGAGCGAGGGGCCTATTGATCCAGAGCTGGTGATGATAGCTGGCAACGGGAGGCCCCATGGCTCGATCGCCATTGGAGACGGCCTTATACGTTGTCCTAGCACTCTCCGGCAGATAAAGGCACGCCAAACGAGCTCTTGTCCGGAGATAACACGTCGTCCACGGCCAGTCGAGCTCGCCATCGAGGTTAGTTTAATGGACTCAACTATGTTTCCGCATTATGTTGTGCGTTGGAACCAATATGATTACATTGCTAACAATGAGTTGTGTTGCAGGCTGCTATTCAGAAAGAGAGAGAGGCAATGCAGGCGGCTATAGCGGAGAAGGATAAGGAAATTAGGGAGCTGGAGGAGAGGACGACTGCATTGATGGAGGCGGAGAGGGCACGGAATGATGCGTCTAACAGGGCCATATACGAGCTCTTCGTGGTAAGTTTCTTCTTCATGTTATTTCAAATCTTGCATTTGAATGTCCGTTTTATTAATAAATAAAAAGTTTGACTTGTCAAAACCAAATGTACAGTCTATGTGCGAGAAGAGCGGCCAAGGCCCTCCGCCGATGCCAGTCATTAACGTGGCGGGGACGGTGAGTTTCATTTCAGTGCACTGATCTTAAGAGTGTCCTTATGCTAACTACACATTGCAAACGATGTTTGGTGCAGAATATGTCCCGAAACGCATCGCACGACCCTTCTACAGTCGAGCCTTCTCTAGGGCAGCCTTCTCCAGGTGAAACAAGCCAGAGCCACCGTGCTTCACCCTAACTTAGGTATGTTATTTCTAGTGTTTTAATAAAAAATAGCTAGACTTCCATCTAATGACATAATTAGCTTAGTTAGCTCCAAAATAGCTAGACTTCCATCTAATGACATAATTAGCTTAGTTAGCTCAAAAATAGCTAGACTTCCATCTAATGACATAATTAGCTTAGTTAGCTCCAAAATAGCTAGACTTTCATCTAATGACATAATTAGCTCAGTTAGCTCAAATATAGCTAGACTTCCATCTAATGACATAATTAGCTTAGTTAGCTCCAAAATAGGTAGACTTCCATCTAATGACATAATTAGCTTAG